>NW_026606333.1:600000-954041 GCF_029834395.1 Sorex fumeus
CGAATTTTCGTTACACCACTGGTGAATGTCCAAGTAACCCATTGCTGGCTCTCAGCGGCCTGTTCCGACTCGCAGGCATGCTGTTCACCTGGCTATACACTCAACGCTGGTCAGCTCTTCATTTTCCTGTCCACAAAAGCGAGACTTCAGAAATCATTGGAATCTCCACTACAGAATGTTCCAAACATTCACGGCGACTCTGGAATTCATTTGTATGTCCACTCCAGGCTGATTTTCGTTACACCACTTATGAATGTCCAAGTACACAATGCTGGATTTTTGCGACCTGTTCACAGTCGCAGGGGTGATCTTCAACTGGCTATCCACTCAACCCTAGTCAGCCCTTCATTTTCCTGTCCACACAACCCAGCCTTCAGAAACCATTATTATCTCCAGTACAGAATGTTCCATTCATTCACTGCGTATCCGGAATTCTTCTGAATCTCCACTCCATGCAGGTGTTCGTTACACTGCTGGTGAATATCCAAGAAACACAATGCTGGTTTTCAGCAGCCTGTTCACTCTCACAGGCGTGCTGTTCTACTGGCTATCCACTCAAACCTGGAAAACACTTCATTTTCCTGTACTCACAACCCAGACTACAGAAATCTTTGGAATCTCCACTAGAGAGTGTGCCATTCATTCGCTGAATCTGGAACTCATCGCAATCTCTACTCCACACAGGCTTTGGTTTCACCACTGGTGAAAGTTCAAGTAACCCAATTCTGGTTTTCAGCGGCCTGTTCACACTCACAGGCGTGCTGTTAAACTGGCTATGCACTAAACTCTGGTCAGCTCTTCATTTTCCTTTCTACACAAAACAGCAGAAATCATTGGATTCTCCACTATAAAATGTTCTATTAATTCAATCTGAATCTGGAATTCTTCCTCAATATCCACTGCAAGTAGACTTTCTTTACACCACTGGTGAATGTCCAAGTAACCCAATGCAGGTATTCAGCTGCCTATTCAAACCCGCAGGCGTGCTGTTCTACTGCCTGTCGACACAACTCTGGTAGGCTCTTCATTTTCCTGTCAACACAACCCATACTTCAGAAATCATTGGAATCTCCACTACAGAATGTGTCATTCATTCACTGAGAATCTGGAATTCATCTCAATCTCCACAGGATGTCGTCATTTTTGCCTCCACTGGTGAATGTCCAAGAAACTCAAGGCTGGTTTGCATCGGCCTGTTGACACTCGCAGGCGTGCTGTTAATCTGGCTGTCCATAAAACCCTGGTCAGCTCTTCATTTTCCTCTCCGCACAACCCAGACGTCAGAAATCATTGGAATCTCCACTACAGAATTTTCCATTCATTCATTCCGAATCTGGAATTCATCTGAATCTGCAAATCCAGGTAGACTTTCGTTACACCACAGGTGAACGTCCGAGTAAACCGAATGCTGATTATCACACACGCAGGCTTACTATTAAACTATTCAGAAATCATTGGCATCTCCATTAGAGATTTTTCCATTCATTCACTGCGACTTTGGAAAACATCTGAATTCCAACTCCAGGCGAGTTTTCGTTCCACCACTGGTGAATGTCCAAGTAACCCAATGCTGTCTTTCAGTGGCCTGTTCACACTCGTAGGCATGCTGTTCTACTGGCTATCCACTCAACCCTGGTCAATTCTTCATTTTCCTGTCCACACAACCCCGACTTCAAAAATCATTGGAATCTCCACCCCTGAATGTGCCATTCATTCACTGAGAATCTGAAATTCATCTCCATCTCCAAATAAAGGCAGACTTTCGTTACACCACTGGTAAATGTACAAGTAAACCAATGCTGGTTTTCAGAGGCCTGTTCATATTCCCAGGCGTGTTGTTTAACTGGATATCCACTCAACCCTGGTCAGCTCTTCATATTCCTGCGCACACAACCCAGACTTCAGAAATCTTTGGAATCTCGACTACAGAATGTTCCGTTCATTCACTGCGAATCTGGAATTCATCTGCATCTGCACTCCAGGAAGTTTAATGTTACACCACTGGTTAATGTTCCAGTAATCCAATTCTGATTTTCACCGTCCTGGTCACTCTCGCTGGCGTTCTGTTCAATTGATTATCTAATCAAACATGGTCAGCCCTTCATTTTCCTGGTCACGAAACCCAGATGTCAGAAAAAAATGGAATCTCCGCTAGAGAATGTGCCATTCGTTCACTGCGAATCTGATATTCATCTCAATATCCACTTGAAGGCAGACTTCCTTTACACCACAGGTAAATGTCCAAGTAATGCAGTGCTTGTGTTCTGCGGCCTGTTCACACTCGCAGGCGTGCTGTTCTTCTGGCTATCCACTCAAACCAGGTCAGCTCTTCATTTTCCTGTCGATACAACACAGATGTCAGAAATCATTGGAATCTCCTCGACAGACTCTGCTATTCATTCACTGCGAATCTGGAATTCATCTCAATCTCCACTCCACGCAGTCTTTCGTTACACCAGTGGTGAATGTCCAAGTAGCCCAATACTGGTTTTCAGCGGCCTGTTCACACTCACAGGCGTGCTGTTCATCGGGCTATCCATGCAACCCTGGTCAGCTCTTCATTTTCCTCTCCACACAACCCAGACGTCAGAAATCATTGGAATCTCCACTACAGAATGTTCCACTCATTCACGGCGAATGTGGAATTCATCTGAAACTCCACTCCAGTCCGCCTTACATTACACAACTGGTGAATGTCCACGTAACCGAATGCTGATTTTCACACTCGCAGGCTTACTATTAAACTATTCAGAAATCATTGGCATCTCCATTAGAGATTTTTCCATTCTTTCACTGCGAGTTTGGAAAACATCTGAATTCCAACTCCAGGCGAATTTTCGTTCCACCACTGGTAAATGTCCAAGTAACCCATTGCTGGCTCTCAGCGGCCTGTTCCGACTCGCAGGCATGCTGTTCACCTGGCTATACACTCAACGCTGGTCAGCTCTTCATTTTCCTGTCCACAAAAGCGAGACTTCAGAAATCATTGGAATCTCCACTACAGAATGTTCCAAACATTCACGGCGACTCTGGAATTCATTTGTATGTCCACTCCAGGCAGATTTTCGTTACACCACTTGTGAATGTCCAAGTACACAATGCTGGATTTTTGCGACCTGTTCACAGTCGCAGGGGTGATGTTCAACTGGCAATCCACTCAACCCTAGTCAGCCCTTCATTTTCCTGTCCACACAACCCAGCCTTCAGAAACCATTATTATCTCCAGTACAGAATGTTCCATTCATTCACTGCGTATCCGGAATTCTTCTGAATCTCCACTCCATGCAGGTGTTCGTTACACTGCTGGTGAATATCCAAGAAACACAATGCTGGTTTTCAGCAGCCTGTTCACTCTCACAGGCGTGCTGTTCTACTGGCTATCCACTCAAACCTGGAAAACACTTCATTTTCCTGTACTCACAACCCAGACTACAGAAATCTTTGGAATCTCCACTAGAGAGTGTGCCATTCATTCGCTGAATCTGGAACTCATCGCAATCTCTACTCCACACAGGCTTTGGTTTCACCACTGGTGAAAGTTCAAGTAACCCAATTCTGGTTTTCAGCGGCCTGTTCACACTCACAGGCGTGCTGTTAAACTGGCTATGCACTAAACTCTGGTCAGCTCTTCATTTTCCTTTCTACACAAAACAGACAGCAGAAATCATTGGATTCTCCACTATAAAATGTTCTATTAATTCAATCTGAATCTGGAATTCTTCCTCAATATCCACTGCAAGTAGACTTTCTTTACACCACCGGTGAATGTCCAAGTAACCCAATGCAGGTATTCAGCTGCCTATTCAAACCCGCAGGCGTGCTGTTCTACTGCCTGTCGACACAACTCTGGTAGGCTCTTCATTTTCCTGTCAACACAACCCATACTTCAGAAATCATTGGAATCTCCACTACAGAATGTGTCATTCATTCACTGAGAATCTGGAATTCATCTCAATCTCCACAGGAGGTCGTCATTTTTTACTCCACTGGTGAATGTCCAAGAAACTCAAGGCTGGTTTTCATCGGCCTGTTGACACTCGCAGGCGTGCTGTTAATCTGGCTGTCCAGCTCTTCATTTTCCTCTCCGCACAACCCAGACATCAGAAATCATTGAAATCTCCACTACAGAATTTTCCATTCATTCATTCCGAATCTGGAATTCATCTGAATCTGCAAATCCAGGTAGGCTTTCGTTACACCACAGGTGAACGTCCGAGTAAACCGAATGCTGATTATCACACACGCAGACTTACTATTAAACTATTCAGAAATCATTGGCATCTCCATTAGAGATTTTTCCATTCATTCACTGCGACTTTGGAAAACATCTGAATTCCAACTCCAGGCGAGTTTTCGTTCCACCACTGGTGAATGTCCAAGTAACCCAATGCTGTCTTTCAGCGGCCTGTTCACACTCGTAGGCATGCTGTTCTACTGGCTATCCACTCAACCCTGGTCAATTCTTCATTTTCCTGTCCACACAACCCCGACTTCAAAAATCATTGGAATCTCCACCCCTGAATGTGCCATTCATTCACTGAGAATCTGAAATTCATCTCCATCTCCAAATAAAGGCAGACTTTCGTTACACCACTGGTAAATGTACAAGTAAACCAATGCTGGTTTTCAGAGGCCTGTTCACATTCCCAGGCGTGTTGTTTAACTGGATATCCACTCAACCCTGGTCAGCTCTTCATATTCCTGCGCACACAACCCAGACTTCAGAAATCATTGGAATCTCGACTACAGAATGTTCCGTTCATTCACTGCGAATCTGGAATTCATCTGCATCTGCACTCCAGGAAGTTTAATGTTACACCACTGGTTAATGTTCCAGTAATCCAATTCTGATTTTCACCGTCCTGGTCACTCTCGCTGGCGTTCTGTTCAATTCATTATCTAATCAAACATGGTCAGCCCTTCATTTTCCTGGTCTCGAAACCCAGATGTCAGAAAAAAATGGAATCTCCGCTAGAGAATGTGCCATTCGTTCACTGCGAATCTGATATTCATCCCAATATCCACTTGAAGGCAGACTTCCTTTACACCACAGGGAAATGTCCAAGTAATGCAGTGCTTGTGTTCTGCGGCCTGTTCACACTCGCAGGCGTGCTGTTCTTCTGGCTATCCACTCAAACCAGGTCAGCTCTTCATTTTCCTGTCGATACAACACAGATCTAAGAAATCATTGGAATCTCCTCGACAGACTCTGCTATTCATTCACTGCGAATCTGGAATTCATCTCAATCTCCACTCCACGCAGTCTTTCGTTACACCAGTGGTGAATGTCCAAGTAGCCCAATGCTGGTTTTCAGCGGCCTGTTCACACTCACAGGCGTGCTGTTCATCGGGCTATCCATGCAACCCTGGTCAGCTCTTCATTTTCCTCTCCACACAACCCAGACGTCAGAAATCATTGGAATCTCCACTACAGAATGTTCCACTCATTCACGGCGAATGTGGAATTCATCTGAAACTCCACTCCAGTCCGCCTTACATTACACAACTGGTGAATGTCCACGTAACCGAATGCTGATTTTCACACTCGCAGGCTTACTATTAAACTATTCAGAAATCATTGGCATCTCCATTAGAGATTTTTCCATTCTTTCACTGCGAGTTTGGAAAACATCTGAATTCCAACTCCAGGCGAATTTTCGTTACACCACTGGTTGATGTCCAAGTAACCCATTGCTGGCTCTCAGCGGCCTGTTCCGACTCGCAGGCATGCTGTTCACCTGGCTATACACTCAACGCTGGTCAGCTCTTCATTTTCCTGTCCACAAAAGCGAGACTTCAGAAATCATTGGAATCTCCACTACAGAATGTTCCAAACATTCACGGCGACTCTGGAATTCATTTGTATGTCCACTCCAGGCAGATTATCGTTACACCACTTGTGAATGTCCAAGTGCACAATGCTGGATTTTTGCGACCTGTTCACAGTCGCAGGGGTGATGTTCAACTGGCTATCCACTCAACCCTAGTCAGCCCTTCATTTTCCTGTCCACACAACCCAGCCTTCAGAAACCATTATTATCTCCAGTACAGAATGTTCCATTCATTCACTGCGTATACGGAATTCTTCTGAATCTCCACTCCATGCAGATGTTCGTTACACTGCTGGTGAATATCCAAGAAACACAATGCTGGTTTTCAGCAGCCTGTTCACTCTCACAGGCGTGCTGTTCTACTGGCTATGCACTAAACTCTGGTCAGCTCTTCATTTTCCTTTCTACACAAAACAGACAGCAGAAATCATTGGATTCTCCACTATAAAATGTTCTATTAATTCAATCTGAATCTGGAATTCTTCCTCAATATCCACTGCAAGTAGACTTTCTTTACACCACTGGTGAATGTCCAAGTAACCCAATGCAGGTATTCAGCTGCCTATTCAAACTCGCAGGCGTGCTGTTCTACTGCCTGTCGACACAACTCTGGTAGGCTCTTCATTTTCCTGTCAACACAACCCATACTTCAGAAATCATTGGAATCTCCACTACAGAATGTGTCATTCATTCACTGAGAATCTGGAATTCATCTCAATCTCCACAGGAGGTCGTCATTTTTTACTCCACTGGTGAATGTCCAAGAAACTCAAGGCTGGTTTTCATCGGCCTGTTGACACTCGCAGGCGTGCTGTTAATCTGGCTGTCCATAAAATCCTGGTCAGCTCTTAATTTTCCTCTCCGCACAATCCAGACGTCAGAAATCATTGGAATCTCCACTACAGAATTTTCCATTCATTCATTCCGAATCTGGAATTCATCTGAATCTGCAAATCCAGGTAGGCTTTCGTTACACCACAGGTGAACGTCCGAGTAAACCGAATGCTGATTATCACACACGCAGGCTTACTATTAAACTATTCAGAAATCATTGGCATCTCCATTAGAGATTTTTCCATTCATTCACTGCGACTTTGGAAAACATCAGAATTCCAACTCCAGGCGAGTTTTCGTTCCACCACTGGTGAATGTCCAAGTAACCCAATGCTGTCTTTCAGCGGCCTGTTCACACTCGTAGGCATGCTGTTCTACTGGCTATCCACTCAACCCTGGTCAATTCTTCATTTTCCTGTCCACACAACCCCGACTTCAAAAATCATTGGAATCTCCACCCCTGAATGTGCCATTCATTCACTGAGAATCTGAAATTCATCTCCATCTCCAAATGATGGCAGACTTTCGTTACACCACTGGTAAATGTACAAGTAAACCAATGCTGGTTTTCAGAGGCCTGTTCACATTCCCAGGCGTGTTGTTTAACTGGATATCCACTCAACCCTGGTCAGCTCTTCATATTCCTGCGCACACAACCCAGACTTCAGAAATCATTGGAATCTCGACTACAGAATGTTCCGTTCATTCACTGCGAATCTGGAATTCATCTGCATCTGCACTCCAGGAAGTTTAATGTTACACCACTGGTTAATGTTCCAGTAATCCAATTCTGATTTTCACCGTCCTGGTCACTCTCGCTGGCGTTCTGTTCAATGGATTATCTAATCAAACATGGTCAGCCCTTCATTTTCCTGGTCACGAAACCCAGATGTCAGAAAAAAATGGAATCTCCGCTAGAGAATGTGCCATTCGTTCACTGCGAATCTGATATTCATCTCAATATCCACTTGAAGGCAGACTTCCTTTACACCACAGGTAAATGTCCAAGTAATGCAGTGCTTGTGTTCTGCGGCCTGTTCACCCTCGCAGGCGTGCTGTTCTTCTGGCTATCCACTCAAACCATGTCAGCTCTTCATTTTCCTGTCGATACAACACAGATGTCAGAAATCATTGGAATCTCCTCGACAGACTCTGCTATTCATTCACTGCGAATCTGGAATTCATCTCAATCTCCACTCCACGCAGTCTTTCGTTACACCAGTGGTGAATGTCCAAGTAGCCCAATGCTGGTTTTCAGCGGCCTGTTCACACTCACAGGCGTGCTGTTCATCGGGCTATCCATGCAACCCTGGTCAGCTCTTCATTTTCCTCTCCACACAACCCAGACGTCAGAAATCATTGGAATCTCCACTACAGAATGTTCCACTCATTCACGGCGAATGTGGAATTCATCTGAAACTCCACTCCAGTCCGCCTTACATTACACAACTGGTGAATGTCCACGTAACCGAATGCTGATTTTCACACTCGCAGGCTTACTATTAAACTATTCAGAAATCATTGGCATCTCCATTAGAGATTTTTCCATTCTTTCACTGCGAGTTTGGAAAACATCTGAATTCCAACTCCAGGCGAATTTTCGTTACACCACTGGTGAATGTCCAAGTAACCCATTGCTGGCTCTCAGCGGCCTGTTCCGACTCGCAGGCATGCTGTTCACCTGGCTATACACTCAACGCTGGTCAGCTCTTCATTTTCCTGTCCACAAAAGCGAGACTTCAGAAATCATTGGAATCTCCACTACAGAATGTTCCAAACATTCACGGCGACTCTGGAATTCATTTGTATGTCCACTCCAGGCTGATTTTCGTTACACCACTTATGAATGTCCAAGTACACAATGCTGGATTTTTGCGACCTGTTCACAGTCGCAGGGGTGATCTTCAACTGGCTATCCACTCAACCCTAGTCAGCCCTTCATTTTCCTGTCCACACAACCCAGCCTTCAGAAACCATTATTATCTCCAGTACAGAATGTTCCATTCATTCACTGCGTATCCGGAATTCTTCTGAATCTCCACTCCATGCAGGTGTTCGTTACACTGCTGGTGAATATCCAAGAAACACAATGCTGGTTTTCAGCAGCCTGTTCACTCTCACAGGCGTGCTGTTCTACTGGCTATCCACTCAAACCTGGAAAACACTTCATTTTCCTGTACTCACAACCCAGACTACAGAAATCTTTGGAATCTCCACTAGAGAGTGTGCCATTCATTCGCTGAATCTGGAACTCATCGCAATCTCTACTCCACACAGGCTTTGGTTTCACCACTGGTGAAAGTTCAAGTAACCCAATTCTGGTTTTCAGCGGCCTGTTCACACTCACAGGCGTGCTGTTAAACTGGCTATGCACTAAACTCTGGTCAGCTCTTCATTTTCCTTTCTACACAAAACAGACAGCAGAAATCATTGGATTCTCCACTATAAAATGTTCTATTAATTCAATCTGAATCTGGAATTCTTCCTCAATATCCACTGCAAGTAGACTTTCTTTACACCACCGGTGAATGTCCAAGTAACCCAATGCAGGTATTCAGCTGCCTATTCAAACCCGCAGGCGTGCTGTTCTACTGCCTGTCGACACAACTCTGGTAGGCTCTTCATTTTCCTGTCAACACAACCCATACTTCAGAAATCACTGGAATCTCCACTACAGAATGTGTCATTCATTCACTGAGAATCTGGAATTCATCTCAATCTCCACAGGAGGTCGTCATTTTTTACTCCACTGGTGAATGTCCAAGAAACTCAAGGCTGGTTTTCATCGGCCTGTTGACACTCGCAGGCGTGCTGTTAATCTGGCTGTCCAGCTCTTCATTTTCCTCTCCGCACAACCCAGACGTCAGAAATCATTGGAATCTCCACTACAGAATTTTCCATTCATTCATTCCGAATCTGGAATTCATCTGAATCTGCAAATCCAGGTAGGCTTTCGTTACACCACAGGTGAACGTCCGAGTAAACCGAATGCTGATTATCACACACGCAGGCTTACTATTAAACTATTCAGAAATCATTGGCATCTCCATTAGAGATTTTTCCATTCATTCACTGCGACTTTGGAAAACATCTGAATTCCAACTCCAGGCGAGTTTTCGTTCCACCACTGGTGAATGTCCAAGTAACCCAATGCTGTCTTTCAGCGGCCTGTTCACACTCGTAGGCATGCTGTTCTACTGGCTATCCACTCAACCCTGGTCAATTCTTCATTTTCCTGTCCACACAACCCCGACTTCAAAAATCATTGGAATCTCCACCCCTGAATGTGCCATTCATTCACTGAGAATCTGAAATTCATCTCCATCTCCAAATAAAGGCAGACTTTCGTTACACCACTGGTAAATGTACAAGTAAACCAATGCTGGTTTTCAGAGGCCTGTTCACATTCCCAGGCGTGTTGTTTAACTGGATATCCACTCAACCCTGGTCAGCTCTTCATATTCCTGCGCACACAACCCAGACTTCAGAAATCATTGGAATCTCGACTACAGAATGTTCCGTTCATTCACTGCGAATCTGGAATTCATCTGCATCTGCACTCCAGGAAGTTTAATGTTACACCACTGGTTAATGTTCCAGTAATCCAATTCTGATTTTCACCGTCCTGGTCACTCTCGCTGGCGTTCTGTTCAATGGATTATCTAATCAAACATGGTCAGCCCTTCATTTTCCTGGTCACGAAACCCAGATGTCAGAAAAAAATGGAATCTCCGCTAGAGAATGTGCCATTCGTTCACTGCGAATCTGATATTCATCTCAATATCCACTTGAAGGCAGACTTCCTTTACACCACAGGTAAATGTCCAAGTAATGCAGTGCTTGTGTTCTGCGGCCTGTTCACCCTCGCAGTCGTGCTGTTCTTCTGGCTATCCACTCAAACCAGGTCAGCTCTTCATTTTCCTGTCGATACAACACAGATGTCAGAAATCATTGGAATCTCCTCGACAGACTCTGCTATTCATTCACTGCGAATCTGGAATTCATCTCAATCTCCACTCCACGCAGTCTTTCGTTACACCATTGGTGAATGTCCAAGTAGCCCAATGCTGGTTTTCAGCGGCCTGTTCACACTCACAGGCGTGCTGTTCATCGGGCTATCCATGCAACCCTGGTCAGCTCTTCATTTTCCTCTCCACACAACCCAGACGTCAGAAATCATTGGAATCTCCACTACAGAATGTTCCACTCATTCACGGCGAATGTGGAATTCATCTGAAACTCCACTCCAGTCCGCCTTACATTACACAACTGGTGAATGTCCACGTAACCGAATGCTGATTTTCACACTCGCAGGCTTACTATTAAACTATTCAGAAATCATTGGCATCTCCATTAGAGATTTTTCCATTCTTTCACTGCGAGTTTGGAAAACATCTGAATTCCAACTCCAGGCGAATTTTCGTTACACCACTGGTGAATGTCCAAGTAACACATTGCTGGCTCTCAGCGGCCTGTTCTGACTCGCAGGCATGCTGTTCACCTGGCTATACACTCAACGCCGGTCAGCTCTTCATTTTCCTGTCCACAAAAGCGAGACTTCAGAAATCATTGGAATCTCCACTACAGAATGTTCCAAACATTCACGGCGACTCTGGAATTCATTTGTATGTCCACTCCAGGCAGATTTTCGTTACACCACTTGTGAATGTCCAAGTACAAAATGCTGGATTTTTGCGACCTGTTCACAGTCGCAGGGGTGATGTTCAACTGGCTATCCACTCAACCATAGTCAGCCCTTCATTTTCCTGTCCACACAACCCAGCCTTCAGAAACCATTATTATCTCCAGTACAGAATGTTCCATTCATTCACTGCGTATCCGGAATTCTTCTGAATCTCCACTCCATGCAGATGTTCGTTACACTGCTGGTGAATATCCAAGAAACACAATGCTGGTTTTCAGCAGCCTGTTCACTCTCACAGGCGTGCTGTCCTACTGGCTATGCACTAAACTCTGGTCAGCTCTTCATTTTCCTTTCTACACAAAACAGACAGCAGAAATCATTGGATTCTCCACTATAAAATGTTCTATTAATTCAATCTGAATCTGGAATTCTTCCTCAATATCCACTGCAAGTAGACTTTCTTTACACCACTGGTGAATGTCCAAGTAACCCAATGCAGGTATTCAGCTGCCTATTCAAACCCGCAGGCGTGCTGTTCTACTGCCTGTCGACACAACTCTGGTAGGCTCTTCATTTTCCTGTCAACACAACCCATACTTCAGAAATCATTGGAATCTCCACTACAGAATGTGTCATTCATTCACTGAGAATCTGGAATTCATCTCAATCTCCACAGAAGGTCGTCATTTTTTACTCCACTGGTGAATGTCCAAGAAACTCAAGGCTGGTTTTCATAGGCCTGTTGACACTCGCAGGCGTGCTGTTAATCTGGCTGTCCATAAAATCCTGGTCAGCTCTTCATTTTCCTCTCCGCACAACCCAGACGTCAGAAATCATTGGAATCTCCACTACAGAATTTTCCATTCATTCATTCCGAATCTGGAATTCATCTGAATCTGCAAATCCAGGTAGGCTTTCGTTACACCACAGGTGAACGTCCGAGTAAACCGAATGCTGATTATCACACACGTAGGCTTACTATTAAACTATTCAGAAATCATTGGCATCTCCATTAGAGATTTTTCCATTCATTCACTGCGACTTTGGAAAACATCTGAATTCCAACTCCAGGCGAGTTTTCGTTCCACCACTGGTGAATGTCCAAGTAACCCAATGCTGTCTTTCAGCGGCCTGTTTACACTCGTAGGCATGCTGTTCTACTGGCTATCCACTCAACCCTGGTCAATTCTTCATTTTCCTGTCCACACAACCCCGACTTCAAAAATCATTGGAATCTCCACCCCTGAATGTGCCATTCATTCACTGAGAATCTGAAATTCATCTCCATCTCCAAATAAAGGCAGACTTTCGTTACACCACTGGTAAATGTACAAGTAAACCAATGCTGGTTTTCAGAGGCCTGTTCACATTCCCAGGCGTGTTGTTTAACTGGATATCCACTCAACCCTGGTCAGCTCTTCATATTCCTGCGCACACAACCCAGACTTCAGAAATCATTGGAATCTCGACTACAGAATGTTCCGTTCATTCACTGCGAATCTGGAATTCATCTGCATCTGCACTCCAGGAAGTTTAATGTTACACCACTGGTTAATGTTCCAGTAATCCAATTCTGATTTTCACCGTCCTGGTCACTCTCGCTGGCGTTCTGTTCAATTGATTATCTAATCAAACATGGTCAGCCCTTCATTTTCCTGGTCTCGAAACCCAGATGTCAGAAAAAAATGGAATCTCCGCTAGAGAATGTGCCATTCGTTCACTGCGAATCTGATATTCATCTCAATATCCACTTGAAGGCAGACTTCCTTTACACCACAGGTAAATGTCCAAGTAATGCAGTGCTTGTGTTCTGCGGCCTGTTCACCCTCGCAGGCGTGCTGTTCTTCTGGCTATCCACTCAAACCAGGTCAGCTCTTCATTTTCCTGTCGATACAACACAGATGTCAGAAATCATTGGAATCTCCTCGACAGACTCTGCTATTCATTCACTGCGAATCTGGAATTCATCTCAATCTCCACTCCACGCAGTCTTTCGTTACACCAGTGGTGAATGTCCAAGTAGCCCAATGCTGGTTTTCAGCGGCCTGTTCACACTCACAGGCGTGCTCTTCATCGGGCTATCCATGCAACCCTGGTCAGCTCTTCATTTTCCTCTCCACACAACCCAGACGTCAGAAATCATTGGAATCTCCACTACAGAATGTTCCACTCATTCACGGCGAATGTGGAATTCATCTGAAACTCCACTCCAGTCCGCCTTACATTACACAACTGGTGAATGTCCACGTAACCGAATGCTGATTTTCACACTCGCAGGCTTACTATTAAACTATTCAGAAATCATTGGCATCTCCATTAGAGATTTTTCCATTCTTTCACTGCGAGTTTGGAAAACATCTGAATTCCAACTCCAGGCGAATTTTCGTTACACCACTGGTGAATGTCCAAGTAACCCATTGCTGGCTCTCAGCGGCCTGTTCCGACTCGCAGGCATGCTGTTCACCTGGCTATACACTCAACGCCGGTCAGCTCTTCATTTTCCTGTCCACAAAAGCGAGACTTCAGAAATCATTGGAATCTCCACTACAGAATGTTCCAAACATTCACGGCGACTCTGGAATTCATTTGTATGTCCACTCCAGGCAGATTTTCGTTACACCACTTGTGAATGTCCAAGTACACAATGCTGGATTTTTGCGACCTGTTCACAGTCGCAGGGGTGATGTTCAACTGGCTATCCACTCAACCCTAGTCAGCCCTTCATTTTCCTGTCCACACAACCCAGCCTTCAGAAACCATTATTATCTCCAGTACAGAATGTTCCATTCATTCACTGCGTATCCGGAATTCTTCTGAATCTCCACTCCATGCAGATGTTCGTTACACTGCTGGTGAATATCCAAGAAACACAATGCTGGTTTTCAGCAGCCTGTTCACTCTCACAGGCGTGCTGTTCTACTGGCTATCCACTCAAACCTGGAAAACACTTCATTTTCCTGTACTCACAACCCAGACTACAAAAATCTTTGGAATCTCCACTAGAGAGTGTGCCATTCATTCGCTGAATCTGGAACTCATCGCAATCTCTACTCCACACAGGCTTTGGTTTCACCACTGGTGAAAGTTCAAGTAACCCAATTCTGGTTTTCAGCGGCCTGTTCACTCTCACAGGCGTGCTGTTAAACTGGCTATGCACTAAACTCTGGTCAGCTCTTCATTTTCCTTTCTACACAAAACAGACAGCAGAAATCATTGGATTCTCCACTATAAAAGGTTCTATTAATTCAATCTGAATCTGGAATTCTTCCTCAATATGCACTGCAAGTAGACTTTCTTTACACCACTGGTGAATGTCCAAGTAACCCAATGCAGGTATTCAGCTGCCTATTCAAACCCGCAGGCGTGCTGTTCTACTGCCTGTCGACACAACTCTGGTAGGCTCTTCATTTTCCTGTCAACACAAACCATACTTCAGAAATCATTAGACTCTCCACTACAGAATGTGTCATTCATTCACTGAGAATCTGGAATTCATCTCAATCTCCACAGGAGGTCGTCATTTTTTACTCCACTGGTGAATGTCCAAGAAACTCAAGGCTGGTTTTCATCGGCCTGTTGACACTCGCAGGCGTGCTGTTAATCTGGCTGTCCATAAAACCCTGGTCAGCTCTTCATTTTCCTCTCCGCACAACCCAGACGTCAGAAATCATTGGAATCTCCACTACAGAATTTTCCATTCATTCATTCCGAATCTGGAATTCATCTGAATCTGCAAATCCAGGTAGGCTTTCGTTACACCACAGGTGAACGTCCGAGTAAACCGAATGCTGATTATCACACACGCAGGCTTACTATTAAACTATTCAGAAATCATTGGCATCTCCATTACAGATTTTTCCATTCATTCACTGCGACTTTGGAAAACATCTGAATTCCAACTCCAGGCGAGTTTTCGTTCCACCACTGGTGAATGTCCAAGTAACCCAATGCTGTCTTTCAGCGGCCTGTTCACACTCGTAGGCATGCTGTTCTACTGGCTATCCACTCAACCCTGGTCAATTCTTCATTTTCCTGTCCACACAACCCCGACTTCAAAAATCATTGGAATCTCCACCCCTGAATGTGCCATTCATTCACTGAGAATCTGAAATTCATCTCCATCTCCAAATAAAGGCAGACTTTCGTTACACCACTGGTAAATGTACAAGTAAACCAATGCTGGTTTTCAGAGGCCTGTTCACATTCCCAGGCGTGTTGTTTAACTGGATATCCACTCAACCCTGGTCAGCTCTTCATATTCCTGCGCACACAACCCAGACTTCAGAAATCATTGGAATCTCGACTACAGAATGTTCCGTTCATTCACTGCGAATCTGGAATTCATCTGCATCTGCACTCCAGGAAGTTTAATGTTACACCACTGGTTAATGTTCCAGTAATCCAATTCTGATTTTCACCGTCCTGGTCACTCTCGCTGGCGTTCTGTTCAATTGATTATCTAATCAAACATGGTCAGCCCTTCATTTTCCTGGTCACGAAACCCAGATGTCAGAAAAAAATGGAATCTCCGCTAGAGAATGTGCCATTCGTTCACTGCGAATCTGATATTCATCTCAATATCCACTTGAAGGCAGACTTCCTTTACACCACAGGTAAATGTCCAAGTAATGCAGTGCTTGTGTTCTGCGGCCTGTTCACCCTCGCAGGCGTGCTGTTCTTCTGGCTATCCACTCAAACCAGGTCAGCTCTTCATTTTCCTGTCGATACAACACAGATGTCAGAAATCATTGGAATCTCCTCGACAGACTCTGCTATTCATTCACTGCGAATCTGGAATTCATCTCAATCTCCACTCCACGCAGTCTTTCGTTACACCAGTGGTGAATGTCCAAGTAGCCCAATGCTGGTTTTCAGCGGCCTGTTCACACTCACAGGCGTGCTGTTCATCGGGCTATCCATGCAACCCTGGTCAGCTCTTCATTTTCCTCTCCACACAACCCAGACGTCAGAAATCATTGGAATCTCCACTACAGAATGTTCCACTCATTCACGGCGAATGTGGAATTCATCTGAAACTCCACTCCAGTCCGCCTTACATTACACAACTGGTGAATGTCCACGTAACCGAATGCTGATTTTCACACTCGCAGGCTTACTATTAAACTATTCAGAAATCATTGGCATCTCCATTAGAGATTTTTCCATTCTTTCACTGCGAGTTTGGAAAACATCTGAATTCCAACTCCAGGCGAATTTTCGTTCCACCACTGGTGAATGTCCAAGTAACCCATTGCTGGCTCTCAGCGGCCTGTTCCGACTCGCAGGCATGCTGTTCACCTGGCTATACACTCAACGCCGGTCAGCTCTTCATTTTCCTGTCCACAAAAGCGAGACTTCAGAAATCATTGGAATCTCCACTACAGAATGTTCCAAACATTCACGGCGACTCTGGAATTCATTTGTATGTCCACTCCAGGCAGATTTTCGTTACACCACTTATGAATGTCCAAGTACACAATGCTGGATTTTTGCGACCTGTTCACAGTCGCAGGGGTGATCTTCAACTGGCTATCCACTCAACCCTAGTCAGCCCTTCATTTTCCTGTCCACACAACCCAGCCTTCAGAAACCATTATTATCTCCAGTACAGAATGTTCCATTCATTCACTGCGTATCCGGAATTCTTCTGAATCTCCACTCCATGCAGGTGTTCGTTACACTGCTGGTGAATATCCAAGAAACACAATGCTGGTTTTCAGCAGCCTGTTCACTCTCACAGGCGTGCTGTTCTACTGGCTATCCACTCAAACCTGGAAAACACTTCATTTTCCTGTACTCACAACCCAGACTACAGAAATCTTTGGAATCTCCACTAGAGAGTGTGCCATTCATTCGCTGAATCTGGAACTCATCGCAATCTCTACTCCACACAGGCTTTGGTTTCACCACTGGTGAAAGTTCAAGTAACCCAATTCTGGTTTTCAGCGGCCTGTTCACACTCACAGGCGTGCTGTTAAACTGGCTATGCACTAAACTCTGGTCAGCTCTTCATTTTCCTTTCTACACAAAACAGACAGCAGAAATCATTGGATTCTCCACTATAAAATGTTCTATTAATTCAATCTGAATCTGGAATTCTTCCTCAATATCCACTGCAAGTAGACTTTCTTTACACCACCGGTGAATGTCCAAGTAACCCAATGCAGGTATTCAGCTGCCTATTCAAACCCGCAGGCGTGCTGTTCTACTGCCTGTCGACACAACTCTGGTAGGCTCTTCATTTTCCTGTCAACACAACCCATACTTCAGAAATCATTGGAATCTCCACTACAGAATGTGTCATTCATTCACTGAGAATCTGGAATTCATCTCAATCTCCACAGGAGGTCGTCATTTTTTACTCCACTGGTGAATGTCCAAGAAACTCAAGGCTGGTTTTCATCGGCCTGTTGACACTCGCAGGCGTGCTGTTAATCTGGCTGTCCATAAAACCCTGGTCAGCTCTTCATTTTCCTCTCCGCACAACCCAGACGTCAGAAATCATTGGAATCTCCACTACAGAATTTTCCATTCATTCATTCCGAATCTGGAATTCATCTGAATCTGCAAATCCAGGTAGGCTTTCGTTACACCACAGGTGAACGTCCGAGTAAACCGAATGCTGATTATCACACACGCAGGCTTACTATTAAACTATTCAGAAATCATTGGCATCTCCATTAGAGATTTTTCCATTCATTCACTGCGACTTTGGAAAACATCTGAATTCCAACTCCAGGCGAGTTTTCGTTCCACCACTGGTGAATGTCCAAGTAACCCAATGCTGTCTTTCAGCGGCCTGTTCACACTCGTAGGCATGCTGTTCTACTGGCTATCCACTCAACCCTGGTCAATTCTTCATTTTCCTGTCCACACAACCCCGACTTCAAAAATCATTGGAATCTCCACCTCTGAATGTGCCATTCATTCACTGAGAATCTGAAATTCATCTCCATCTCCAAATAAAGGCAGACTTTCGTTACACCACTGGTAAATGTACAAGTAAACCAATGCTGGTTTTCAGAGGCCTGTTCACATTCCCAGGCGTGTTGTTTAACTGGATATCCACTCAACCCTGGTCAGCTCTTCATATTCCTGCGCACACAACCAAGACTTCAGAAATCATTGGAATCTCGACTACAGAATGTTCCGTTCATTCACTGCGAATCTGGAATTCATCTGCATCTGCACTCCAGGAAGTTTAATGTTACACCACTGGTTAATGTTCCAGTAATCCAATTCTGATTTTCACCGTCCTGGTCACTCTCGCTGGCGTTCTGTTCAATTGATTATCTAATCAAACATGGTCAGCCCTTCATTTTCCTGGTCACGAAACCCAGATGTCAGAAAAAAATGGAATCTCCGCTAGAGAATGTGCCATTCGTTCACTGCGAATCTGATATTCATCTCAATATCCACTTGAAGGCAGACTTCCTTTACACCACAGGTAAATGTCCAAGTAATGCAGTGCTTGTGTTCTGCGGCCTGTTCACCCTCGCAGGCGTGCTGTTCTTCTGGCTATCCACTCAAACCAGGTCAGCTCTTCATTTTCCTGTCGATACAACACAGATGTCAGAAATCATTGGAATCTCCTCGACAGACTCTGCTATTCATTCACTGCGAATCTGGAATTCATCTCAATCTCCACTCCACGCAGTCTTTCGTTACACCAGTGGTGAATGTCCAAGTAGCCCAATGCTGGTTTTCAGCGGCCTGTTCACACTCACAGGCGTGCTGTTCATCGGGCTATCCATGCAACCCTGGTCAGCTCTTCATTTTCCTCTCCACACAACCCAGACGTCAGAAATCATTGGAATCTCCACTACAGAATGTTCCACTCATTCACGGCGAATGTGGAATTCATCTGAAACTCCACTCCAGTCCGCCTTACATTACACAACTGGTGAATGTCCACGTAACCGAATGCTGATTTTCACACTCGCAGGCTTACTATTAAACTATACAGAAATCATTGGCATCTCCATTAGAGATTTTTCCATTCTTTCACTGCGAGTTTGGAAAACATCTGAATTCCAACTCCAGGCGAATTTTCGTTACACCACTGGTGAATGTCCAAGTAACCCATTGCTGGCTCTCAGCGGCCTGTTCCGACTCGCAGGCATGCTGTTCACCTGGCTATACACTCAACGATGGTCAGCTCTTCATTTTCCTGTCCACAAAAGCGAGACTTCAGAAATCATTGGAATCTCCACTACAGAATGTTCCAAACATTCACGGCGACTCTGGAATTCATTTGTACGTCCACTCCAGGCAGATTTTCGTTACACCACTTGTGAATGTCCAAGTACACAATGCTGGATTTTTGCGACCTGTTCACAGTCGCATGGGTGATGTTCAACTGGCTATCCACTCAACCCTAGTCAGCCCTTCATTTTCCTGTCCACACAACCCAGCCTTCAGAAACCATTATTATCTCCAGTACAGAATGTTCCATTCATTCACTGCGTATCCGGAATTCTTCTGAATCTCCACTCCATGCAGGTGTTCGTTACACTGCTGGTGAATATCCAAGAAACACAATGCTGGTTTTCAGCAACCTGTTCACTCTCACAGGCGTGCTGTTCTACTGGCTATCCACTCAAACCTGGAAAACACTTCATTTTCCTGTACTCACAACCCAGACTACAGAAATCTTTGGAATCTCCACTAGAGAGTGTGCCATTCATTCGCTGAATCTGGAACTCATCGCAATCTCTACTCCACACAGGCTTTGGTTTCACCACTGGTGAAAGTTCAAGTAACCCAATTCTGGTTTTCAGCGGCCTGTTCACACTCACAGGCGTGCTGTTAAACTGGCTATGCACTAAACTCTGGTCAGCTCTTCATTTTCCTTTCTACACAAAACAGACAGCAGAAATCATTGGATTCTCCACTATAAAAGGTTCTATTAATTCAATCTGAATCTGGAATTCTTCCTCAATATCCACTGCAAGTAGACTTTCTTTACACCACTGGTGAATGTCCAAGTAACCCAATGCAGGTATTCAGCTGCCTATTCAAACCCGCAGGCGTGCTGTTCTACTGCCTGTCGACACAACTCTGGTAGGCTCTTCATTTTCCTGTCAACACAACCCATACTTCAGAAATCATTGGAATCTCCACTACAGAATGTGTCATTCATTCACTGAGAATCTGGAATTCATCTCAATCTCCACAGGAGGTCGTCATTTTTTACTCCACTGGTGAATGTCCAAGAAACTCAAGGCTGGTTTTCATCGGCCTGTTGACACTCGCAGGCGTGCTGTTAATCTGGCTGTCCATAAAACCCTGGTCAGCTCTTCATTTTCCTCTCCGCACAACCCAGACGTCAGAAATCATTGGAATCTCCACTACAGAATTTTCCATTCATTCATTCCGAATCTGGAATTCATCTGAATCTGCAAATCCAGGTAGGCTTTCGTTACACCACAGGTGAACGTCCGAGTAAACCGAATGCTGATTATCACACACGCAGGCTTACTATTAAACTATTCAGAAATCATTGGCATCTCCATTAGAGATTTTTCCATTCATTCACTGCGACTTTGGAAAACATCTGAATTCCAACTCCAGGCGAGTTTTCGTTCCACCACTGGTGAATGTCCAAGTAACCCAATGCTGTCTTTCAGCGGCCTGTTCACACTCGTAGGCATGCTGTTCTACTGGCTATCCACTCAACCCTGGTCAATTCTTCATTTTCCTGTCCACACAACCCCGACTTCAAAAATCATTGGAATCTCCACCCCTGAATGTGCCATTCATTCACTGAGAATCTGAAATTCATCTCCATCTCCAAATAAATAAAGGCAGACTTTCGTTACACCACTGGTAAATGTACAAGTAAACCAATGCTGGTTTTCAGAGGCCTGTTCACATTCCCAGGCGTGTTGTTTAACTGGATATCCACTCAACCCTGGTCAGCTCTTCATATTCCTGCGCACACAACCCAGACTTCAGAAATCATTGGAATCTCGACTACAGAATGTTCCGTTCATTCACTGCGAATCTGGAATTCATCTGCATCTGCACTCCAGGAAGTTTAATGTTACACCACTGGTTAATGTTCCAGTAATCCAATTCTGATTTTCACCGTCCTGGTCACTCTCGCTGGCGTTCTGTTCAATTGATTATCTAATCAAACATGGTCAGCCCTTCATTTTCCTGGTCACGAAACCCAGATGTCAGAAAAAAATGGAATCTCCGCTAGAGAATGTGCCATTCGTTCACTGCGAATCTGATATTCATCTCAATATCCACTTGAAGGCACACTTCCTTTACACCACAGGTAAATGTCCAAGTAATGCAGTGCTTGTGTTCTGCGGCCTGTTCACCCTCGCAGGCGTGCTGTTCTTCTGGCTATCCACTCAAACCAGGTCAGCTCTTCATTTTCCTGTCGATACAACACAGATGTCAGAAATCATTGGAATCTCCTCGACAGACTCTGCTATTCATTCACTGCGAATCTGGAATTCATCTCAATCTCCACTCCACGCAGTCTTTCGTTACACCATTGGTGAATGTCCAAGTAGCCCAATGCTGGTTTTCAGCGGCCTGTTCACACTCACAGGCGTGCTGTTCATCGGGCTATCCATGCAACCCTGGTCAGCTCTTCATTTTCCTCTCCACACAACCCAGACGTCAGAAATCATTGGAATCGCCACTACAGAATGTTCCACTCATTCACGGCGAATGTGGAATTCATCTGAAACTCCACTCCAGTCCGCCTTACATTACACAACTGGTGAATGTCCACGTAACCGAATGCTGATTTTCACACTCGCAGGCTTACTATTAAACTATTCAGAAATCATTGGCATCTCCATTAGAGATTTTTCCATTCTTTCACTGCGAGTTTGGAAAACATCTGAATTCCAACTCCAGGCGAATTTTCGTTACACCACTGGTGAATGTCCAAGTAACCCATTGCTGGCTCTCAGCGGCCTGTTCCGACTCGCAGGCATGCTGTTCACCTGGCTATACACTCAACGCTGGTCAGCTCTTCATTTTCCTTTCCATAAAAGCGAGACTTCAGAAATCATTGGAATCTCCACTACAGAATGTTCCAAACATTCACGGCGACTCTGGAATTCATTTGTACGTCCACTCCAGGCAGATTTTCGTTACACCACTTGTGAATGTCCAAGTACACAATGCTGGATTTTTGCGACCTGTTCACAGTCGCAGGGGTGATGTTCAACTGGCTATCCACTCAACCCTAGTCAGCCCTACATTTTCCTGTCCACACAACCCAGCCTTCAGAAACCATTATTATCCCCAGTACAGAATGTTCCATTCATTCACTGCGTATCCGGAATTCTTCTGAATCTCCACTCCATGCAGGTGTTCGTTACACTGCTGGTGAATATCCAAGAAACACAATGCTGGTTTTCAGCAGCCTGTTCACTCTCACAGGCGTGCTGTTCTACTGGCTATCCACTCAAACCTGGAAAACACTTCATTTTCCTGTACTCACAACCCAGACTACAGAAATCTTTGGAATCTCCACTAGAGAGTGTGCCATTCATTCGCTGAATCTGGAACTCATCGCAATCTCTACTCCACACAGGCTTTGGTTTCACCACTGGTGAAAGTTCAAGTAACCCATTTCTGGTTTTCAGCGGCCTGTTCACACTCACAGGCGTGCTGTTAAACTGGCTATGCACTAAACTCTGGTCAGCTCTTCATTTTCCTTTCTACACAAAACAGACAGCAGAAATCATTGGATTCTCCACTATAAAATGTTCTATTAATTCAATCTGAATCTGGAATTCTTCCTCAATATCCACTGCAAGTAGACTTTCTTTACACCACTGGTGAATGTCCAAGTAACCCAATGCAGGTATTCAGCTGCCTATTCAAACCCGCAGGCGTGCTGTTCTACTGCCTGTCGACACAACTCTGGTAGGCTCTTCATTTTCCTGTCAACACAACCCATACTTCAGAAATCATTGGTATCTCCACTACAGAATGTGTCATTCATTCACTGAGAATCTGGAATTCATCTCAATCTCCACAGGAGGTCGTCATTTTTTACTCCACTGGTGAATTTCCAAGAAACTCAAGGCTGGTTTTCATCGGCCTGTTGACACTCGCAGGCGTGCTGTTAATCTGGCTGTCCATAAAACCCTGGTCAGCTCTTCATTTTCCTCTCCGCACAACCCAGACGTCAGAAATCATTGGAATCTCCACTACAGAATTTTCCATTCATTCATTCCGAATCTGGAATTCATCTGAATCTGCAAATCCAGGTAGGCTTTCGTTACACCACAGGTGAACGTCCGAGTAAACCGAATGCTGATTATCACACACGCAGGCTTACTATTAAACTATTCAGAAATCATTGGCATCTCCATTAGAGATTTTTCTATTCATTCACTGCGACTTTGGAAAACATCTGAATTCCAACTCCAGGCGAGTTTTCGTTCCACCACTGGTGAATGTCCAAGTAACCCAATGCTGTCTTTCAGCGGCCTGTTCACACTCGTAGGCATGCTGTTCTACTGGCTTTCCACTCAACCCTGGTCAATTCTTCATTTTCCTGTCCACACAACCCCGACTTCAAAAATCATTGGAATCTCCACCCCTGAATGTGCCATTCATTCACTGAGAATCTGAAATTCATCTCCATCTCCAAATAAAGGCAGACTTTCGTTACACCACTGGTAAATGTACAAGTAAACCAATGCTGGTTTTCAGAGGCCTGTTCACATTCCCAGGCGTGTTGTTTAACTGGATATCCACTCAACCCTGGTCAGCTCTTCATATTCCTGCGCACACAACCCAGACTTCAGAAATCATTGGAATCTCGACTACAGAATGTTCCGTTCATTCACTGCGAATCTGGAATTCATCTGCATCTGCACTCCAGGAAGTTTAATGTTACACCACTGGTTAATGTTCCAGTAATCCAATTCTGATTTTCAACGTCCTGGTCACTCTCGCTGGCGTTCTGTTCAATTGATTATCTAATCAAACATGGTCAGCCCTTCATTTTCCTGGTCACGAAACCCAGATGTCAGAAAAAAATGGAATCTCCGCTAGAGAATGTGCCATTCGTTCACTGCGAATCTGATATTCATCTCAATATCCACTTGAAGGCACACTTCCTTTACACCACAGGTAAATGTCCAAGTAATGCAGTGCTTGTGTTCTGCGGCCTGTTCACACTCGCAGGCGTGCTGTTCTTCTGGCTATCCACTCAAACCAGGTCAGCTCTTCATTTTCCTGTCGATACAACACAGATGTCAGAAATCATTGGAATTTCCTCGACAGACTCTGCTATTCATTCACTGCAAATCTGGAATTCATCTCAATCTCCACTCCACGCGGTCTTTCGTTACACCATTGGTGAATGTCCAAGTAGCCCAATGCTGGTTTTCAGCGGCCTGTTCACACTCACAGGCGTGCTGTTCATCGGGCTATCCATGCAACCCTGGTCAGCTCTTCATTTTCCTCTCCACACAACCCAGACGTCAGAAATCATTGGAATCGCCACTACAGAATGTTCCACTCATTCACGGCGAATGTGGAATTCATCTGAAACTCCACTCCAGTCCGCCTTACATTACACAACTGGTGAATGTCCACGTAACCGAATGCTGATTTTCACACTTGCAGGCTTACTATTAAACTATTCAGAAATCATTGGCATCTCCATTAGAGATTTTTCCATTCTTTCACTGCGAGTTTGGAAAACATCTGAATTCCAACTCCAGGCGAATTTTCGTTACACCACTGGTGAATGTCCAAGTAACCCATTGCTGGCTCTCAGCGGCCTGTTCCGACTCGCAGGCATGCTGTTCACCTGGCTATACACTCAACGCTGGTCAGCTCTTCATTTTCCTGTCCACAAAAGCGAGACTTCAGAAATCATTGGAATCTCCACTACAGAATGTTCCAAACATTCACGGCGACTCTGGAATTCATTTGTATGTCCACTCCAGGCAGATTTTCGTTACACCACTTGTGAATGTCCAAGTACACAATGCTGGATTTTTGCGACCTGTTCACAGTCGCAGGGGTGATGTTCAACTGGCTATCCACTCAACCCTAGTCAGCCCTTCATTTTCCTGTCCACACAACCCAGCCTTCAGAAACCATTATTATCTCCAGTACAGAATGTTCCATTCATTCACTGCGTATCCGGAATTCTTCTGAATCTCCACTCCATGCAGGTGTTCGTTACACTGCTGGTGAATATCCAAGAAACACAATGCTGGTTTTCAGCAGCCTGTTCACTCTCACAGGCGTGCTGTTCTACTGGCTATCCACTCAAACCTGGAAAACACTTCATTTTCCTGTACTCACAACCCAGACTACAGAAATCTTTGGAATCTCCACTAGAGAGTGTGCCATTCATTCGCTGAATCTGGAACTCATCGCAATCTCTACTCCACACAGGCTTTGGTTTCACCACTGGTGAAAGTTCAAGTAAGTTCTGGTTTTCAGCGGCCTGTTCATACTCACAGGCGTGCTGTTAAACTGGCTATGCACTAAACTCTGGTCAGCTCTACATTTTCCTTTCTACACAAAACAGACAGCAGAAATCATTGGATTCTCCACTATAAAAGGTTCTATTAATTCAATCTGAATCTGGAATTCTTCCTCAATATCCACTGCAAGGAGACTTTCTTTACGCCACTGGTGAATGTCCAAGTAACCCAATGCAGGTATTCAGCTGCCTATTCAAACCCGCAGGCATTCTGTTCTACTGCCTGTCGACACAACTCTGGTAGGCTCTTCATTTTCCTGTCAAGACAACCCATACTTCAGAAATCATTGGAATCTCCACTACAGAATGTGTCATTCATTCACTGAGAATCTGGAATTCATCTCAATCTCCACAGGAGGTCGTCATTTTTTACTCCACTGGTGAATGTCCAAGAAACTCAAGGCTGGTTTTCATAGGCCTGTTGACACTCGCAGGCGTGCTGTTAATCTGGCTGTCCATAAAACCCTGGTCAGCTCTTCATTTTCCTCTCCGCACAACCCAGACGTCAGAAATCATTGGAATCTCCACTACAGAATTTTCCATTCATTCATTTCGAATCTGGAATTCATCTGAATCTGCAAATCCAGGTAGGCTTTCGTTACACCACAGGTGAACGTCCGAGTAAACCGAATGCTGATTATCACACACGCAGGCTTACTATTAAACTATTCAGAAATCATTGGCATCTCCATTAGAGATTTTTCCATTCATTCACTGCGACTTTGGAAAACATCTGAATTCCAACTCCAGGCGAGTTTTCGTTCCACCACTGGTGAATGTCCAAGTAACCCAATGCTGTCTTTCAGCGGCCTGTTCACACTCGTAGGCTTGCTGTTCTACTGGCTATCCACTCAACCCTGGTCAATTCTTCATTTTCCTGTCCACACAACCCCGACTTCAAAAATCATTGGAATCTCCACCCCTGAATGTGCCATTCATTCACTGAGAATCTGAAATTCATCTCCATCTCCAAATAAAGGCAGACTTTCGTTACACCACTGGTAAATGTACAAGTAAACCAATGCTGGTTTTCAGAGGCCTGTTCACATTCCCAGGCGTGTTGTTTAACTGGATATCCACTCAACCCTGGTCAGCTCTTCCTATTCCTGCGCACACAACCCAGACTTCAGAAATCATTGGAATCTCGACTACACAATGTTCCGTTCATTCACTGCGAATCTGGAATTTATCTGCATCTGCACTCCAGGAAGTTTAATGTTACACCACTGGTTAATGTTCCAGTAATCCAATTCTGATTTTCACCGTCCTGGTCACTCTCGCTGGCATTCTGTTCAATTGATTATCTAATCAAACATGGTCAGCCCTTCATTTTCCTGGTCACGAAACCCAGATGTCAGAAAAAAATGGAATCTCCGCTAGCGAATGTGCCATTCGTTCACTGCGAATCTGATATTCATCTCAATATCCACTTGAAGGCAGACTTCCTTTACACCACAGGTAAATGTCCAAGTAATGCAGTGCTTGTGTTCTGCGGCCTGTTCACACTCGCAGGCGTGCTGTTCTTCTGGCTATCCACTCAAACCAGATCAGCTCTTCATTTTCCTGTCGATACAACACAGATGTCAGAAATCATTGGAATCTCCTCGACAGACTCTGCTATTCATTCACTGCGAATCTGGAATTCATCTCAATCTCCACTCCACGCAGTCTTTCGTTACACCATTGGTGAATGTCCAAGTAGCCCAATGCTGGTTTTCAGCGGCCTGTTCACACTCACAGGCGTGCTGTTCATCGGGCTATCCATGCAACCCTGGTCAGCTCTTCATTTTCCTCTCCACACAACCCAGACGTCAGAAATCATTGGAATCTCCACAACACTCATTCACGGCGAATGTGGAATTCATCTGAAACTCCACTCCAGTCCGCCTTACATTGCACAACTGGTGAATGTCCACGTAACCGAATGCTGATTTTCACACTCGCAGGCTTACTATTAAACTATTCAGAAATCATTGGCATCTCCATTAGAGATTTTTCCATTCTTTCACTGCGAGTTTGGAAAACATCTGAATTCCAACTCCAGGCGAATTTTCGTTACACCACTGGTGAATGTCCAAGTAACCCATTGCTGGCGCTCAGCGGCCTGTTCCGACTCGCAGGCATGCTGTTCACCTGGCTATACACTCAACGCTGGTCAGCTCTTCATTTTCCTGTCCACAAAAGCGAGACTTCAGAAATCATTGGAATCTCCACTACAGAATGTTCCAAACATTCACGGCGACTCTGGAATTCATTTGTATGTCCACTCCAGGCAGATTTTCGTTACACCACTTGTGAATGTCCAAGTACACAATGCTGGATTTTTGCGACCTGTTCACAGTCGCAGGGGTGATGTTCAACTGGCTATCCACTCAACCCTAGTCAGCCCTTCATTTTCCTGTCCACACAACCCAGCCTTCAGAAACCATTATTATCTCCAGTACAGAATGTTCCATTCATTCACTGCGTATCCGGAATTCTTCTGAATCTCCACTCCATGCAGTTGTTCGTTACACTGCTGGTGAATATCCAAGAAACACAATGCTGGTTTTCAGCAGCCTGTTCACTCTCACAGGCGTGCTGTTCTACTGGCTATCCACTCAAACCTGGAAAACACTTCATTTTCCTGTACTCACAACCCAGACTACAGAAATCTTTGGAATCTCCACTAGAGAGTGTGCCATTCATTCGCTGAATCTGGAACTCATCGCAATCTCTACTCCACACAGGCTTTGGTTTCACCACTGGTGAAAGTTCAAGTAAGTTCTGGTTTTCAGCGGCCTGTTCATACTCACAGGCGTGCTGTTAAACTGGCTATGCACTAAACTCTGGTCAGCTCTACATTTTCCTTTCTACACAAAACAGACAGCAGAAATCATTGGATTCTCCACTATAAAGGGTTCTATTAATTCAATCTGAATCTGGAATTCTTCCTCAATATCCACTGCAAGGAGACTTTCTTTACGCCACTGGTGAATGTCCAAGTAACCCAATGCAGGTATTCAGCTGCCTATTCAAACCCGCAGGCATTCTGTTCTACTGCCTGTCGACACAACTCTGGTAGGCTCTTCATTTTCCTGTCAAGACAACCCATACTTCAGAAATCATTGGAATCTCCACTACAGAATGTGTCATTCATTCACTGAGAATCTGGAATTCATCTCAATCTCCACAGGAGGTCGTCATTTTTTACTCCACTGGTGAATGTCCAAGAAACTCAAGGCTGGTTTTCATAGGCCTGTTGACACTCGCAGGCGTGCTGTTAATCTGGCTGTCCATAAAACCCTGGTCAGCTCTTCATTTTCCTCTCCGCACAACCCAGACGTCAGAAATCATTGGAATCTCCACTACAGAATTTTCCATTCATTCATTTCGAATCTGGAATTCATCTGAATCTGCAAATCCAGGTAGGCTTTCGTTACACCACAGGTGAACGTCCGAGTAAACCGAATGCTGATTATCACACACGCAGGCTTACTATTAAACTATTCAGAAATCATTGGCATCTCCATTAGAGATTTTTCCATTCATTCACTGCGACTTTGGAAAACATCTGAATTCCAACTCCAGGCGAGTTTTCGTTCCACCACTGGTGAATGTCCAAGTAACCCAATGCTGTCTTTCAGCGGCCTGTTCACACTCGTAGGCTTGCTGTTCTACTGGCTATCCACTCAACCCTGGTCAATTCTTCATTTTCCTGTCCACACAACCCCGACTTCAAAAATCATTGGAATCTCCACCCCTGAATGTGCCATTCATTCACTGAGAATCTGAAATTCATCTCCATCTCCAAATAAAGGCAGACTTTCGTTACACCACTGGTAAATGTACAAGTAAACCAATGCTGGTTTTCAGAGGCCTGTTCACATTCCCAGGCGTGTTGTTTAACTGGATATCCACTCAACCCTGGTCAGCTCTTCCTATTCCTGCGCACACAACCCAGACTTCAGAAATCATTGGAATCTCGACTACACAATGTTCCGTTCATTCACTGCGAATCTGGAATTTATCTGCATCTGCACTCCAGGAAGTTTAATGTTACACCACTGGTTAATGTTCCAGTAATCCAATTCTGATTTTCACCGTCCTGGTCACTCTCGCTGGCATTCTGTTCAATTGATTATCTAATCAAACATGGTCAGCCCTTCATTTTCCTGGTCACGAAACCCAGATGTCAGAAAAAAATGGAATCTCCGCTAGCGAATGTGCCATTCGTTCACTGCGAATCTGATATTCATCTCAATATCCACTTGAAGGCAGACTTCCTTTACACCACAGGTAAATGTCCAAGTAATGCAGTGCTTGTGTTCTGCGGCCTGTTCACACTCGCAGGCGTGCTGTTCTTCTGGCTATCCACTCAAACCAGATCAGCTCTTCATTTTCCTGTCGATACAACACAGATGTCAGAAATCATTGGAATCTCCTCGACAGACTCTGCTATTCATTCACTGCGAATCTGGAATTCATCTCAATCTCCACTCCACGCAGTCTTTCGTTACACCATTGGTGAATGTCCAAGTAGCCCAATGCTGGTTTTCAGCGGCCTGTTCACACTCACAGGCGTGCTGTTCATCGGGCTATCCATGCAACCCTGGTCAGCTCTTCATTTTCCTCTCCACACAACCCAGACGTCAGAAATCATTGGAATCTCCACAACACTCATTCACGGCGAATGTGGAATTCATCTGAAACTCCACTCCAGTCCGCCTTACATTGCACAACTGGTGAATGTCCACGTAACCGAATGCTGATTTTCACACTCGCAGGCTTACTATTAAACTATTCAGAAATCATTGGCATCTCCATTAGAGATTTTTCCATTCTTTCACTGCGAGTTTGGAAAACATCTGAATTCCAACTCCAGGCGAATTTTCGTTACACCACTGGTGAATGTCCAAGTAACCCATTGCTGGCGCTCAGCGGCCTGTTCCGACTCGCAGGCATGCTGTTCACCTGGCTATACACTCAACGCTGGTCAGCTCTTCATTTTCCTGTCCACAAAAGCGAGACTTCAGAAATCATTGGAATCTCCACTACAGAATGTTCCAAACATTCACGGCGACTCTGGAATTCATTTGTATGTCCACTCCAGGCAGATTTTCGTTACACCGCTTGTGAATGTCCAAGTACACAATGCTGGATTTTTGCGACCTGTTCACAGTCGCAGGGGTGATGTTCAACTGGCTATCCACTCAACCCTAGTCAGCCCTTCATTTTCCTGTCCACACAACCCAGCCTTCAGAAACCATTATTATCTCCAGTACAGAATGTTCCATTCATTCACTGCGTATCCGGAATTCTTCTGAATCTCCACTCCATGCAGTTGTTCGTTACACTGCTGGTGAATATCCAAGAAACACAATGCTGGTTTTCAGCAGCCTGTTCACTCTCACAGGCGTGCTGTTCTACTGGCTATCCACTCAAACCTGGAAAACACTTCATTTTCCTGTACTCACAACCCAGACTACAGAAATCTTTGGAATCTCCACTAGAGAGTGTGCCATTCATTCGCTGAATCTGGAACTCATCGCAATCTCTACTCCACACAGGCTTTGGTTTCACCACTGGTGAAAGTTCAAGTAACCCAATTCTGGTTTTCAGCGGCCTGTTCACACTCACAGGCGTGCTGTTAAACTGGCTATGCACTAAACTCTGGTCAGCTCTTCATTTTCCTTTCTACACAAAACAGACAGCAGAAATCATTGGATTCTCCACTATAAAATGTTCTATTAATTCAATCTGAATCTGGAATTCTTCCTCAATATCCACTGCAAGTAGACTTTCTTTACACCACTGGTGAATGTCCAAGTAACCCAATGCAGGTATTCAGCTGCATATTCAAACCCGCAGGCGTGCTGTTCTACTGCCTGTCGACACAACTCTGGTAGGCTCTTCATTTTCCTGTCAACACAACCCATACTTCAGAAATCATTGGCATCTCCACTACAGAATGTGTCATTCATTCACTGAGAATCTGGAATTCATCTCAATCTCCACAGGAGATCGTCATTTTTTACTCCACTGGTGAATGTCCAAGAAACTCAAGGCTGGTTTTCATCGGCCTGTTGACACTCGCAGGCGTGCTGTTAATCTGGCTGTCCAGCTCTTCATTTTCCTCTCCGCACAACCCAGACGTCAGAAATCATTGGAATCTCCACTACAGAATTTTCCATTCATTCATTCCGAATCTGGAATTCATCTGAATCTGCAAATCCAGGTAGGCTTTCGTTACACCACAGGTGAACGTCCGAGTAAACCGAATGCTGATTATCACACACGCAGGCTTACTATTAAACTATTCAGAAATCATTGGCATCTCCATTAGAGATTTTTCCATTCATTCACTACGACTTTGGAAAACATCTGAATTCCAACTCCAGGCGAGTTTTCGTTCCACCACTGGTGAATGTCCAAGTAACCCAATGCTGTCTTTCAGCGGCCTGTTCACACTCGTAGGCATGCTGTTCTACTGGCTATCCACTCAACCCTGGTCAATTCTTCATTTTCCTGTCCACACAACCCCGACTTCAAAAATCATTGGCATCTCCACCCCTGAATGTGCCATTCATTCACTGAGAATCTGAAATTCATCTCCATCTCCAAATAAAGGCAGACTTTCGTTACACCACTGGTAAATGTACAAGTAAACCAATGCTGGTTTTCAGAGGCCTGTTCACATTCCCAGGCGTGTTGTTTAACTGGATATCCACTCAACCCTGGTCAGCTCTTCATATTCCTGCGCACACAACCCAGACTTCAGAAATCATTGGAATCTCGACTACAGAATGTTCCGTTCATTCACTGCGAATCTGGAATTCATCTGCATCTGCACTCCAGGAAGTTTAATGTTACACCACTGGTTAATGTTCCAGTAATCCAATTCTGATTTTCACCGTCCTGGTCACTCTCGCTGGCGTTCTGTTCAATTGATTATCTAATCAAACATGGTCAGCCCTTCATTTTCCTGGTCACGAAACACAGATTTCAGAAAAAAATGGAATCTCCGCTAGAGAATGTGCCATTCGTTCACTGCGAATCTGATATTCATCTCAATATCCACTTGAAGGCAGACTTACTTTACACCACAGGTAAATATCCAAGTAATGCAGTGCTTGTGTTCTGCGGCCTGTTCACACTCGCAGGCGTGCTGTTCTTCTGGCTATCCACTCAAACCAGGTCAGCTCTTCATTTTCCTGTCGATACAACACAGATGTCAGAAATCATTGGAATCTCCTCGACAGACTCTGCTATTCATTCACTGCGAATCTGGAATTCATCTCAATCTCCACTCCACGCAGTCTTTCGTTACACCATTGGTGAATGTCCAAGTAGCCCAATGCTGGTTTTCAGCGGCCTGTTCACACTCACAGGCGTGCTGTTCATCGGGCTATCCATGTAACCCTGGTCAGCTCTTCATTTTCCTCTCCACACAACCCAGACGTCAGAAATCATTGGAATCTCCACTACAGAATGTTCCACTCATTCACGGCGAATGTGGAATTCATCTGAAACTCCACTCCAGTCCGCCTTACATTACACAACTGGTGAATGTCCACGTAACCGAATGCTGATTTTCACACTCGCAGGCTTACTATTAAACTATTCAAAATCATTGGCATCTCCATTAGAGATTTTTCCATTCTTTCACTGCGAGTTTGGAAAACATCTGAATTCCAACTCCAGGCGAATTTTCGTTCCACCACTGGTGAATGTCCAAGTAACCCATTGCTGGCTCTCAGCGGCCTGTTCCGACTCGCAGGCATGCTGTTCACCTGGCTATACACTCAACGCTGGTCAGCTCTTCATTTTCCTGTCCACAAAAGCGAGACTTCAGAAATCATTGGAATCTCGACTACAGAATGTTCCAAACATTCACGGCGACTCTGGAATTCATTTGTATGTCCACTCCAGGCAGATTTTCGTTACACCACTTGTGAATGTCCAAGTACACAATGCTGGATTTTTGCGACCTGTTCACAGTCGCAGGGGTGATGTTCAACTGGCTATCCACTCAACCCTAGTCAGCCCTTCATTTTCCTGTCCACACAACCCAGCCTTCAGAAACCATTATTATCTCCAGTACAGAATGTTCCATTCATTCACTGCGTATCCGGAATTCTTCTGAATCTCCACTCCATGCAGGTGTTCGTTACACTGCTGGTGAATATCCAAGAAACACAATGCTGGTTTTCAGCAGCCTGTTCACTCTCACAGGCGTGCTGTTCTACTGGCTATCCACTCAAACCTGGAAAACACTTCATTTTCCTGTACTCACAACCCAGACTACAGAAATCTTTGGAATCTCCACTAGAGAGTGTGCCATTCATTCGCTGAATCTGGAACTCATCGCAATCTCTACTCCACACAGGCTTTGGTTTCACCACTGGTGAAAGTTCAAGTAACCCAATTCTGGTTTTCAGCGGCCTGTTCACACTCACAGGCGTGCTGTTAAACTGGCTATGCACTAAACTCTGGTCAGCTCTTCATTTTCCTTTCTACACAAAACAGACAGCAGAAATCATTGGATTCTCCACTATAAAATGTTCTATTAATTCAATCTGAATCTGGAATTCTTCCTCAGTATCCACTGCAAGTAGACTTTCTTTACACCACTGGTGAATGTCCAAGTAACCCAATGCAGGTATTCAGCTGCCTATTCAAACCCGCAGGCGTGCTGTTCTACTGCCTGTCGACACAACTCTGGTAGGCTCTTCATTTTCCTGTCAACACAACCCATACTTCAGAAATCATGGGAATCTCCACTACAGAATGTGTCATTCATTCACTGAGAATCTGGAATTCATCTCAATCTCCACAGGAGGTCGTCATTTTTTACTCCACTGGTGAATGTCCAAGAAACTCAAGGCTGGTTTTCATCGGCCTGTTGACACTCGCAGGCGTGCTGTTAATCTGGCTGTCCATAAAACCCTGGTCAGCCCTTCATTTTCCTCTCCGCACAACCCAGACGTCAGAAATCATTGGAATCTCCACTACAGAATTTTCCATTCATTCATTCCGAATCTGGAATTCATCTGAATCTGCAAATCCAGGTAGGCTTTCGTTACACCACAGGTGAACGTCCGAGTAAACCGAATGCTGATTATCACACACGCAGGCTTACTATTAAACTATTCAGAAATCATTGGCATCTCCATTAGAGATTTTTCCATTCATTCACTGGGACTTTGGAAAACATCTGAATTCCAACTCCAGGCGAGTTTTCGTTCCACCACTGGTGAATGTCCAAGTAACCCAATGCTGTCTTTCAGCGGCCTGTTCACACTCGTAGGCATGCTGTTCTACTGGCTATCCACTCAACCCTGGTCAATTCTTCATTTTCCTGTCCACACAACCCCGACTTCAAAAATCATTGGAATCTCCACCCCTGAATGTGCCATTCATTCACTGAGAATCTGAAATACATCTCCATCTGCAAATAAAGGCAGACTTTCGTTACACCACTGGTAAATGTACAAGTAAACCAATGCTGGTTTTCAGAGGCCTGTTCACATTCTCAGGCGTGTTGTTTAACTGGATATCCACTCAACCTTGGTCAGCTCTTCATATTCCTGCGCACACAACCCAGACTTCAGAAATCATTGGAATCTCGACTACAGAATGTTCCGTTCATTCACTGCGAATCTGGAATTCATCTGCATCTGCACTCCAGGAAGTTTAATGTTACACCACTGGTTAATGTTCCAGTAATCCAATTCTGATTTTCACCGTCCTGGTCACTCTCGCTTGCGTTCTGTTCAATTGATTATCTAATCAAACATGGTCAGCCCTTCATTTTCCTGGTCTCGAAACCCAGATGTCAGAAAAAAATGGAATCTCCGCTAGAGAATGTGCCATTCGTTCACTGCGAATCTGATATTCATCTCAATATCCACTTGAAGGCAGACTTCCTTTACACCACAGGTAAATGTCCAAGTAATGCAGTGCTTGTGTTCTGCGGCCTGTTCACACTCGCAGGCGTGCTGTTCTTCTGGCTATCCACTCAAACCAGGTCAGCTCTTCATTTTCCTGTCGATACAACACAGATGTCAGAAATCATTGGAATCTCCTCGACAGACTCTGCTATTCATTCACTGCGAATCTGGAATTCATCTCAATCTCCACTCCACGCAGTCTTTCGTTACACCATTGGTGAATGTCCAAGTAGCCCAATGCTGGTTTTCAGCGGCCTGTTCACACTCACAGGCGTGCTGTTCATCGGGCTATCCATGTAACCCTGGTCAGCTCTTCATTTTCCTCTCCACACAACCCAGACGTCAGAAATCATTGGAATCTCCACTACAGAATGTTCCACTCATTCACGGCGAATGTGGAATTCATCTGAAACTCCACTCCAGTCCGCCTTACATTACACAACTGGTGAATGTCCACGTAACCGAATGCTGATTTTCACACTCGCAGGCTTACTATTAAACTATTCAAAATCATTGGCATCTCCATTAGAGATTTTTCCATTCTTTCACTGCGAGTTTGGAAAACATCTGAATTCCAACTCCAGGCGAATTTTCGTTCCACCACTGGTGAATGTCCAAGTAACCCATTGCTGGCTCTCAGCGGCCTGTTCCGACTCGCAGGCATGCTGTTCACCTGGCTATACACTCAACGCTGGTCAGCTCTTCATTTTCCTGTCCACAAAAGCGAGACTTCAGAAATCATTGGAATCTCCACTACAGAATGTTCCAAACATTCACGGCGACTCTGGAATTCATTTGTATGTCCACTCCAGGCAGATTTTCGTTACACCACTTGTGAATGTCCAAGTACACAATGCTGGATTTTTGCGACCTGTTCACAGTCGCAGGGGTGATGTTCAACTGGCTATCCACTCAACCCTAGTCAGCCCTTCATTTTCCTGTCCACACAACCCAGCCTTCAGAAACCATTATTATCTCCAGTACAGAATGTTCCATTCATTCACTGCGTATCCGGAATTCTTCTGAATCTCCACTCCATGCAGGTGTTCGTTACACTGCTGGTGAATATCCAAGAAACACAATGCTGGTTTTCAGCAGCCTGTTCACTCTCACAGGCGTGCTGTTCTACTGGCTATCCACTCAAACCTGGAAAACACTTCATTTTCCTGTACTCACAACCCAGACTACAGAAATCTTTGGAATCTCCACTAGAGAGTGTGCCATTCATTCGCTGAATCTGGAACTCATCGCAATCTCTACTCCACACAGGCTTTGGTTTCACCACTGGTGAAAGTTCAAGTAACCCAATTCTGGTTTTCAGCGGCCTGTTCACACTCACAGGCGTGCTGTTAAACTGGCTATGCACTAAACTCTGGTCAGCTCTTCATTTTCCTTTCTACACAAAACAGACAGCAGAAATCATTGGATTCTCCACTATAAAATGTTCTATTAATTCAATCTGAATCTGGAATTCTTCCTCAGTATCCACTGCAAGTAGACTTTCTTTACACCACTGGTGAATGTCCAAGTAACCCAATGCAGGTATTCAGCTGCCTATTCAAACCCGCAGGCGTGCTGTTCTACTGCCTGTCGACACAACTCTGGTAGGCTCTTCATTTTCCTGTCAACACAACCCATACTTCAGAAATCATGGGAATCTCCACTACAGAATGTGTCATTCATTCACTGAGAATCTGGAATTCATCTCAATCTCCACAGGAGGTCGTCATTTTTTACTCCACTGGTGAATGTCCAAGAAACTCAAGGCTGGTTTTCATCGGCCTGTTGACACTCGCAGGCGTGCTGTTAATCTGGCTGTCCATAAAACCCTGGTCAGCCCTTCATTTTCCTCTCCGCACAACCCAGACGTCAGAAATCATTGGAATCTCCACTACAGAATTTTCCATTCATTCATTCCGAATCTGGAATTCATCTGAATCTGCAAATCCAGGTAGGCTTTCGTTACACCACAGGTGAACGTCCGAGTAAACCGAATGCTGATTATCACACACGCAGGCTTACTATTAAACTATTCAGAAATCATTGGCATCTCCATTAGAGATTTTTCCATTCATTCACTGGGACTTTGGAAAACATCTGAATTCCAACTCCAGGCGAGTTTTCGTTCCACCACTGGTGAATGTCCAAGTAACCCAATGCTGTCTTTCAGCGGCCTGTTCACACTCGTAGGCATGCTGTTCTACTGGCTATCCACTCAACCCTGGTCAATTCTTCATTTTCCTGTCCACACAACCCCGACTTCAAAAATCATTGGAATCTCCACCCCTGAATGTGCCATTCATTCACTGAGAATCTGAAATACATCTCCATCTGCAAATAAAGGCAGACTTTCGTTACACCACTGGTAAATGTACAAGTAAACCAATGCTGGTTTTCAGAGGCCTGTTCACATTCTCAGGCGTGTTGTTTAACTGGATATCCACTCAACCCTGGTCAGCTCTTCATATTCCTGCGCACACAACCCAGACTTCAGAAATCATTGGAATCTCGACTACAGAATGTTCCGTTCATTCACTGCGAATCTGGAATTCATCTGCATCTGCACTCCAGGAAGTTTAATGTTACACCACTGGTTAATGTTCCAGTAATCCAATTCTGATTTTCACTGTCCTGGTCACTCTCGCTGGCGTTCTGTTCAATTGATTATCTTATCAAACATGGTCAGCCCTTCATTTTCCTGGTCACGAAACCCAGATGTCAGAAAAAAATGGAATCTCCGCTAGAGAATGTGCCATTCGTTCACTGCGAATCTGATATTCATCTCAATATCCACTTGAAGGCAGACTTCCTTTACACCACAGGTAAATGTCCAAGTAATGCAGTGCTTGTGTTCTGCGGCCTGTTCACACTCGCAGGCGTGCTGTTCTTCTGGCTATCCACTCAAACCAGGTCAGCTCTTCATTTTCCTGTCGATACAACACAGATGTCAGAACTCATAGGAATCTCCTCGACAGACTCTGCTATTCATTCACTGCGAATCTGGAATTCATCTCAATCTCCACTCCACGCAGTCTTTCGTTACACCATTGGTGAATGTCCAAGTAGCCCAATGCTGGTTTTCAGCGGCCTGTTCACACTCACAGGCGTGCTGTTCATCGGGCTATCCATGTAACCCTGGTCAGCTCTTCATTTTCCTCTCCACACAACCCAGACGACAGAAATCATTGGAATCTCCACTACAGAATGTTCCACTCATTCACGGCGAATGTGGAATTCATCTGAAACTCCACTCCAGTCCGCCTTACATTACACAACTGGTGAATGTCCACGTAACCGAATGCTGATTTTCACACTCGCAGGCTTACTATTAAACTATTCAAAATCATTGGCATCTCCATTAGAGATTTTTCCATTCTTTCACTGCGAGTTTGGAAAACATCTGAATTCCAACTCCAGGCGAATTTTCGTTACACCACTGGTGAATGTCCAAGTAACCCATTGCTGGCTCTCAGCGGCCTGTTCCGACTCGCAGGCATGCTGTTCACCTGGCTATACACTCAACGCTGGTCAGCTCTTCATTTTCCTGACCACAAAAGCGAGACTTCAGAAATCATTGGAATCTCCACTACAGAATGTTCCAAACATTCACGGCGACTCTGGAATTCATTTGTATGTCCACTCCAGGCAGATTTTCGTTACACCACTTGTGAATGTCCAAGTACACAATGCTGGATTTTTGCGACCTGTTCACAGTCGCAGGGGTGATGTTCAACTGGCTATCCACTCAACCCTAGTCAGCCCTTCATTTTCCTGTCCACACAACCCAGCCTTCAGAAACCATTATTATCTCCAGTACAGAATGTTCCATTCATTCACTGCGTATCCGGAATTCTTCTGAATCTCCACTCCATGCAGGTGTTCGTTACACTGCTGGTGAATATCCAAGAAACACAATGCTGGTTTTCAGCAGCCTGTTCACTCTCACAGGCGTGCTGTTCTACTGGCTATCCACTCAAACCTGGAAAACACTTCATTTTCCTGTACTCACAACCCAGACTACAGAAATCTTTGGAATCTCCACTAGAGAGTGTGCCATTCATTCGCTGAATCTGGAACTCATCACAATCTCTACTCCACACAGGCTTTGGTTTCACCACTGGTGAAAGTTCAAGTAACCCAATTCTGGTTTTCAGCAGCCTGTTCACACTCACAGGCGTGCTGTTAAACTGGCTATGCACTAAACTCTGGTCAGCTCTTCATTTTCCTTTCTACACAAAACAGACAGCAGAAATCATTGGATTCTCCACTATAAAATGTTCTATTAAGTCAATCTGAATCTGGAATTCTTCCTCAATATCCACTGCAAGTAGACTTTCTTTACACCACTGGTGAATGTCCAAGTAACCCAATGCAGGTATTCAGCTGCCTATTCAAACCCGCAGGCGTGCTGTTCTACTGCCTGTCGACACAACTCTGGTAGGCTCTTCATTTTCCTGTCAACACAACCCATACTTCAGAAATCATTGGAATCTCCACTACAGAATGTGTCATTCATTCACTGAGAATCTGGAATTCATCTCAATCTCCAGAGGAGGTCGTCATTTTTTACTCCACTGGTGAATGTCCAAGAAACTCAAGGCTGGTTTTCATCGGCCTGTTGACACTCGCAGGCGTGCTGTTAATCTGGCTGTCCAGCTCTTCATTTTCCTCTCCGCACAACCCAGACGTCAGAAATCATTGGAATCTCCACTACAGAATTTTCCATTCATTCATTCCGAATCTGGAATTCATCTGAATCTGCAAATCCAGGTAGGCTTTCGTTACACCACAGGTGAACGTCCGAGTAAACCGAATGCTGATTATCACACACGCAGGCTTACTATTAAACTATTCAGAAATCATTGGCATCTCCATTAGAGATTTTTCCATTCATTCACTGCGACTTTGGAAAACATCTGAATTCCAACTCCAGGCGAGTTTTCGTTCCACCACTGGTGAATGTCCAAGTAACCCAATGCTGTCTTTCAGCGGCCTGTTCACACTCGTAGGCATGCTGTTCTACTGGCTATCCACTCAACCCTGGTCAATTCTTCATTTTCCTGTCCACACAACCCCGACTTCAAAAATCATTGGAATCTCCACCCCTGAATGTGCCATTCATTCACTGAGAATCTGAAATTCATCTCCATCTCCAAATAAAGGCAGACTTTCGTTACACCACTGGTAAATGTACAAGTAAACCAATGCTGGTTTTCAGAGGCCTGTTCACATTCCCAGGCGTGTTGTTTAACTGGATATCCACTCAACCCTGGTCAGCTCTTCATATTCCTGCGCACACAACCCAGACTTCAGAAATCATTGGAATCTCGACTACAGAATGTTCCGTTCATTCACTGCGAATCTGGAATTCATCTGCATCTGCACTCCAGGAAGTTTAATGTTACACCACTGGTTAATGTTCCAGTAATCCAATTCTGATTTTCACCGTCCTGGTCACTCTCGCTGGCGTTCTGTTCAATTGATTATCTAATCAAACATGGTCAGCCCTTCATTTTCCTGGTCACGAAACCCAGATGTCAGAAAAAAATGGAATCTCCGCTAGAGAATGTGCCATTCGTTCACTGCGAATCTGATATTCATCTCAATATCCACTTGAAGGCAGACTTCCTTTTCACCACAGGTAAATGTCCAAGTAATGCAGTGCTTGTGTTCTGCGGCCTGTTCACACTCGCAGGCGTGCTGTTCTTCTGGCTATCCACTCAAACCAGGTCAGCTCTTCATTTTCCTGTCGATACAACACAGATGTCAGAAATCATTGGAATCTCCTCGACAGACTCTGCTATTCATTCATTGCGAATCTGGAATTCATCTCAATCTCCACTCCACACAGTCTTTCGTTACACCAGTGGTGAATGTCCAAGTAGCCCAATGCTGGTTTCCAGCGGCCTGTTCACACTCACAGGCGTGCTGTTCATCTGGCTATCCATGCAACCCTGGTCAGCTCTTCATTTTCCTCTCCACACAACCCAGACGTCAGAAATCATTGGAATCTCCACTACAGAATGTTCCACTCATTCACGGCGAATGTGGAATTCATCTGAAACTCCACTCCAGTCCGCCTTACATTACACAATTGGTGAATGTCCACGTAACCGAATGCTGATTTTCACACTCGCAGGCTTACTATTAAACTATTCAGAAATCATTGGCATCTCCCTTAGAGATTTTTCCATTCTTTCACTGCGAGTTTGGAAAACATCTGAATTCCAACTCCAGGCGAGTTTTCGTTCCACCACTGGTGAATGTCCAAGTAACCCATTGCTGGCTCTCAGCGGCCTGTTCCGACTCGCAGGCATGCTGTTCACCTGGCTATACACTCAACGCTGGTCAGCTCTTCATTTTCCTGACCACAAAAGCGAGACTTCAGAAATCATTGGAATCTCCACTACAGAATGTTCCAAACATTCACGGCGACTCTGGAATTCATTTGTATGTCCACTCCAGGCAGATTTTCGTTACACCACTTGTGAATGTCCAAGTAACACAATGCTGGATTTTTGCGACCTGTTCACAATCGCAGGGGTGATGTTCAACTGGCTATCCACTCAACCCTAGTCAGCCCTTCATTTTCCTGTCCACACAACCCAGCCTTCAGAACAGAATGTTCCATTCATTCACTGCGTATCCGGAATTCTTCTGAATCTCCACTCCATGCAGGTGTTCGTTACACTGCTCGTGAATATCCAAGAAACATAATGCTGGTTTTCAGCAGCCTGTTCAATCTCACAGGCGTGCTGTTCTACTGGCTATCCACTCAAACCTGGAAAACACTTCATTTTCCTGTACACACAACCCAGACTACAGAAATCTTTGGAACCTCCACTAGAGAGTGTGCCATTCATTCGCTGAATCTGGAATTCATCTCAATCTCTACTAAACACAGGCTTTGGTTTCACCACTGGTGAAAGTTCAAGTAACCCAATTCTGGTTCTCAGCGGCCTGTTCACACTCACAGGCGTGCTGTTAAACTGGCTCTGCACTAAACTCTGGTCAGCTCTTCATTTTCCTTTCTACACAAAACAGACAGCAGAAATCATTGGATTCTCCACTATAAAATGTTCTATTAATTCAATCTGAATCTGGAATTCTTCCTCAATATCCACTGCAAGTAGACTTTCTTTACACCACTGGTGAATGTCCAAGTAACCCAATGCAGGTATTCAGCTGCCAATTCAAACCCGCAGGCGTGCTGTTCTACTGCCTGTCGACACAACTCTGGTAGGCTCTTCATTTTCCTGTCAACACAACACATACTTCAGAAATCATTGGAATCTCCACTACAGAATGTGTCATCCATTCACTGAGAATCTGGAATTCATCTCATTCTCCACAGGAGGTCGTCATTTTTTACTCCACTGGTGAATGTCCAAGAAACTCAAGGCTGGTTTTCATCGGCCTGTTGACACTCGCAGGTGTGCTGTTAATCTGGCTGTCCATACAACCCTGGTCAGCTTTTCATTTTCCTCTCCACACAACCCAGACGTCAGAAATCATTGGAATCTCCACTACAAAATTTTCCATTCATTCATTCCGAATCTGGAATTCATCTGAATCTGCAAATCCAGGTAGGCTTTCGTTACACCACAGGTGAACGTCCGAGTAAACCGAATGCTGATTTTCACACTCGCAGGCTTACTATTAAACTATTCAGAAATCATTGGCATCTCCATTAGAGATTTTTCCATTCATTCACTGCGACTTTGGAAAACATCTGAATTCCAACTCCAGGCGAGTTTTCGTTCCACCACTGGTGAATGTCCAAGTAACCCAATGCTGTCTTTCAGCGACCTGTTCACACTCGTAGGCATGCTGTTCTACTGGCTATCCACTCAACCCTGGTCAATTCTTCATTTTCCTGTCCACACAACCCCGACTTCAAAAATCATTGGAATCTCCACCCCTGAATGTGCCATTCATTCACTGAGAATCTGAAATTCATCTCCATCTCCAAATAAATAAAGGCAGACTTTCGTTACACCACTGGTGAATGTACAAGTAAACCAATGCTGGTTTTCAGAGGCCTGTTCACATTCTCAGGCGTGTTGTTTAACTGGATATCCACTCAACCCTGGTCAGCTCTTCATATTCCTGCGCACACAACCCAGACTTCAGAAATCATTGGAATCTCGACTACAGAATGTTCCGTTCATTCACTGCGAATCTGGAATTCATCTGAATCTGCACTCCAGGAAGTTTAATGTTACACCACTGGTTAATGTTCCAGTAATCCAATTCTGATTTTCACCGTCCTGGTCACTCTCGCTGGCGTTCTGTTCAATTGATTATCTAATCAAACATGGTCAGCCCTTCATTTTCCTGGTCACGAAACCCAGATGTCAGAAAAAATTGGAATCTCCGCTAGAGAATGTGCCATTCGTTCACTGCGAATCTGATATTCATCTCAATATCCACTTGAAGGCAGACTTCCTTTACACCACAGGTAAATGTCCAAGTAATGCAGTGCTTGTGTTCTGCGGCCTGTTCACACTCGCAGGCGTGCTGTTCTTCTGGCTATCCACTCAAACCGGTCAGCTCTTCATTTTCCTGTCGATACAACACAGATGTCAGAAATCATTGGAATCTCCTCGACAGACTCTGCTATTCATTCACTGCGAATCTGGAATTCATCTCAATCTCCACTCCACGCAGTCTTTCGTTATACCAGTGGTGAATGTCCAAGTAGCCCAATGCTGGTTTCCAGCGGCCTGTTCTCACTCACAGGTGTGCTGTTCATCTGGCTATCCATGCAACCCTGGTCAGCTCTTCATTTTCCTCTCCACACAACCCAGACGTCAGAAATCATTGGAATCTCCACTACAGAATGTTCCACTCATTCACGGCGAATGTGGAATTCATCTGAAACTCCACTCCAGTCCGCCTTACATTACACAACTGGTGAATGTCCACGTAACCGAATGCTGATTTTCACACTCGCAGGCTTACTATTAAACTATTCAGAAATCATTGGCATCTCCCTTAGAGATTTTTCCATTCTTTCACTGCGAGTTTGGAAAACATCTGAATTCCAACTCCAGGCGAGTTTTCGTTCCACCACTGGTGAATGTCCAAGTAACCCATTGCTGGCTCTCAGCGGCCTGTTCCGACTCGCAGGCATGCTGTTCACCTGGCTATACACTCAACGCTGGTCAGCTCTTCATTTTCCTGACCACAAAAGCGAGACTTCAGAAATCATTGGAATCTCCACTACAGAATGTTCCAAACATTCACGGCGACTCTGGAATTCATTTGTATGTCCACTCCAGGCAGATTTTCGTTACACCACTTGTGAATGTCCAAGTAACACAATGCTGGATTTTTGCGACCTGTTCACAATCGCAGGGGTGATGTTCAACTGGCTATCCACTCAACCCTAGTCAGCCCTTCATTTTCCTGTCCACACAACCCAGCCTTCAGAACAGAATGTTCCATTCATTCACTGTGTAACCGGAATTCTTCTGAATCTCCACTCCATGCAGGTGTTCGTTACACTGCTGGTGAATATCCAAGAAACACAATGCTGGTTTTCAGCAGCCTGTTCAATCTCACAGGCGTGCTGTTCTACTGGCTATCCACTCAAACCTGGAAAACACTTCATTTTCCTGTACTCACAACCCAGACTACAGAAATCTTTGGAACCTCCACTAGAGAGTGTGCCATTCATTCGCTGAATCTGGAATTCATCTCAATCTCTACTAAACACAGGCTTTGGTTTCACCACTGGTGAAAGTTCAAGTAACCCAATTCTGGTTCTCAGCGGCCTGTTCACACTCACAGGCGTGCTGTTAAACTGGCTCTGCACTAAACTCTGGTCAGCTCTTCATTTTCCTTTCTACACAAAACAGACAGCAGAAATCATTGGATTCTCCACTATAAAATGTTCTATTAATTCAATCTGAATCTGGAATTCTTCCTCAATATCCACTGCAAGTAGACTTTCTTTACACCACTGGTGAATGTCCAAGTAACCCAATGCAGGTATTCAGCTGCCAATTCAAACCCGCAGGCGTGCTGTTCTACTGCCTGTCGACACAACTCTGGTAGGCTCTTCATTTTCCTGTCAACACAACCCATACTTCAGAAATCATTGGAATCTCCACTACAGAATGTGTCATTCATTCACTGAGAATCTGGAATTCATCTCATTCTCCACAGGAGGTCGTCATTTTTTACTCCACTGATGAATGTCCAAGAAACTCAAGGCTGGTTTTCATCGGCCTGTTGACACTCGCAGGCGTGCTGTTAATCTGGCTGTCCATACAACCCTGGTCAGCTCTTCATTTTCCTCTCCACACAACCCAGACGTCAGAAATCATTGGAATCTCCACTACAAAATTTTCCATTCATTCATTCCGAATCTGGAATTCATCTGAATCTGCAAATCCAGGTAGGCTTTCGTTACACCACAGGTGAACGTCCGAGTAAACCGAATGCTGATTTTCACACTCGCAGGCTTACTATTAAACTATTCAGAAATCATTGGCATCTCCATTAGAGATTTTTCCATTCATTCACTGCGACTTTGGAAAACATCTGAATTCCAACTCCAGGCGAGTTTTCGTTCCACCACTGGTGAATGTCCAAGTAACCCAATGCTGTCTTTCAGCGGCCTGTTCACACTCGTAGGCATGCTGTTCTACTGGCTATCCACTCAACCATGGTCAATTCTTCATTTTCCTGTCCACACAACCCCGAATTCAAAAATCATTGGAATCTCCACCCCTGAATGTGCCATTCATTCACTGAGAATCTGAAATTCATCTCCATCTCCAAATAAATAAAGGCAGACTTTCGTTACACCACTGGTAAATGTACAAGTAAACCAATGCTGGTTTTCAGAGGCCTGTTCACATTCTCAGGCGTGTTGTTTAACTGGATATCCACTCAACCCTGGTCAGCTCTTCATATTCCTGCGCACACAACCCAGACTTCAGAAATCATTGGAATCTCGACTACACAATGTTCCGTTCATTCACTGCGAATCTGGAATTCATCTGAATCTGCACTCCAGGAAGTTTAATGTTACACCACTGGTTAATGTTCCAGTAATCCAATTCTGATTTTCACCGTCCTGGTCACTCTCGCTGGCGTTCTGTTCAATTGATTATCTAATCAAACATGGTCAGCCCTTCATTTTCCTGGTCACGAAACCCAGATGTCAGAAAAAATTGGAATCTCCGCTAGAGAATGTGCCATTCGTTCACTGCGAATCTGATATTCATCTCAATATCCACTTGATGGCAGACTTCCTTTACACCACAGGTAAATGTCCAAGTAATGCAGTGCTTGTGTTCTGCGGCCTGTTCACACTCGCAGGCGTGCTGTTCTTCTGGCTATCCACTCAAACCGGTCAGCTCTTCATTTTCCTGTCGATACAACACAGATGTCAGAAATCATTGGAATCTCCTCGACAGACTCTGCTATTCATTCACTGCGAATCTGGAATTCATCTCAATCTCCACTCCACGCAGTCTTTCGTTATACCAGTGGTGAATGTCCAAGTAGCCCAATGCTGGTTTCCAGCGGCCTGTTCTCACTCACAGGTGTGCTGTTCATCTGGCTATCCATGCAACCCTGGTCAGCTCTTCATTTTCCTCTCCACACAACCCAGACGTCAGAAATCATTGGAATCTCCACTACAGAATGTTCCACTCATTCACGGCGAATGTGGAATTCATCTGAAACTCCACTCCAGTCCGCCTTACATTACACAACTGGTGAATGTCCACGTAACCGAATGCTGATTTTCACACTCGCAGGCTTACTATTAAACTATTCAGAAATCATTGGCATCTCCCTTAGAGATTTTTCCATTCTTTCACTGCGAGTTTGGAAAACATCTGAATTCCAACTCCAGGCGAGTTTTCGTTCCACCACTGGTGAATGTCCAAGTAACCCATTGCTGGCTCTCAGCGGCCTGTTCCGACTCGCAGGCATGCTGTTCACCTGGCTATACACTCAACGCTGGTCAGCTCTTCATTTTCCTGACCACAAAAGCGAGACTTCAGAAATCATTGGAATCTCCACTACAGAATGTTCCAAACATTCACGGCGACTCTGGAATTCATTTGTATGTCCACTCCAGGCAGATTTTCGTTACACCACTTGTGAATGTCCAAGTAACACAATGCTGGATTTTTGCGACCTGTTCACAATCGCAGGGGTGATGTTCAACTGGCTATCCACTCAACCCTAGTCAGCCCTTCATTTTCCTGTCCACACAACCCAGCCTTCAGAACAGAATGTTCCATTCATTCACTGTGTATCCGGAATTCTTCTGAATCTCCACTCCATGCAGGTGTTCGTTACACTGCTGGTGAACATCCAAGAAACACAATGCTGGTTTTCAGCAGCCTGTTCAATCTCACAGGCGTGCTGTTCTACTGGCTATCCACTCAAACCTGGAAAACACTTCATTTTCCTGTACTCACAACCCAGACTACAGAAATCTTTGGAACCTCCACTAGAGAGTGTGCCATTCATTCGCTGAATCTGGAATTCATCTCAATCTCTACTAAACACAGGCTTTGGTTTCACCACTGGTGAAAGTTCAAGTAACCCAATTCTGGTTCTCAGCGGCCTGTTCACACTCACAGGCGTGCTGTTAAACTGGCTCTGCACTAAACTCTGGTCAGCTCTTCATTTTCCTTTCTACACAAAACAGACAGCAGAAATCATTGGATTCTCCACTATAAAATGTTCTATTAATTCAATCTGAATCTGGAATTCTTCCTCAATATCCACTGCAAGTAGACTTTCTTTACACCACTGGTGAATGTCCAAGTAACCCAATGCAGGTATTCAGCTGCCAATTCAAACCCGCAGGCGTGCTATTCTACTGCCTGTCGACACAACTCTGGTAGGCTCTTCATTTTCCTGTCAACACAACCCATACTTCAGAAATCATTGGAATCTCCACTACAGAATGTGTCATTCATTCACTGAGAATCTGGAATTCATCTCATTCTCCACAGGAGGTCGTCATTTTTTACTCCACTGATGAATGTCCAAGAAACTCAAGGCTGGTTTTCATCGGCCTGTTGACACTCGCAGGCGTGCTGTTAATCTGGCTGTCCATACAACCCTGGTCAGCTCTTCATTTTCCTCTCCACACAACCCAGACGTCAGAAATCATTGGAATCTCCACTACAAAATTTTCCATTCATTCATTCCGAATCTGGAATTCATCTGAATCTGCAAATCCAGGTAGGCTTTCGTTACACCACAGGTGAACGTCCGAGTAAACCGAATGCTGATTTTCACACTCGCAGGCTTACTATTAAACTATTCAGAAATCATTGGCATCTCCATTAGAGATTTTTCCATTCATTCACTGCGACTTTGGAAAACATCTGAATTCCAACTCCAGGCGAGTTTTCGTTCCACCACTGGTGAATGTCCAAGTAACCCAATGCTGTCTTTCAGCGGCCTGTTCACACTCGTAGGCATGCTGTTCTACTGGCTATCCACTCAACCCTGGTCAATTCTTCATTTTCCTGTCCACACAACCCCGACTTCAAAAATCATTGGAATCTCCACCCCTGAATGTGCCATTCATTCACTGAGAGTCTGAAATTCATCTCCATCTCCAAATAAATAAAGGCAGACTTTCGTTACACCACTGGTAAATGTACAAGTAAACCAATGCTGGTTTTCAGAGGCCTGTTCACATTCTCAGGCGTGTTGTTTAACTGGATATCCACTCAACCCTGGTCAGCTCTTCATATTCCTGCGCACACAACCCAGACTTCAGAAATCATTGGAATCTCGACTACAGAATGTTCCGTTCATTCACTGCGAATCTGGAATTCATCTGAATCTGCACTCCAGGAAGTTTAATGTTACACCACTGGTTAATGTTCCAGTAATCCAATTCTGATTTTCACCGTCCTGGTCACTCTCGCTGGCGTTCTGTTCAATTGATTATCTAATCAAACATGGTCAGCCCTTCATTTTCCTGGTCACGAAACCCAGATGTCAGAAAAAATTGGAATCTCCGCTAGAGAATGTGCCATTCGTTCACTGCGAATCTGATATTCATCTCAATATCCACTTGAAGGCAGACTTCCTTTACACCACAGGTAAATGTCCAAGTAATGCAGTGCTTGTGTTCTGCGGCCTGTTCACACTCGCAGGCGTGCTGTTCTTCTGGCTATCCACTCAAACCAGGTCAGCTCTTCATTTTCCTGTCGATACAACACAGATGTCAGAAATCATTGGAATCTCCTCGACAGACTCTGCTATTCATTCACTGCGAATCTGGAATTCATCTCAATCTCCACTCCACGCAGTCTTTCGTTACACCATTGGTGAATGTCGAAGTAGCCCAATGCTGGTTTCCAGCGACCTGTTCACACTCACAGGCGTGCTGTTCATCTGGCTATCCATGCAACCCTGGTCAGCTCTTCATTTTCCTCTCCACACAACCCAGACGTCAGAAATCATTGGAATCTCCACTACAGAATGTTCCACTCATTCACGGCGAATGTGGAATTCATCTGAAACTCCACTCCAGTCCGCCTTACATTACACAACTGGTGAATGTCCACGTACCCGAATGCTGATTTTCACACTCGCAGGCTTACTATTAAACTATTCAGAAATCATTGGCATCTCCCTTAGAGATTTTTCCATTCTTTCACTGCGAGTTTGGAAAACATCTGAATTCCAACTCCAGGCGAGTTTTCGTTCCACCACTGGTGAATGTCCAAGTAACCCATTGCTGGCTCTCAGCGACCTGTTCCGACTCGCAGGCATGCTGTTCACCTGGCTATACACTCAACGCTGGTCAGCTCTTCATTTTCCTGACCACTAAAGCGAGACTTCAGAAATCATTGGAATCTCCACTACAGAATGTTCCAAACATTCACGGCGACTCTGGAATTCATTTGTATGTCCACTCCAGGCAGATTTTCGTTACACCACTTGTGAATGTCCAAGTAACACAATGCTGGATTTTTGCGACCTGTTCACAATCGCAGGGGTGATGTTCAACTGGCTATCCACTCAACCCTAGTCAGCCCTTCATTTTCCTGTCCACACAACCCAGCCTTCAGAAACCATTATTATCTCCAGTACCGAATGTTCCATTCATTCACTGCGTATCCGGAATTCTTCTGAATCTCCACTCCATGCAGGTGTTCGTTACACTGCTGGTGAATATCCAAGAAACACAATGCTGGTTTTCAGCAGCCTGTTCAATCTCACAGGCGTGCTGTTCTACTGGCTATCCACTCAAACCTGGAAAACACTTCATTTTCCTGTACTCACAACCCAGACTACAGAAATCTTTGGAACCTCCACTAGAGAGTGTGCCATTCATTCGCTGAATCTGGAATTCATCTCAATCTCTACTCGACACAGGCTTTGGTTTCACCACTGGTGAAAGTTCAAGTAACCCAATTCTGGTTTTCAGCGGCCTGTTCACACTCACAGGCGTGCTCTTAAACTGGCTATGCACTAAACTCTGGTCAGCTCTTCATTTTCCTTTCTACACAAAACAGACAGCAGAAATCATTGGATTCTCCACTATAAAATGTTCTTTTAATTCAATCTGAATCTGGAATTCTTCCTCAATATCCACTGCAAGTAGACTTTCTTTACACCACTGGTGAATGTCCAAGTAACCCAATGCAGGTATTCAGCTGCCAATTCAAACCCGCAGGCGTGCTGTTCTACTGCCTGTCGACACAACTCTGGTAGGCTCTTCATTTTCCTGTCAACACAACCCATACTTCAGAAATCATTGGAATCTCCACTACAGAATGTGTCATTCATTCACTGAGAATCTGGAATTCATCTCATTCTCCACAGGAGGTCGTCATTTTTTACTCCACTGGTGAATGTCCAAGAAACTCAAGGCTGGTTTTCATCGGCCTGTTGACACTCGCAGGCGTGCTGTTAATCTGGCTGTCCATACAACCCTGGTCAGCTCTTCATTTTCCTCTCCACACAACCCAGACGTCAGAAATCATTGGAATCTCCACTACAAAATTTTCCATTCATTCATTCCGAATCTGGAATTCATCTGAATCTGCAAATCCAGGTAGGCTTTCGTTACACCACAGGTGAACGTCCGAGTAAACCGAATGCTGATTTTCACACTCGCAGGCTTACTATTAAACTATTCAGAAATCATTGGCATCTCCATTAGAGATTTTTCCATTCATTCACTGCGACTTTGGAAAACATCTGAATTCCAACTCCAGGCGAGTTTTCGTTCCACCACTGGTGAATGTCCAAGTAACCCAATGCTGTCTTTCAGCGGCCTGTTCACACTCGTAGGCATGCTGTTCTACTGGCTATATACTCAACCATGGTCAATTCTTCATTTTCCTGTCCACACAACCCCGAAATCAAAAATCATTGGAATCTCCACCCCTGAATGTGCCATTCATTCACTGAGAATCTGAAATTCATCTCCATCTCCAAATAAATAAAGGCAGACTTTCGTTACACCACTGGTAAATGTACAAGTAAACCAATGCTGGTTTTCAGAGGCCTGTTCACATTCTCAGGCGTGTTGTTTAACTGGATATCCACTCAACCCTGGTCAGCTCTTCATATTCCTGCGCACACAACCCAGACTTCAGAAATCATTGGAATCTCGACTACACAATGTTCCGTTCATTCACTGCGAATCTGGAATTCATCTGAATCTGCACTCCAGGAAGTTTAATGTTACACCACTGGTTAATGTTCCAGTAATCCAATTCTGATTTTCACCGTCCTGGTCACTCTCGCTGGCGTTCTGTTCAATTGATTATCTAATCAAACATGGTCAGCCCTTCATTTTCCTGGTCACGAAACCCAGATGTCAGAAAAAATTGGAATCTCCGCTAGAGAATGTGCCATTCGTTCACTGCGAATCTGATATTCATCTCAATATCCACTTGAAGGCAGACTTCCTTTACACCACAGGTAAATGTCCAAGTAATGCAGTGCTTGTGTTCTGCGGCCTGTTCACACTCGCAGGCGTGCTGTTCTTCTGGCTATCCACTCAAACCGGTCAGCTCTTCATTTTCCTGTCGATACAACACAGATGTCAGAAATCATTGGAATCTCCTCGACAGACTCTGCTATTCATTCACTGCGAATCTGGAATTCATCTCAATCTCCACTCCACGCAGTCTTTCGTTACACCAGTGGTGAATGTCCAAGTAGCCCAATGCTGGTTTCCAGCGGCCTGTTCACACTCACAGGCGTGCTGTTCATCTGGCTATCCATGCAACCCTGGTCAGCTCTTCATTTTCCTCTCCACACAACGCAGACGTCAGAAATCATTGGAATCTTCACTACAGAATGTTCCACTCATTCACGGCGAATGTGGAATTCATCTGAAACTCCACTCCAGTCCGCCTTACATTACACAACTGGTGAATGTCCACGTAACCGAATGCTGATTTTCACACTCGCAGGCTTACTATTAAACTATTCAGAAATCATTGGCATCTCCCTTAGAGATTTTTCCATTCTTTCACTGCGAGTTTGGAAAACATCTGAATTCCAACTCCAGGCGAGTTTTCGTTCCACCACTGGTGAATGTCCAAGTAACCCATTGCTGGCTCTCAGCGGCCTGTTCCGACTCGCAGGCATGCTGTTCACCTGGCTATACACTCAACGCTGGTCAGCTCTTCATTTTCCTGTCCACAAAAGCGAGACTTCAGAAATCATTGGAATCTCCACTACAGAATGTTCCAAACATTCACGGCGACTCTGGAATTCATTTGTATGTCCACTCCAGGCAGATTTTCGTTACGCCACTTGTGAATGTCCAAGTAACACAATGCTGGATTTTTACGACCTGTTCACAATCGCAGGGGTGATGTTCAACTGGCTATCCACTCAACCCTAGTCAGCCCTTCATTTTCCTGTCCACACAACCCAGCCTTCAGAAACCATTATTATCTCCAGTACAGAATGTTCCATTCATTCACTGCGTATCCGGAATTCTTCTGAATCTCCACTCCATGCAGGTGTTCGTTACACTGCTGGTGAATATCCAAGAAACACAATGCTGGTTTTCAGCAGCCTGTTCAATCTCACAGGCGTGCTGTTCTACTGGCTATCCACTCAAACCTGGAAAACACTTCATTTTCCTGTACTCACAACCCAGACTACAGAAATCTTTGGAACCTCCACTAGAGAGTGTGCCATTCATTCGCTGAATCTGGAATTCATCTTAATCTCTACTCCACACAGGCTTTGGTTTCACCACTGGTGAAAGTTCAAGTAACCCAATTCTGGTTTTCAGCGGCCTGTTCACACTCACAGGCGTGCTGTTAAACTGGCTATGCACTAAACTCTGGTCAGCTCTTCATTTTCCTTTCTACACAAAACAGACAGCAGAAATCATTGGATTCTCCACTATAAAATGTTCTATTAATTCAATCTGAATCTGGAATTCTTCCTCAATATCCACTGCAAGTAGACTTTCTTTACACCACTGGTGAATGTCCAAGTAACCCAATGCAGGTATTCAGCTGCCAATTCAAACCCGCAGGCGTGCTGTTCTACTGCCTGTCGACACAACTCTGGTAGGCTCTTCATTTTCCTGTCAACACAACCCATTCTTCAGAAATCATTGGAATCTCCACTACAGAATGTGTCATTCATTCACTGAGAATCTGGAATTCATCTCATTCTCCACAGGAGGTCGTCATTTTTTACTCCACTGGTGAATGTACAAGAAACTCAAGGCTGGTTTTCATCGGCCTGTTGACACTCGCAGGCGTGCTGTTAATCTGGCTGTCCATACAACCCTGGTCAGCTCTTCATTTTCCTCTCCACACAACCCAGACGTCAGAAATCATTGGAATCTCCACTACAAAATTTTCCATTCATTCATTCCGAATCTGGAATTCATCTGAATCTGCAAATCCAGGTAGGCTTTCGTTACACCACAGGTGAACGTCCGAGTAAACCGAATGCTGATTTTCACACTCGCAGGCTTACTATTAAACTATTCAGAAATTATTGGCATCTCCATTAGAGATTTTTCCATTCATTCACTGCGACTTTGGAAAACATCTGAATTCCAACTCCAGGCGAGTTTTCGTTCCACCACTGGTGAATGTCCAAGTAACCCAATGCTGTCTTTCAGCGGCCTGTTCACACTCGTAGGCATGCTGTTCTACTGGCTATCCACTCAACCCTGGTCAATTCTTCATTTTCCTGTCCACACAACCCCGAATTCAAAAATCATTGGAATCTCCACCCCTGAATGTGCCATTCATTCACTGAGAATCTGAAATTCATCTCCATCTCCAAATAAATAAAGGCAGACTTTCGTTACACCACTGGTAAATGTACAAGTAAACCAATGCTGGTTTTCAGAGGCCTGTTCACATTCTCAGGCGTGTTGTTTAACTGGATATCCACTCAACACTGCTCAGCTCTTCATATTCCTGCGCACACAACCCAGACTTCAGAAATCATTGGAATCTCGACTACAGAATGTTCCGTTCATTCACTGCGAATCTGGAATTCATCTGAATCTGCACTCCAGGAAGTTTAATGTTACACCACTGGTTAATGTTCCAGTAATCCAATTCTGATTTTCACCGTCCTGGTCACTCTCGCTGGCGTTCTGTTCAATTGATTATCTAATCAAACATGGTCAGCCCTTCATTTTCCTGGTCACGGAACCCAGATGTCAGAAAAAATTGGAATCTCCGCTAGAGAATGTGCCATTCGTTCACTGCGAATCTGATATTCATCTCAATATCCACTTGAAGGCAGACTTCCTTTACACCACAGGTAAATGTCCAAGTAATGCAGTGCTTGTGTTCTGCGGCCTGTTCACACTCGCAGGCGTGCTGTTCTTCTGGCTATCCACTCAAACCAGGTCAGGTCTTCATTTTCCTGTCGATACAACACAGATGTCAGAAATCATTGGAATCTCCTCGACAGACTCTGCTATTCATTCACTGCGAATCTGGAATTCATCTCAATCTCCACTCCACGCAGTCTTTCGTTACACCAGTGGTGAATGTCCAAGTAGCCCAATGCTGGTTTCCAGCGGCCTGTTCACACTCACAGGCGTGCTGTTCATCTGGCTATCCATGCAACCCTGGTCAGCTCTTCATTTTCCTCTCCACACAACCCAGACGTCAGAAATCATTGGAATCTTCACTACAGAATGTTCCACTCATTCACGGCGAATGTGGAATTCATCTGAAACTCCACTCCAGTCCGCCTTACATTACACAACTGGTGAATGACCACGTAACCGAATGCTGATTTTCACACTCGCAGGCTTACTATTAAACTATTCAGAAATCATTGGCATCTCCCTTAGAGATTTTTCCATTCTTTCACTGCGAGTTTGGAAAACATCTGAATTCCAACTCCAGGCGAGTTTTCGTTCCACCACTGGTGAATGTCCAAGTAACCCATTGCTGGCTCTCAGCGGCCTGTTCAGACTCGCAGGCATGCTGTTCACCTGGCTATACACTCAACGCTGGTCAGCTCTTCATTTTCCTGTCTACAAAAGCGAGACTTCAGAAATCATTGGAATCTCCACTACAGAATGTTCCAAACATTCACGGCGACTCTGGAATTCATTTGTATGGCCACTCCAGGCAGATTTTCGTTACACCACTTGTGAATGTCCAAGGAACACAATGCTGGATTTTTGCGACCTGTTCACAATCGCAGGGGTGATGTTCAACTGGCTATCCACTCAACCCTAGTCAGCCCTACATTTTCCTGTCCACACAACCCAGACTTCAGAAACCATTGGAATTACCACGACAGAATGTTCGAGTCATTCACTCATATCTGGAATTCTTCTGAATCTCCACTCCAGAAGGCTTTAATTACACCACTGCTGAATGTCCAAGTAACCCAAAGCTGGTTTTCAGTGACCTGTTCACAGTCGTAGGCCTGCTGTTAAACTGGCTATGCACTCAACCCTAGTCAGCTCTTCAGTTTCCTGTGCACATGACCCAGACTTCAGAAATCACTGGAATCTCGACTACAGAATGTTCCGTTCATTCACTGCGAATCTGGTATTCATCTGAATCTCCACTCCAGGAAGGTTAATGTTACACCACTGGTTAATGTTCCAGTAATCCAATGCTGATTTTCACCGTCCTGGTCACTCTCGCTGGCGTTCTGTTCAATTGATTACCTAATCAAACATGGTCAGCCCTTCATTTTCCTGTTCACGAAACCCAGACGTCAGAAAAAATTGGAATCTCCGCTAGAGAATGTGCCATTCGTTCACTGCGAATCTGATATTCATCTCAATATCCACTTGAAGGCAGACTTTCTTTACACGACAGGTTAAAGTCCAAGTAATGCAGTGCTTGTGTTCTGCGGCCTGTTCACACTCGCAGGCGTGCTGTTCTTCTGGCTATCCACTCAAACCAGGTCAGCTCTTCATTTTCCTGTCGATACAACACAGATGTCAGAAATCATTGGAATCTCCTCGACAGACTCTGCTAATCATTCACTGCGAATCTGGAATTCATCTCAATCTCCACTCCACGTAGTCTTTTGTAACACCAGTGGTGAATGTCCAAGTAGCCCAGTGCTGGTTTTCAGCGGCCTCTTCACACTCGCAGGCGTGCTGTTCATCTGGCTATCCATGTAACCCTGGTCAGCTCTTCATTTTCCTCTCCACACAACCCAGACGTCAGAAATCATTGGAATCTCCACTACAGAATGTTCCACTCATTCACGGCGAATGTGGTGTTCATCTGAAACTCCACTCCAGTCCGCCTTACATTACACAAGTGGTGAATGTCCACGTAACCGAATGCTAATTTTCACACTCGTAGGCTTACTATTAAACTATTCAGAAATCATTGGCATCTCCATTAGAGATTTTTCCATTCATTCACTGCGAATTTGGAAAACATCTGTATTCCATCTCCAGGTCAGTTTTCGTTACACGACTAGTGAATGTCCAAGTAACCCATTGCTGGCTCTCAGCGGCTTGTTTAGACTCGCTGGCATTTTGTTCACCTGGCTATACACTCAACGCTGGTCAGCTCTTCATTTTCCTGTCCACAAGAGCGAGACTTCAGAAATCATTGGAATCTCCACTACAGAATGTTCCAAACATTCACGGCGAATCTGGAATTCAGTTGTATATCCACTCCAGGCAGATTTTCGTTACACCACTTGTGAATGTCAAAGTAACACAATGCTGGATTTTTGTGACCTGTTCACAATCGCAGGCTTGATGTTCAACTGGCTATACACTCAACCCTAGTCATCCCTTCATTTTCCTGTCCACACAACCGAGACTTCAGATATCATTGGTTTGTTCACTACAGAATGTGCCATTCATTCACTGCGAATCTGGAATTCTGCTCAATCTCCACTGAACGCAAAATTTCTTTACGCCACCTATGAATGTCCAAGTAACCCAATGCTGGTTTTCTCTGGCCTGTTCACACTCGCAGGCATGCTGTTCAATTGGCTTTCCACTCCAACCTGGTCAGCTTTTCATTTTCCTGTCCACACAACCCACCCTTCAGAAATCATGGCAATCTCCACAACAGAATGTTCGGTTCATTCACGGCGAACCTGGAATTCATCTGAATTTCCAACTCCAGGTGTGCTATCCTTACACCACTGGTGAATGTCCAAGTAACCCAATGCTGTCTTTCAGCGGCCTGTTCACACTCGTAGGCGTGCTGTTCTACTGGCTATCGACTCAACCCCGGTCAATTCTTCATTTTCCTGTCCACACAACCCCGATTTCAAAAATCATTGGAATCTCCACCCCTGAATGTGCCATTCATTCCCTGAGAATCTGAAATTCATCTCCATCTCCAAATAAAGGCAGATTTTCGTTAAACCACTGATGAATATCCAAGTAACACAATGCCGGTTTTCAGCGGCCTGTTCACACTCGCAGGCGTGCTGTTCATCTGGCTATCCATGTAACCCTGGTCAGCTCTTCATTTTCCTGTCCACACAACCCAGACTTCAGAAATCATTGGAATTACCACGACAGAATGTTCGAGTCATTCACTGCATATCTGGAATTCATCTGAATCTCCACTCCCGAAGGCTTTAATTACACCACAGCTGAATATCCAAGTAACCCAAAGCTGGTTTTCAGTGACCTGTTCACACTCGTAGGCATGCTGTTAAACTGGCTATGCACTCAACCCTAGTCAGCTCTTCATTTTCCTGTGCACACAACCCAGACTTCAGAAATCATTGGAATCTCGGCTACAGTATGTTCCGATCATTCACTGCGAATCTGGATTTCATCTGAATCTCCACTCCAGGAAGGTTAATGTTACACCACTGGTTAATGTTCCAGTAATCCAATGCTGATTTTCACCGTCCTGATCACTCTCGCTGGCGTTCTGTTCAATTGAGTATCTAATCAAACATGGTCAGCCCTTCATTTTCCTGTTCAGGAAACCCAGACGTCAGAAAAAATTGGAATCTCCGCTAGAGAATGTGCCATTTGTTCACTGCGAATCTGATATTCATCTCAATATCCACTTGAAGGCAGACTTCCTTTACACCACAGGTAAATGTCCAAGTAATGCAGTGCTTGTGTTCTGCGGCCTGTTCACACTCGCAGGCGTGCTATTCTTCTGGCTATCCACTCAAACCAGGTCAGCTCTTCCTTTTCCTGTCGATACAACACAGATGTCAGAAATCATTGGAATCTCCTCGACAGACTCTGCTATTCATTCACTGCGAATCTGGAATTCATCTCCATCTCCACTCCACGCAGTCTTTCGTTACACCAGTGGTGAATGTCCAAGTAGCCCAATGCTGGTTTCCAGCGGCCTGTTCACACTCTCAGGCGTGCTGTTCATCTGGCTATCCATGCAACCCTGGTCAGCTCTTCATTTTCCTCTCCACACAACCCAGAAGTCAGAAATCATTGGAATCTCCCCTACAGAATGTTCCACTCATTCACGGCGAATGTGGAATTCATCTGAAACTCCACTCCAGTCCGCCTTACATTACACAACTGGTGAATGTCCACGTAACCGAATCCTGATTTTCACACTCGCAGGCTTACTATTAAACTATTCAGAAATCATTGGCATCTCCCTTAGAGATTTTTCCATTCTTTCACTGCGAGTTTGGAAAACATCTGAATTCCAACTCCAGGCGAGTTTTCGTTCCACCACTGGTGAATGTCCAAGTAACCCATTGCTGGCTCTCAGCGGCCTGTTCAGACTCGCAGGCATGCTGTTCACCTGGCTATACACTCAACGCTGGTCACCTCTTCATTTTCCTGTCCACAAAAGCGAGACTCCAGAAATCATTGGAATCTCCACTACAGAATGTTCCAAACATTCATGGCGAATCTGAAATTCATTTGTATATCCACTCCAGGCAGATTATCATTAGACCACTTGTGAATGTCCAAGTAACCCAATGCTTGATTTTTGCGACCTGTTCACAATTGCAGGGTTGATGTTCAACTGGCTATCCACTCAACCCTAGTCAGCCCTTCATTTTCCTGTCCACACAACCCAGCCTTCAGAAATCATTGGTATCTTCACTACAGAATTTGCCATTCATTCACTGTGAATCTGGAATTCTTCTCAATCTCCACTGAAAGCAAAGTTTCTTTACGCCACCTGTGAATGTCCAAGTAACCCAAAGCTGGTTTTCTCTGGCCTGTTCACAATCGCAAGCATGCTGTTCAATTGGCTTTCCACTCCAACCTGGTCAGCTCTTCATTCTCCTGTCCACTCAACCCACCCTTCAGAAATCATAGCAATCTCCACAACAGAATGTTCCGTTCATTCACGGCGAATCTGGAATCCATCTGAATCTCCAACTCCCGGCGGGCTATCCTTACAGCACTCGTGAATATACAAGTAACCCAATGCTGTCTTTCAGCGGCCTGTTCACACTCGTAGGCGTGCTGTTCTACTGGCTATCCACTCAACCCTGGTCAATTCTTCATTTTCCTGTCCACACAACCCCGACTTCAAAAATTATTGGAATCTCCACCCCTGAATGTGCCATTCATTCACTGAGAATCTGAAATTCATCTCCATCTCCAAATAAAGGCAGATTTTTGTTACACCACTGGTGAATGTACAAGGAAACCAATGCTGGATTTCAGAGGCCTTTTCACATTCTCAGCCGTGTTGTTTAACTGGATATCCACTCAACCCTGGTCAGCTCTTCATATTCCTGCGCACAGAACCCAGACTTCAGAAATCATTGGAATCTCGACTACAGAATGTTCCGTTCATTCACTGCGAATCTGGAATTCATCTGAATCTGCACTCCAGGAAGTTAAATGTTACACCACTGTTTAATGTTCCAGTAATCCAATTCTGATTTTCACCGTCCTGGTCACTCTCGCTGGCGTTCTGTTCAATTGATTATCTAATCAAACAAGGTCAGCCCTTCATTTTCCTGTTCACGAAACCCAGATGTCAGAAAAAATTGGAATCTCCGCTAGAGAATGTGCCATTCGTTCACTGTGAATCTGATATTCATCTCAATATCCACCTGACGGCAGACTTTCTTTACACCACATGTAAATGTCCAAGTAATGCAGGGCTTGTGTTCTGCGGCCTGTTCACACTCGCAGGCTTGCTGTTCTTCTGGCTATCCACTCAAACCAGGTCAGCTCTTCATTTTCCTGTCGATATAACACAGATGTCAGAAATCATTGGAATCTCCTCGACAGACTCTGCTATTCATTCACTGCGAATCTGGAATTCATCTCAATCTCCACTCCACGCAGTCTTTCGTTACACCAGTGGTGAATGTCCAAGTAGCCCAATGCTGGTTTTCAGCGGCCTGTTCACACTCACAGGCGTGCTGTTCATCTGGCTATCCATGCAACCCTGGTCAGCTCTTCATTTTCCTCTCCACACAACGTAGACGTCAGAAATCATTGGAATCTCCACTGCAGAATGTTCCACTCATTCAGGGCGAATCTGGAATTCATCTGAACATCCAACTCCAGGCAGGCTAACGTTACACTGCTGGTGAATGTCAAAAAAATTTAATGCTTGTTTTCAGCAGCCTGTTAACAATCACAGGCGTTCTCTTCAACTGGCTATCCACACAAAACTGGTCAGCTCTTCATTTTCCTGTCCACACAACCCAGACTTCAGAAATTAGTGGAATCTCCACCACAGAATGTTTCATTCATTTACTGCGAATCTGGAATTCATCTGAATCTCCACTCCCAAAGGCTTTAATTACACCACAGCTGAATGTCCAAGTAACCCAAAGCTGTTTTTCAGTGACCTGTTCACACTCGTAGGCATGCTGTTAAACTGGCTATGCACTCAACCCTAGTCAGCTCTTCATTTTCCTGTGCACACAACCCAGATTTCAGAAATCATTGGAATCTCGACTACAGTATGTTCCGATCATTCACTGCGAATTTGGAATTCATCTGAATCTCCACTCCAGGAAGGTTAATGTTACACAACTGGTTAATGTTCCAGTAATCCAATGCTGATTTTCACCGTCCTGGTCACTCTCGCTGGCGTTCTGTTCAATTGATTATCTAATCAAACATGGTCAGCCTTTCATTTTCCTGTTCAAGAAACCCAGACGTCAGAAAAAATTGGAATCTCCGCTAGAGAATGTGCCATTCGTTCACTATGAATCTGATATTCATCTAAATATGCACTTGAAGGCAGACTTATTTTACACCACAGGTAAATGTCCAAGTAATGCAGTGCTTGTGTTCTGCTGCCTGTTCACACTCGCAGGCGTGCTCTTCTTCTGGCTATCCACTCAAACCAGGTCAGCTCTTCATTTTCCTGTCGAAACAATACAGATGTCAGAAATCATTGGAATCTCCTCTACAGACTCTGCTATTCAGTCACTACGAATCCTGAATTCATCTCAATCTCCACTCCACGCAGTCTTTCATTACACCAGTGGTGAATGTCCTAGTTGCCCAATGCTGTTTTTCAGTGCCCTCTTCACACTCGCAGGCGCTGGTCATCTGGCTATCCATGTAACCCTGGTCAGCTCTTCATTTTCCTCTCCACACCACCCAGACGTCAGAAATCACTGGAATCTCCACTACAGTATGTTCCACTCATTCACGGCGAATGTGGTGTTCATCTGAAACTCCACTCCAGTCCGCCTTACATTACACATCTGGTGAATGTCCACGTAACCAATTGCTGATTTTCACACTCGCAGGCTTACTATTAAACTATTCAGAATTCAATGGCATCTCCATTAGCGATTTTTCCATTAATTCACTGTGAATTTGGAAAACATCTGAATTCCATCTCCACTCAACGCTGGTCAGCTCTTCATTTTCCTTTCCACAAAAGCGAGACTTCAGAAATCATTGGAATCTTCACTACAGAAAGTTCCAAACATTCACAGCGAATCTGGAATTCATTTGTATATCCACTCCAGGCAGATTTTCGTTACACCACTTGTGAATGTCCAAGTAACCCAATGCTGGATTTTTGCGACCTGTTCACAATCGCAGGGTTGATGTTCAACTGGCTATCCACTCAACCCTGGTCAGCTCTTCATTTTCCTGTCCACACAACCCTTACTTCAGAAATCATTGGAATTACCACGACAGAATGTTTGAGTCATTCACTGCATATCTGGAATTCATCTGAATCTCCAAATAAATGCAGACTTTTGTTACACCATTGGTAAACCAATGCTGTTTTTCAGAGGCCTATTCAAATTCTCAGGCGTGTTGTTTAACTGGATATCCACTCAACCCTGTTCAGCTCTTCATTTTCCTGTGCACACAACCCAGACGTCAGAAAACATTGGAATCTCCACGACACAATGTGCCATTAATTCACTGTGATTTTAGAATTCATCTGAATCTCCACTCCAGGCAGGCATTCATTACAGCATTGGAGAATGTCCAAGTAACCCAGTGCTGTCGGTCTTCGGTCTGTTCACACTGGCAGGCGTGCTCTTCTTGTGGCTACTCACTTAACCCTAGTTTGCTCTTCATTTTCCTGCCCACACTACACACACTAGAGAAATCAATGGACGCTCCACTATAGAATGTTCCATTCATTCAATGCGAATCTGGAATTCATCTCAATATCCAACTCCAGGCAGGCTAACGGTACACTACTGGTGAATGTCAAAATAAAGTAATGTTTGTTTTCAGCAGCCTGTTAACAATCGCAGGCGTACTCTTCAACTGGCTATCGACATAAAACTGGTCAGCTCTTCATTTTTCTGTCCACCAACCCACCCTTCAGAAATTATTGGAATCTCCACTACAGAGTGTTTCATTCATTCACTGCGAATCTGGAATTCATCTGAATCTCCAATTCTGCGCATGCTTTCATTAAACCACTGATGAATGTCCAAGTAACACAATGCTGGTTTTCAGCGGCCTGTTCACACTCGCAGGCGTGCTGTTCATCTGGCTATCCACTCACACCTGGTCAGCTCTTCATTTTTCTGTCCACCCAACCCAGAATTCAGAAATCATTGGAATTACCACGACAGAATGTTCGAGTCATTCACTGCATATCTGGAATTCATCTGAATCTCCACTCCAGTAGGCTTTAATTACACCACTGCTGGATGTCCAAGTAACCCAAAGCTGGTTTTCAGTGACCTGTTCACACTCGTAGGCCTGCTCTTAAACTCCCTATGCACTCAAGCCTAGTATGCTCTTCATTTTCCTGTGCACAAAACCAGAATGTTCAGAAATCATTGGAATCTCGACTACAGAATGTTCCGTTCATTCACTTCGATTCTGGAATTCATCTGAATCTCCACTCCAGGAAGTTTAATGTTACACCACTGGTTAATGTTCCAGTAATCCAATGCTGATTTTCAACGTCCTGGTCACTATCGCTGGCATTCTGTTCAATTGAGTATCTAATCAAACCTGGTCAGCTCTTCATTTTCCTGTCCACGAAACCCAGACGTCAGAAAAAATTGGAATCTCCGCTACAGAATGTGCCATTCATCCACTGCGAATCTGATATTCACCACAGGTAAATGTCCGAGTAATGCAGTGCTTGTGTTCTGCGGCCTGGTCACACTCGCAGGCGTGCTGTTCATCTGACTATCCACACAACCCTGTTCAGCTCTACATTTTCCTCTCCACACAACACAGACGTCAGAAATCATTGGAATCTCCACTACAGAAAGTTCCAATCATTCAAGGAGAATCTGGAATTCATCTGAAACTCCACTCCAGTCAGCCTTACTTTACACAACTGGTGAATGTCCATGTAACCGAATGCTGATTTTCACACTCGTAGGCTTACTATTAAACTATTCAGAAATCATTGACATCTCCATTAGAGATTTTTCCATTCGTTCACTGCGAGTTTGGAAAACATCTGAATTCCAACTCCAGGCGAGTTTTCGTTACACCACTGGTGAATATCCAAGTAAGCCATTGCTGGCTCCCAGAGGCCTGGTCAGATTCGCAGGCATGCTGTTCACCTGGCCATACACTCAACGCTGGTGAGCTCTACATTTTCCTGTCCACACCAACTAGACTTCAGAAATTATTGGAATCTCCACTACAGAATGTTCCAAACATTCACGGCGAATCTGGAATTCATTTGTATATCCACTCCAGGCAGATTTTCGTTACACCACTTGTGAATGTCCAAGTAACACAATGCTGGATTTTTGCAACCTGTTCACAATCGCAGGGGTGATGTTCAACTGGCTATCCACTCAACCCTAATCAGCCCTTCATTTTCCTGTCCACACAACCGAGACTTCAGAAATCATTGGTATCTTCTCTACAGAATGTGCCATTCATTCACTGCGAATCTGGAATTCTTCTCAATCTCTATTGAAGGCAAATTTTCTTAACGCCACCTGTGAATGTCCAAGTAACCCAATGCTGGTTTTCTCTAGCCTGTTCACAATTGCAGACATGCTGTTCAATTGGCTTTCTGATCCAACCTGGTCAGCTCTTCATTTTCCTGTCCACAAAACCCACCCTTCAGAAATTATTGTAATCTCCACTACATAGTGTTTCATTCATTCACTGCGAATCTGGAATTCACCTGAATAACCAATTCCACACGTGCTTTTGTTAAACCACTGATGAATATCCAAGTAACACAATGCTGGTTTTCAGCGGCCTGTTCACACTCGCAGGCGTGCTGTTCATCTGGCTATCCACTCAAACCTGGTCAGCTCTTCATTTTTCTGTCCACCCAACCCAGAATTCAGAAATCATTGGAATTACCACGACAGAATGTTCGAGTCATTCACTGCATATCTGGAATTCATCTGAATCTCCACTCCAGTAGGCGTTAATTACACCACTGCTGGATGTCCAAGTAACCCAAAGCTGGTTTTCAGTGACCTGTTTACACTCGTAGGCCTGCTGTTAAACTCCCGATGCACTCAACCCTAGTCAGCTCTTCATTTTCCTGTGCACATAACCAGAATGTTCAGAAATCATTGGAATCTCGACTACAGAATGTTCCGTTCATTCACTGCGAATCTGGAATTCATCTGAATCTCCACTCCAGGAAGGTTAATGTTACACCACTGGTTAATGTTCCAGTAATCCAATGCTGATTTTCACCATCCTGGTCACTATCGCTGGCATTCTGTTCAATTGCGTATCTAATCAAACCTGGTCAGCTCTTCATTTTCCTGTCCACGAAACCCAGACGTCAGAAAAAATTGGAATCTCCGCTAGAGAATGTGCCATCATTCACTGCGAATCTGATATTCATCTCAATATCCACTTGAAGGCAGACTTTCTTTACACCACAGGTAAATGTCCGAGTAATGCAGTGCTTGTATTCTGCGGCCTGGTCACACTCGCAGGCGTGCTGTTCATCTGACTATCAACACAACCCTGTTCAGCTCTTCATTTTCCTCTCCACACAACACAGACGTCAGAAATCATTGGAATCTCCACTACAGAATGTTCCATTCATTCACGGCGAATCTGGAATTCATCTGAAACTCCACTCCAGTCAGCCTTACTTTACACAACTGGTGAATGTCCATGTAACCGAATGCTGATTTTCACACTCGCAGGCTTACTATTAAACTATTCAGAAGTCATTGACATCTCCATTATAGATATTTCCATTCATTCACTGCGAGTTTGGAAAACATCTGAATTCCAACTCCAGGCGAGTTTTCGTTACACCACTGGTGAATGTCCAAGTAACCCGTTCCTGGCTCTCAGCGGCCTGTTCAGATTCGCAGGCATGCTGTTCACCTGGCCATACACTCAACGCTGGTCAGCTCTTCATTTTCCTGTCCACACCAGCGAGACTTCAGAAATTATTGGAATCTCCACTACAGAATGTTCCAAACATTCACGGCGAATCTGGAATTCAGTTGTACATCCACTCCAGGCAGATTTTCGTTACACCACTTGTGAATGTCCAAGTAACCCAATGCTGGATTTTTGCGACCTGTTCACAATCGCAGGGTTGATGTTCAACTGGCTATCCACTCAACGCTAGTCAGCCCTTCATTTTCATGTCCACACAACCGAGACTTCAGAAATCATTGGTATCTTCTCTACAGAATGTGCCATTCATTCACTGCGAATCTGGAATTCTTGTCAATCTCCACTGAAGGCAAAATTTCTTAACACCACCTGTGAATGTCCAAGTAACCCGATGCTGGTTTTCTCTAGCCTGTTCACAATTGCAGACATGCTGTTCAATTGGCTTTCCGATCCAACCTGGTCAGGTCTTCATTTTCCTGTCCACACAACCCACCCTTCAGAAATTATTGGGATCTCCACTACATAGAGTTTCATTCATTCACTGCGAATCTGGAATTCATCTGATTAACCAATTCCACACGTGCTTTCGTTAAACCACTGATGAATATCCAAGTAACACAATGCTGGTTTTCAGCGGCCTGTTCACACTCGCAGGCGTGCTGTTCATCTGGCTATCCACTCACACCTGGTCAGCTCTTCATTTTTCTGTCCACCCAACCCAGAATTCAGAAATCATTGGAATTACCACGACAGAATGTTCGAGTCATTCACTGCATATCTGGAATTCATCTGAATCTCCACTCCAGAAGGCTTTAATTACACCACTGCTGGATGTCCAAGTAACCCAAAGCTGTTTTTCAGTGACCTGTTCACAATCGGGGGCATGTTGTTAAACTCCCTATGCACTCAACCCTAGTCAGCTCTTCATTTTCCTGTGCACACAACCAGAATGTTCAGAAATAATTGGATTCTCGACTACAGAATGTTCCGTTCATTCACTGCGAATCTGGAATTCATCTGAATCTCCACTCCAGGAAGGTTAATGTTACACCACTGGTTAATGTTCCAGTAATCCAATGCTGATTTTCACCGTCCTGGACACTCTCGCTGGCGTTCTGTTCAATTGCGTATCTAATCAAACCTGGTCAGCTCTTCATTTTCCTGTCCATGAAACCCAGACGTCAGAAAAAATTGGAATCTCCACTGGAGAATGTGCCATTCGTTCACTGCGTATCTCATATTCATCTCAATATCCACTTGAAGGCAGACTTTCTTTACACCACAGGTAAATGTCCGAGTATTGCAGTGCTTGTGTTCTGCGGCCTGGTCACAATCGCAGGCGTGCTGTTCATCTGACTATCCACACAACCCTGGTCAGCTCTTCATTTTCCTCTCCACACAACCCAGACGTCAGAAATCATTGGAATCTCCACTATAGAATGTTCCACTCATTCACAGAGAATCTGGAATTCATCTGAAACTCCACTCCAGTCAGGCTTACATTACACAACTGGTGAATGTCCATGTAACCGATTGCTGATTTTCACACTTGCAGGCTTACTATTAAACTATTCAGAAATCATTGGCATCTCCATTAGAGATTTTTCCATTCATTCACTGCGAATTTGGAAAACATCTGAATTCCAACTCCAGGCGAGTTTCGTTACACCACTGGTGAATGTCCAAATAGCCCAAAGCTGGTTTTCAGCAGCCTGTTCACACGCTCAGGCCTGCTGTTTAAATGGCCATCCAGTCAACACTGGTAAGCTCTTTACCTTACTGTACATACACCCCAGATTCAGAAATTATTGGAATCTCCACTACAGAATATTCCATTCATTCACTGCGAATCTGAAATTCATCTGAATCTCCAAATCCAGGAGGCCTTTCGTTATACCACTCGTGATTGTCCAAGTAAACCAATGCTGGATTTCAGCGGCCTGTTCACACTCGTAGGCGTACTGTTAAATCTCGCTATCCACTCAACGCTGTTTAGCTCTACATTTTTCTGTCCACACAACCAAGACGTCAGAAAACAATTGGAATCTCCACTTCAGAATGCTCCACTGATTCACTGCAAATCTGGAATTCAGATGAATCTCCAACTTCAACGTTACACCACTGGTGAATGTCCAAGTAACCCAATGCTGGTTTTCAGCGGCCTGTTCAATCTCGCAGGCATGCTGTTATACTGGCTATCCACTTGACTCAGTTTAGCTGTTCATTTTCCTGTCCACACAAACCCGACTTCAGAAATAATTTTTATCTCCATTACAGAATGTTTCATTCATTCACTGTGAATCTGGAATTCATTTGAATCTCCACTCCAGGCAGAGAAACTTTACACCATTGGTGAATGTCCATGAAACCCAATGCTGGTTTTCAGCGGCCTGTTCAGATTTGCAGCCATGCTGATCAATTGGCTATGCACTCAACCCTGTTCAGATCTTCATTTTTCTGTCTACATAAGCAGCCTTCAGAATCGCTGGATTCTCCAATATAGAACGTTCCATTCATTCACTGCGAATCTGGAATATACCTGTCTCTCTTCTCCAGGCAGGTTTTCTTTACACGGCTCTTGAATGTCCAAGCAAACCAATGCTGATTTTCTGGAGCCTTTTCATATTCGCTGCCGTGCTGTTTTATTGGCTATTGATTCATCCTTCATTTTCCTGTCCACAGAAACCTGCCTTCACAAATCATTGGAATCTACACTACAGAATGTTCCAATCATTCACTACGAATCTGGAATTCATCTGACTCTCCACTCTAGTTATGTTTTCGTTACAAAACTTTTGAATGACCAAGAAACCCAATGCTAGTTTTCAGCGACCCGTTCACACTCGCAGTTGTGCTTTTGAATTAGCTATCCACTAAACCCTGCTCAGCTCTTCATTATCCTGACCACAAAACTCAGCCTTCAGAAATAATTGTTATATCTACCCTGGTGAATGTCCAAGTGACCCAATGCTGATATTGATGGGCCTGTTCACACTCGCAGCCCTGCTGCTCAATTGGCTATCCATTTAACCCTGGTCAGCTCTTCATTTTCCTGTCCACACAAACAAGCCTTCAGAAATCATTGGAATCTCCACTCCAGAATGTTCCATTCAATCATTGCGATTCTGGAATTCATCTGAATCTGCAGTGCAGGCAGTCTTTCGTTACACCACTGGTGAATGTCCAAGTGAACCAATGCTGGAATTCAGCGGCATGTTCACAGTGGGTAGCCATGTGGGTCAATTGGCTATCCACTCAACAGGTGTCAGTGTTCATTTTCTGGACCACACAATCCAGAATTCAGAAATCATTGTTAACTCCAATACAGAATATTCCATTAATCCACTGCAAATCTGGAATACATCTGACTCTCCAATCTAGGTAGGTTTTCATTACAACACTGGTGAATGACCAAGTAACCCAATGCTGAATTTCAGCGGCCTAGTCAGACTCGAAGCAGTGCTGTTCAATTGGTTATCCACTAAACCCTGCTCAGCTCCTTATTTTCCTGTCCACACAAACCTACCTTCAGAAATCATTGTACTCTCCACTACAGAATGTTCCATTCATTCACTGCCAATTTGGAATGCATCTGACACTGCACTGCAGGCAGTCTACTGTGACACCACTGGTGAATGTCCAAGTAACCCAGTGCTGGTTTTCAGCGGCATGTTCACACACAGAGATGTGCTGTTTAATTGGATTTCCACTCAAAGCTGGTCAGGTCTTCATTTTTCTGTCCACACAAACCATCCTTCAGAAATCATTATTATCTCCAGTACAGAAAGTTCCATTCATTCACTGCGAATCTCGAATTCATCTGAATCTCAACTCTGGCAATTTTTCATACAACACTGCTGATTTTCTTTTCTTTTTTTTTTTTATTAGTGAAACACCATGAGGTTCAGTTGTAGATTTACAAATTTTTGTGCTTGGATCTCGGTCATACCACGATCACATACCCATCCCTCCACCAGTGCCCATTTTCCACCACCAGGATAATATCCCTCCCCCCCCATCCTCCCATCCCCCCATCCCCCCCCTGCCACTGTGGCAGGGCATTCCCTTTTGTTTTCTCTCTCCTACTGGGTGTTGTGATCTGCCAAAGAGGCATTGAGTGGCGAACATGTTCAGTCCAGTCTACTTTCAACCTGCATCTCCCCTCCTGGGAGGATCCTCCAAACACACTCCACTTGGTGTTCCCCTTTCTATGTGAATTGTCCTTTCCCCTAGAATACCCAGCTGGCCTCTAAGTTATGGAGTAATTCTCCTGGTGTTGCTCTCAGCTATTTTTGGGTATTAATCTCATATTTTATTATTTTATATCCCCCAGATGAATGCTATCTTTCTATGTCTATCCCTCTCTTTCTGACTCATTTCGCTTAGCATGATACTTTCCATGTTGTACCACTTGTATGTAAAGTTCATGACTTCATATTTTCTAAGAGCCACATAGTACTCCATTGTGTAGATGTACCAAAGTTTCTTTAACCAGTCATCTGTTCTTGGGCACTCAGGTCTCTTCCAGTTTCTGGCTACTGTAAAGAGTGCTGCAATGAACAAACAAGTGCAGATGTCACATCGGCTACACATTTTTGCCTCTCTGGGATATATTCCCAGGAGTGGTATCGCTGGGTCAAATGGGAGCTCAATTTCTAATTTTTTGAGGAACGTCCATACTGTTTTCCAAAAGGGCTGAACCAGTCGGCATTCCCACCAACAGTGAAGGAGTGTCCCTTTCTCGCCACATCCGCGCCAGCAACGGTTGCTTTTGTTCTTTTGAATGTGGGCCAGTCTATGAGGTGTGAGATGGTATCTCATTGTGGTTTTGATCTGCATCTCCCTGATGATTAATGATGTAGAGCATTTTCTCATGTGCTTTTTTGCCATTCGGATTTCTTCTTTGAGAAAGTTTCTGTTCATTTCATTGCCCCATTTTTTGATGGGGTTGGATGTTTTCTTCTTGTGGAGTTCAACCAGTATTTTGTATATCCTTGATATCAACCCATTGTCAGATGTGTATTCGGCGAATATTCTTTCCCATTCTGTAGACTGTCTTTGTATTTTGGTCACTGTTTCTTTGGAGGTACAGAAACTTCTTAGTTTAAGGTAGTCCCATTTATCTATCTCTGTTTTCACTTGCTCAGCCAACACTGCTGAATTTCTAAGTAAGCCAATTCTGTTTATCACCGGCCTGTTCAGACTCTCAGCATAGGAATTCAATTGGCTATCGATTCATTCCTGGTCAGCTCTACATTTTCCTGTCCACACAAACCAGTCTTCAGAAATCATTGGAATCTCCACTACAGAATGTTCCATTCAATCATTGCGATTCTGGAATTCATCTGACACCTCTGGTGAATGTCCAAGTAACCCAGTGCTGGTTTTCTGTGGCATGTTCACACACACAGATGTGCTGTTTAATTGGATTTCCACTCAAAGCTGGTCAGATCTTCATTGTTCTGTCCACACAATCCATCCTTCAGAAATCATTATTATCTCCAGTACAGAAAGTTCCAATCATTCACTGCGAATCTCGAATTCATCTGAATCTCAACTTCGGCAATTTTTCATACAACAATGCTGAATTTCTAAGTAAGCAAATTCTGATTATCAGCGGCCTGTTCAGACTCACAGACTTGCTGTTCAATAGGCGGTCGATTCATTCCTGGTCAGCTCTACATTTTCTTGACCACAAAAACCAGCCTTCAGAAATCATTGGGATCTCCACGACAGAATGTTCCACTCAATCACTGCGACTCTGGAATTCATCTGAATCTGCCGTACAGGAAGTCTTTCGTTACACCGCTGGTGAATGCTCAAGAAAACCAATGCTGATTTTCAGCGTCCTGATCACACTCGCAGACATGCTGCTCAATTTGCTCTCCATTCAAACCTGATCAGCTCTTCATTTTCCTGTGAACACTAACAAGACTTCAGAAATCATTGGAATCTCCACTGCAGAATGTTCCATTTATTCATTCACTACGAATCTGGAATTCATCTGAACCTGCACTCCAGGCAATCTTTCGTGACACCACTGGTGAATATCCAAGTAAACCAATACTCGTTTTCAGTGACCTTTTCGTACTCGAAAATGGCTGCTTAATTGGCTATCGATTTATCCCTGGTCAGCTCTTCATTTTCCTGTCCACAAAACCAGGCCTTCAGATATCATTGGAATCTCTGATACAGAATGTTCCATTCAATCATTGCGATTCTGGAATTCATCTGAATCTGCAGTGCAGGCAGTCTTTCATTACACCACTGGTGAATGTCCAAGTGACTCCATGCTGGTTTTAAGCGGCATGTTCACAGGCGCAGCCATGCTGCTCAATTGGATATCCACTCAACAGGGGTCAGTTGTTCATTTTCTTGACCACACAATCCAGCCTTCAGAAATCATTGTTAACTCCAATAGAGAATATTCCATTAATTCACTGCGAATCTGGAATTCATCTGACTCTCCAATCTGCGTAGGTTTTCATTACAACACTGGTGAATGACCAAGTAACCCAATGCTGATTTTCAGCGTCCTGTTCACACTCGCAGCAGTGCTGCTAAATTTGCTCTCCATTCAACCCTGGTCAGCTCTTGATTTTCCTGTCCACACAAACAAGACTTCAGAAATCATTGGAATGTCCACTATAGAATGTTCCTTTCATTCACTGCGGATCTGGAATTCATCTGAATCTCAACTCCCGGCAGTTTCTCATACAGCACTGCTGAATTTCTAAGTAAGACAATTCTGATTATCAGAGGCCTATTCGTACTCGCAGCCGTGCTGCTTAATTGGTTATCGATTTATCCCTGGTCAGCTCTTCATTTTCCTGTCCACACAAACCAGACTTCAGAAACCAAGGGAATCTCCGCTACAGAATGTTCCATTCATTCTGTGCGAATCTGGAATTCATCTGACTCTCCACTCTAGTTAGGTTTTCGTGACAACACTAGTGAAGGACCAAGAATCCCAATGCTGGTTTTCAGCTGCCTGTTCACACTCGCAGACGTGCTGTTCAATTGGATATCCGCTAAACCATGCTCAGCACTTCATTTTCCTCTCCACACTACCCCACCTTCAGAAATCATTGTTCTCGCCACTAGAGAATGTTTTTTCTCTCACTGCGAATTTGGAATTCATCTGAATCTGCATTGCAGGCAGTCTGCGGTGACACCTCTGGTGAATGACCAAGTAACCCAGTGCTGGTTTTCAGCAGCATGTTCACACATGCAGATGTGCTGTTTAATTGGATTTCCACTCAAAGCTGGTCAGGTCTTCATTTTCCTGTCCACACAACCCAGTTTTCAGAAATCATTATTAACTCCAGTACAGAATGTTCCTTTCATTCACTGCGAATCTGGAATTCATCTGAATCTCCACTCTACTTAGGGTTTCTTTGCAACACTAGTGAATGACCAAGAATCCCAATGCTGGTTTTCAGCTGCCTGTTCACACTCGCAGACATGCTGTTCAATTGGCTATCCACTAAACCCTGCTCAGCACTTCATTTTCCTGTCCACAAAACCCAGCCTTCAGAAATCATTGTTAACTCAAATACAGAATATTCCATTCAATCACCGCGAATCTGGAATTCAAATGACTCTCCACTCTAGGTACATTTTCCTTATACCACTGGTGAATGACCAAGTAACCCAATGCTGGTTTTCAGCGGCATGTTCACACTCGCAGATGTGCTGTTCAATTGGCTATCCTCTCGATGCTGGCTGGTCAGGTCTTCATTTTCCTGTTCACACAAACCAGCCTTCAGAAATCATTGGAATCTCCACTACAGAATGTTCCACTCAATCATTGCGTTTCTGGAATTCATCTGAATCGGCAGTACAGGCAGCCTTTCGTTACACTCCTGGTGAATGTTCAAGAAAACCAATGCTGATTTTCAGCGTCCTGTTCACACTCGCTGCAGTGCTGCTCAATTTCCTCTCCATTCAAACCTGGTCAGCTCTTCATTTTCCTGTGTACACAAACAAGACTTCAGAAACCATTGGAATCTCCACTACAGAATGTTCCATTAATTCATTCACTGCGAATCTGGAATTCATATGAATCTGCACTCCAGGCAAACTTTCGTAACACCACTGTTGAATATCCAAGTAAACCAATACTGCTTTTCAGTGGTCTTTTCGTACTCGCAACTGGCTGCTTAATTGGCTATCGATATATCCCTGGTCAGCTCTTCATTTTCCTGCCCACACAACCAGGCCTTCAGAAATCATTGGAATCTCTGCTACAGAATGTTCCATTCAATCTTTGCGATTTTGGAATTCATCTGAATCTGCAGTGCAGGCAGTCTTTCGTTACACCACTGGTGAATGTCCAAGTGACTCCATGCTGGTTTTAAGCAGCATGTTCACAGGCACAGCCATGCTGGTCAATTGCCTATCCACTCAACAGGGGTCAGCTGTTCATTTTCTTGACCACACAATCCAGTCTTCAGAAATCATTGTTAACTCCAATACAGAATGTTCCATTCATTCACTGCGGATCTGGAATTCATCGGAATCTCAACTCCCAGCAGTTTCTCATACAACACTGCTGAATTTCTAAGTAAGCCAATTCTGATTATCAGCGGCCTGTTCGTACTCGCAGCCGTGCTGCTTAATTGGTTATCGATTTATCCCAGGTCAGCTCTTCATTTTCCTGTCCACACAAACCAGACTTCAGAAACCAAGGGAATCTCCGCTACAGAATGTTCCATTCATTCTCTGTGAATCTGGAATTCATCTGACTCTCCACTCTAGTTAGGTTTTCGTGACAACACTAGTGAAGGACCAAGAATCCCAATGCTGGTTTTCAGCTGCCTGTTCACACTCGCAGACGTGCTGTTCAATTGGATATCCGCTAAACCATGCTCAGCACTTCATTTTCCTCTCCACACTACCCCACCTTCAGAAATCATTGTTCTCGCCACTAGAGAATGTTTTTTCTCTCACTGCGAATTTGTAATTCATCTGAATCTGCATTGCAGGCAGTCTGCGGTGACACCTCTGGTGAATGACCAAGTAACCCAGTGCTGGTTTTCAGCAGCATGTTCACACATGCAGATGTGCTGTTTAATTGGATTTCCACTCAAAGCTGGTCAGGTCTTCATTTTCCTGTCCACACAAACCAGACTTCAGAAATCATTATTAACTCCAGTACAGAATGTTCCTTTCATTCACTGCGAATCTGGAATTCATCTGAATCTCCACTCTAGTTAGGGTTTCTTTGCAACACTAGTGAATGACCAAGAATCCCAATGCTGGTTTTCAGCTGCCTGTTCACACTCGCAGACATGCTGTTCAATTGGCTATCCACTAAACCCTGCTCAGCACTTCATTTTCCTGTCCACAAAACCCAGCCTTCAGAAATCATTGTTAACTCAAATACAGAATATTCCATTCAATCACCGCGAATCTGGAATTCAAATGACTCTCCACTCTAGGTACATTTTCCTTATACCACTGGTGAATGACCAAGTAACCCAATGCTGGTTTTCAGCGGCATGTTCACACTCGCAGATGTGCTGTTCAATTGGCTATCCTCTCGATGCTGGCTGGTCAGGTCTTCATTTTCCTGTTCACACAAACCAGCCTTCAGAAATCATTGGAATCTCCACTACAGAATGTTCCACTCAATCATTGCGTTTCTGGAATTCATCTGAATCGGCAGTACAGGCAGCCTTTCGTTACACTCCTGGTGAATGTTCAAGAAAACCAATGCTGATTTTCAGCGTCCTGTTCACACTCGCTGCAGTGCTGCTCAATTTCCTCTCCATTCAAACCTGGTCAGCTCTTCATTTTCCTGTGTACACAAACAAGACTTCAGAAACCATTGGAATCTCCACTACAGAATGTTCCATTAATTCATTCACTGCGAATCTGGAATTCATATGAATCTGCACTCCAGGCAAACTTTCGTAACACCACTGTTGAATATCCAAGTAAACCAATACTGCTTTTCAGTGGTCTTTTCGTACTCGCAACTGGCTGCTTAATTGGCTATCGATATATCCCTGGTCAGCTCTTCATTTTCCTGCCCACACAACCAGGCCTTCAGAAATCATTGGAATCTCTGCTACAGAATGTTCCATTCAATCTTTGCGATTTTGGAATTCATCTGAATCTGCAGTGCAGGCAGTCTTTCGTTACACCACTGGTGAATGTCCAAGTGACTCCATGCTGGTTTTAAGCAGCATGTTCACAGGCACAGCCATGCTGGTCAATTGCCTATCCACTCAACAGGGGTCAGCTGTTCATTTTCTTGAGCACACAATCCAGTCTTCAGAAATCATTGTTAACTCCAATACAGAATGTTCCATTCATTCATTGCGGATCTGGAATTCATCGGAATCTCAACTCCCAGCAGTTTCTCATACAACACTGCTGAATTTCTAAGTAAGCCAATTCTGATTATCAGCGGCCTGTTCGTACTCGCAGCCGTGCTGCTTAATTGGTTATCGATTTATCCCAGGTCAGCTCTTCATTTTCCTGTCCACACAAACCAGACTTCAGAAACCAAGGGAATCTCCGCTACAGAATGTTCCATTCATTCTCTGTGAATCTGGAATTCATCTGACTCTCCACTCTAGTTAGGTTTTCGTGACAACACTAGTGAAGGACCAAGAATCCCAATGCTGGTTTTCAGCTGCCTGTTCACACTCGCAGACGTGCTGTTCAATTGGATATCCGCTAAACCATGCTCAGCACTTCATTTTCCTCTCCACACTACCCCACCTTCAGAAATCATTGTTCTCGCCACTAGAGAATGTTTTTTCTCTCACTGCGAATTTGTAATTCATCTGAATCTGCATTGCAGGCAGTCTGCGGTGACACCTCTGGTGAATGACCAAGTAACCCAGTGCTGGTTTTCAGCAGCATGTTCACACATGCAGATGTGCTGTTTAATTGGATTTCCACTCAAAGCTGGTCAGGTCTTCATTTTCCTGTCCACACAAACCAGACTTCAGAAATCATTATTAACTCCAGTACAGAATGTTCCTTTCATTCACTGCGAATCTGGAATTCATCTGAATCTCCACTCTAGTTAGGGTTTCTTTGCAACACTAGTGAATGACCAAGAATCCCAATGCTGGTTTTCAGCTGCCTGTTCACACTCGCAGACATGCTGTTCAATTGGCTATCCACTAAACCCTGCTCAGCACTTCATTTTCCTGTCCACAAAACCCAGCCTTCAGAAATCATTGTTAACTCAAATACAGAATATTCCATTCAATCACCGCGAATCTGGAATTCAAATGACTCTCCACTCTAGGTACATTTTCCTTATACCACTGGTGAATGACCAAGTAACCCAATGCTGGTTTTCAGCGGCATGTTCACACTCGCAGATGTGCTGTTCAATTGGCTATCCTCTCGATGCTGGCTGGTCAGGTCTTCATTTTCCTGTTCACACAAACCAGCCTTCAGAAATCATTGGAATCTCCACTACAGAATGTTCCACTCAATCATTGCGTTTCTGGAATTCATCTGAATCGGCAGTACAGGCAGCCTTTCGTTACACTCCTGGTGAATGTTCAAGAAAACCAATGCTGATTTTCAGCGTCCTGTTCACACTCGCTGCAGTGCTGCTCAATTTCCTCTCCATTCAAACCTGGTCAGCTCTTCATTTTCCTGTGTACACAAACAAGACTTCAGAAACCATTGGAATCTCCACTACAGAATGTTCCATTAATTCATTCACTGCGAATCTGGAATTCATATGAATCTGCACTCCAGGCAAACTTTCGTAACACCACTGTTGAATATCCAAGTAAACCAATACTGCTTTTCAGTGGTCTTTTCGTACTCGCAACTGGCTGCTTAATTGGCTATCGATATATCCCTGGTCAGCTCTTCATTTTCCTGCCCACACAACCAGGCCTTCAGAAATCATTGGAATCTCTGCTACAGAATGTTCCATTCAATCTTTGCGATTTTGGAATTCATCTGAATCTGCAGTGCAGGCAGTCTTTCGTTACACCACTGGTGAATGTCCAAGTGACTCCATGCTGGTTTTAAGCAGCATGTTCACAGGCACAGCCATGCTGGTCAATTGCCTATCCACTCAACAGGGGTCAGCTGTTCATTTTCTTGAGCACACAATCCAGTCTTCAGAAATCATTGTTAACTCCAATACAGAATGTTCCATTCATTCATTGCGGATCTGGAATTCATCGGAATCTCAACTCCCAGCAGTTTCTCATACAACACTGCTGAATTTCTAAGTAAGCCAATTCTGATTATCAGCGGCCTGTTCGTACTCGCAGCCGTGCTGCTTAATTGGTTATCGATTTATCCCAGGTCAGCTCTTCATTTTCCTGTCCACACAAACCAGACTTCAGAAACCAAGGGAATCTCCGCTACAGAATGTTCCATTCATTCTCTGTGAATCTGGAATTCATCTGACTCTCCACTCTAGTTAGGTTTTCGTGACAACACTAGTGAAGGACCAAGAATCCCAATGCTGGTTTTCAGCTGCCTGTTCACACTCGCAGACGTGCTGTTCAATTGGATATCCGCTAAACCATGCTCAGCACTTCATTTTCCTCTCCACACTACCCCACCTTCAGAAATCATTGTTCTCGCCACTAGAGAATGTTTTTTCTCTCACTGCGAATTTGTAATTCATCTGAATCTGCATTGCAGGCAGTCTGCGGTGACACCTCTGGTGAATGACCAAGTAACCCAGTGCTGGTTTTCAGCAGCATGTTCACACATGCAGATGTGCTGTTTAATTGGATTTCCACTCAAAGCTGGTCAGGTCTTCATTTTCCTGTCCACACAAACCAGACTTCAGAAATCATTATTAACTCCAGTACAGAATGTTCCTTTCATTCACTGCGAATCTGGAATTCATCTGAATCTCCACTCTAGTTAGGGTTTCTTTGCAACACTAGTGAATGACCAAGAATCCCAATGCTGGTTTTCAGCTGCCTGTTCACACTCGCAGACATGCTGTTCAATTGGCTATCCACTAAACCCTGCTCAGCACTTCATTTTCCTGTCCACAAAACCCAGCCTTCAGAAATCATTGTTAACTCAAATAGAGAATATTCCATTCAATCACTGCGAAACTGGAATTCAAATGACTCTCCACTCTAGGTACATTTTCCTTATACCACTGGTGAATGACCAAGTAACCCAATGCTGGTTTTCAGCGGCATGTTCACACTCGCAGATGTGCTGTTCAATTGGCTATCCTCTCGATGCTGGCTGGTCAGGTCTTCATTTTCCTGTTCACACAAACCAGCCTTCAGAAATCATTGGAATCTCCACTACAGAATGTTCCACTCAATCATTGCGTTTCTGGAATTCATCTGAATCGGCAGTACAGGCAGTCTTTCGTTACACCCCTGGTGAATGTTCAAGAAAACCAATGCTGATTTTCAGCGTCCTGTTCACACTCGCAGCCATGCTGCTCAATTTCCTCTCCATTCAAACCTGGTCAGCTCTTCATTTTCCTGTGTACACAAACAAGACTTCAGAAACCATTGGAATCTCCACTACAGAATGTTCCATTAATTCATTCACTGCGAATCTGGAATTCATATGAACCTGCACTCCAGGCAAACTTTCGTAACACCACTGTTGAATATCCAAGTAAACCAATACTGCTTTTCAGTGGTCTTTTCGTACTCGCAACTGGCTGCTTAATTGGCTATCGATATATCCCTGGTCAGCTCTTCATTTTCCTGCCCACACAACCAGGCCTTCAGAAATCATTGGAATCTCTGCTACAGAATGTTCCATTCAATCATTGCGATTTTGGAATTCATCTGAATCTGCAGTGCAGGCAGTCTTTCGTTACACCACTGGTGAATGTCCAAGTGACTCCATGCTGGTTTTAAGCAGCATGTTCACAGGCACAGCCATGCTGGTCAATTGCCTATCCACTCAACAGGGGTCAGCTGTTCATTTTCTTGACCACACAATCCAGTCTTCAGAAATCATTGTTAACTCCAATACAGAATGTTCCATTCATTCACTGCGGATCTGGAATTCATCGGAATCTCAACTCCCAGCAGTTTCTCATACAACACTGCTGAATTTCTAAGTAAGCCAATTCTGATTATCAGCGGCCTGTTCGTACTCGCAGCCGTGCTGCTTAATTGGTTATCGATTTGTCCCAGGTCAGCTCTTCATTTTCCTGTCCACACAAACCAGACTTCAGAAACCAAGGGAATCTCCGCTACAGAATGTTCCATTCATTCTGTGTGAATCTGGAATTCATCTGACTCTCCACTCTAGTTAGGTTTTCGTGACAACACTAGTGAAGGACCAAGAATCCCAATGCTGGTTTTCAGCTGCCTGTTCACACTCGCAGACGTGCTGTTCAATTGGATATCCGCTAAACCATGCTCAGCACTTCATTTTCCTCTCCACACTACCCCACCTTCAGAAATCATTGTTCTCGCCACTAGAGAATGTTTTTTCTCTCACTGCGAATTTGTAATTCATCTGTATCTGCATTGCAGGCAGTCTGCGGTGACACCTCTGGTGAATGACCAAGTAACCCAGTGCTGGTTTTCAGCAGCATGTTCACACATGCAGATGTGCTGTTTAATTGGATTTCCACTCAAAGCTGGTCAGGTCTTCATTTTCCTGTCCACAAAACCCAGCCTTCAGAAATCATTATTAACTCGAGTACAGAATGTTCCTTTCATTCACTGCGAATCTGGAATTCATCTGAAGCTCCACTCTAGTTAGGGTTTCTTTGCAACACTAGTGAATGACAAAGAATCCCAATGCTGGTTTTCAGCTGCCTGTTCACACTCGCAGACATGCTGTTCAATTGGCTATCCACTAAACCCTGCTCAGCACTTCATTTTCCTGTCCACAAAACCCAGCCTTCAGAAATCATTGTTAACTCAAATAGAGAATATTCCATTCAATCACTGCGAATCTGGAATTCAAATGACTCTCCACTCTAGGCACATTTTCCTTATACCACTGGTGAATGACCAAGTAACCCAATGCTGGTTTTCAGCGGCATGTTCACACTCGCAGATGTGCTGTTCAATTGGCTATCATCTCGATGCTGGTCAGGTCTTCATTTTCCTGTTCACACAAACCAGCCTTCAGAAATCATTGGAATCTCCACTACAGAATGTTCCACTCAATCATTGCGCTTCTGGAATTCATCTGAATCGGCAGTACAGGCAGTCTTTCGTTACACCCCTGGTGAATGTTCAAGAAAACCAATGCTGATTTTCAGCGTCCTGTTCACACTCGCAGCCATGCTGCTCAATTTCCTCTCCATTCAAACCTGGTCAGCTCTTCATTTTCCTGTGTACACAAACAAGACTTCAGAAACCATTGGAATCTCCACTACAGAATGTTCCATTAATTCATTCACTGCGAATCTGGAATTCATATGAACCTGCACTCCAGGCAAACTTTCGTAACACCACTGTTGAATATCCAAGTAAACCAATACTGCTTTTCAGTGGTCTTTTCGTACTCGCAACTGGCTGCTTAATTGGCTATCGATATATCCCTGGTCAGCTCTTCATTTTCCTGCCCACACAACCAGGCCTTCAGAAATCATTGGAATCTCTGCTACAGAATGTTCCATTCAATCATTGCGATTTTGGAATTCATCTGAATCTGCAGTGCAGGCAGTCTTTCGTTACACCACTGGTGAATGTCCAAGTGACTCCATGCTGGTTTTAAGCAGCATGTTCACAGGCACAGCCATGCTGGTCAATTGCCTATCCACTCAACAGGGGTCAGCTGTTCATTTTCTTGACCACACAATCCAGTCTTCAGAAATCATTGTTAACTCCAATACAGAATGTTCCATTCATTCACTGCGGATCTGGAATTCATCGGAATCTCAACTCCCAGCAGTTTCTCATACAACACTGCTGAATTTCTAAGTAAGCCAATTCTGATTATCAGCGGCCTGTTCGTACTCGCAGCCGTGCTGCTTAATTGGTTATCGATTTGTCCCAGGTCAGCTCTTCATTTTCCTGTCCACACAAACCAGACTTCAGAAACCAAGGGAATCTCCGCTACAGAATGTTCCATTCATTCTGTGTGAATCTGGAATTCATCTGACTCTCCACTCTAGTTAGGTTTTCGTGACAACACTAGTGAAGGACCAAGAATCCCAATGCTTGTTTTCAGCTGCCTGTTCACACTCGCAGACGTGCTGTTCAATTGGATATCCGCTAAACCATGCTCAGCACTTCATTTTCCTCTCCACACTACCCCACCTTCAGAAATCATTGTTCTCGCCGCTAGAGAATGTTTTTTCTCTCACTGCGAATTTGGAATTCATCTGAATCTGCATTGCAGGCAGTCTGCGGTGACACCTCTGGTGAATGACCAAGTAACCCAGTGCTGGTTTTCAGCAGCATGTTCACACATGCAGATGTGCTGTTTAATTGGATTTCCACTCAAAGCTGGTCAGGTCTTCATTTTCCTGTCCACACAACCCAGTTTTCAGAAATCATTATTAACTCCAGTACAGAATGTTCCTTTCATTCACTGCGAATCTGGAATTCATCTGAATCTCCACTCTAGTTAGGGTTTCTTTGCAACACTAGTGAATGACCAAGAATCCCAATGCTGGTTTTCAGCTGCCTGTTCACACTCGCAGACATGCTGTTCAATTGGCTATCCACTAAACCCTGCTCAGCACTTCATTTTCCTGTCCACAAAACCCAGCCTTCAGAAATCATTGTTAACTCAAATAGAGAATATTCCATTCAATCACTGCGAATCTGGAATTCAAATGACTCTCCACTCTAGGTACATTTTCCTTATACCACTGGTGAATGACCAAGTAACCCAATGCTGGTTTTCAGCGGCATGTTCACACTCGCAGATGTGCTGTTCAATTGGCTATCCTCTCGATGCTGGCTGGTCAGGTCTTCATTTTCCTGTTCACACAAAACAGCCTTCAGAAATCATTGGAATCTCCACTACAGAATGTTCCACTCAATCATTGCGTTTCTGGAATTCATCTGAATCGGCAGTACAGGCAGTCTTTCGTTACACCCCTGGTGAATGTTCAAGAAAACCAATGCTGATTTTCAGCGTCCTGTTCACACTCGCAGCCATGCTGCTCAATTTCCTCTCCATTCAAACCTGGTCAGCTCTTCATTTTCCTGTGTACACAAACAAGACTTCAGAAACCATTGGAATCTCCACTACAGAATGTTCCATTAATTCATTCACTGCGAATCTGGAATTCATATGAACCTGCACTCCAGGCAAACTTTCGTAACACCACTGTTGAATATCCAAGTAAACCAATACTGCTTTTCAATGGTCTTTTCGTACTCGCAACTGGCTGCTTAAATGGCTATCGATATATCCCTGGTCAGCTCTTCATTTTCCTGCCCACACAACCAGGCCTTCAGAAATCATTGGAATCTCTGCTACAGAATGTTCCATTCAATCATTGCGATTTTGGAATTCATCTGAATCTGCAGTGCAGGCAGTCTTTCGTTACACCACTGGTGAATGTCCAAGCGACTCCATGCTGGTTTTAAGCAGCATGTTCACAGGCACAGCCATGCTGGTCAATTGCCTATCCACTCAACAGGGGTCAGCTGTTCATTTTCTTGACCACACAATCCAGTCTTCAGCAATCATTGTTAACTCCAATACAGAATGTTCCATTCATTCACTGCGGATCTGGAATTCATCGGAATCTCAACTCCCAGCAGTTTCTCATACAACACTGCTGAATTTCTAAGTAAGCTAATTCTGATTATCAGCGGCCTGTTCGTACTCGCAGCCGTGCTGCTTAATTGGTTATCGATTTGTCCCAGGTCAGCTCTTCATTTTCCTGTCCACACAAACCAGACTTCAGAAACCAAGGGAATCTCCGCTACAGAATGTTCCATTCATTCTGTGCGAATCTGGAATTCATCTGACTCTCCACTCTAGTTAGGTTTTCGTGACAACACTAGTGAAGGACCAAGAATCCCAATGCTTGTTTTCAGCTGCCTGTTCACACTCGCAGACGTGCTGTTCAATTGGATATCCGCTAAACCATGCTCAGCACTTCATTTTCCTCTCCACACTACCCCACCTTCAGAAATCATTGTTCTCGCCGCTAGAGAATGTTTTTTCTCTCACTGCGAATTTGGAATTCATCTGAATCTGCATTGCAGGCAGTCTGCGGTGACACCTCTGGTGAATGACCAAGTAACCCAGTGCTGGTTTTCAGCAGCATGTTCACACATGCAGATGTGCTGTTTAATTGGATTTCCACTCAAAGCTGGTCAGGTCTTCATTTTCCTGTCCACACAACCCAGTTTTCAGAAATCATTATTAACTCCAGTACAGAATGTTCCTTTCATTCACTGCGAATCTGGAATTCATCTGAATCTCCACTCTAGTTAGGGTTTCTTTGCAACACTAGTGAATGACCAAGAATCCCAATGCTGGTTTTCAGCTGCCTGTTCACACTCGCAGACATGCTGTTCAATTGGCTATCCACTAAACCCTGCTCAGCACTTCATTTTCCTGTCCACAAAACCCAGCCTTCAGAAATCATTGTTAACTCAAATAGAGAATATTCCATTCAATCACTGCGAATCTGGAATTCAAATGACTCTCCACTCTAGGTACATTTTCCTTATACCACTGGTGAATGACCAAGTAACCCAATGCTGGTTTTCAGCGGCATGTTCACACTCGCAGATGTGCTGTTCAATTGGCTATCCTCTCGATGCTGGCTGGTCAGGTCTTCATTTTCCTGTTCACACAAAACAGCCTTCAGAAATCATCGGAATCTCCACTACAGAATGTTCCACTCAATCATTGCGTTTCTGGAATTCATCTGAATCGGCAGTACAGGCAGTCTTTCGTTACACCCCTGGTGAATGTTCAAGAAAACCAATGCTGATTTTCAGCGTCCTGTTCACACTCGCAGCCATGCTGCTCAATTTCCTCTCCATTCAAACCTGGTCAGCTCTTCATTTTCCTGTGTACACAAACAAGACTTCAGAAACCATTGGAATCTCCACTACAGAATGTTCCATTAATTCATTCACTGCGAATCTGGAATTCATATGAACCTGCACTCCAGGCAAACTTTCGTAACACCACTGTTGAATATCCAAGTAAACCAATACTGCTTTTCAGTGGTCTTTTCGTACTCGCAACTGGCTGCTTCATTGGCTATCGATATATCCCTGGTCAGCTCTTCATTTTCCTGCCCACACAACCAGGCCTTCAGAAATCATTGGAATCTCTGCTACAGAATGTTCCATTCAATCATTGCGATTTTGGAATTCATCTGAATCTGCAGTGCAGGCAGTCTTTCGTTACACCACTGGTGAATGTCCAAGTGACTCCATGCTGGTTTTAAGCAGCATGTTCACAGGCACAGCCATGCTGGTCAATTGCCTATCCACTCAACAGGGGTCAGCTGTTCATTTTCTTGACCACACAATCCAGTCTTCAGAAATCATTGTTAACTCCAATACAGAATGTTCCATTCATTCACTGCGGATCTGGAATTCATCGGAATCTCAACTCCCAGCAGTTTCTCATACAACACTGCTGAATTTCTAAGTAAGCCAATTCTGATTATCAGCGGCCTGTTCGTACTCGCAGCCGTGCTGCTTAATTGGTTATCGATTTGTCCCAGGTCAGCTCTTCATTTTCCTGTCCACACAAACCAGACTTCAGAAACCAAGGGAATCTCCGCTACAGAATGTTCCATTCATTCTGTGTGAATCTGGAATTCATCTGACTCTCCACTCTAGTTAGGTTTTCGTGACAACACTAGTGAAGGACCAAGAATCCCAATGCTTGTTTTCAGCTGCCTGTTCACACTCGCAGACGTGCTGTTCAATTGGATATCCGCTAAACCATGCTCAGAACTTCATTTTCCTCTCCACACTACCCCACCTTCAGAAATCATTGTTCTCGCCGCTAGAGAATGTTTTTTCTCTCACTGCGAATTTGGAATTCATCTGAATCTGCATTGCAGGCAGTCTGCGGTGACACCTCTGGTGAATGACCAAGTAACCCAGTGCTGGTTTTCAGCAGCATGTTCACACATGCAGATGTGCTGTTTAATTGGATTTCCACTCAAAGCTGGTCAGGTCTTCATTTTCCTGTCCACACAACCCAGTTTTCAGAAATCATTATTAACTCCAGTACAGAATGTTCCTTTCATTCACTGCGAATCTGGAATTCATCTGAATCTCCACTCTAGTTAGGGTTTCTTTGCAACACTAGTGAATGACCAAGAATCCCAATGCTGGTTTTCAGCTGCCTGTTCACACTCGCAGACATGCTGTTCAATTGGCTATCCACTAAACCCTGCTCAGCACTTCATTTTCCTGTCCACAAAACCCAGCCTTCAGAAATCATTGTTAACTCAAATAGAGAATATTCCATTCAATCACTGCGAATCTGGAATTCAAATGACTCTCCACTCTAGGTACATTTTCCTTATACCACTGGTGAATGACCAAGTAACCCAATGCTGGTTTTCAGCGGCATGTTCACACTCGCAGATGTGCTGTTCAATTGGCTATCCTCTCGATGCTGGCTGGTCAGGTCTTCATTTTCCTGTTCACACAAAACAGCCTTCAGAAATCATTGGAATCTCCACTACAGAATGTTCCACTCAATCATTGCGTTTCTGGAATTCATCTGAATCGGCAGTACAGGCAGTCTTTCGTTACACCCCTGGTGAATGTTCAAGAAAACCAATGCTGATTTTCAGCGTCCTGTTCACACTCGCAGCCATGCTGCTCAATTTACTCTCCATTCAAACCTGGTCAGCTCTTCATTTTCCTGTGTACACAAACAAGACTTCAGAAACCATTGGAATCTCCACTACAGAATGTTCCATTAATTCATTCACTGCGAATCTGGAATTCATATGAACCTACACTCCAGGCAAACTTTCGTAACACCACTGTTGAATATCCAAGTAAACCAATACTGCTTTTCAATGGTCTTTTCGTACTCGCAACTGGCTGCTTAAATGGCTATCGATATATCCCTGGTCAGCTCTTCATTTTCCTGCCCACACAACCAGGCCTTCAGAAATCATTGGAATCTCTGCTACAGAATGTTCCATTCAATCATTGCGATTTTGGAATTCATCTGAATCTGCAGTGCAGGCAGTCTTTCGTTACACCACTGGTGAATGTCCAAGTGACTCCATGCTGGTTTTAAGCAGCATGTTCACAGGCACAGCCATGCTGGTCAATTGCCTATCCACTCAACAGGGGTCAGCTGTTCATTTTCTTGACCACACAATCCAGTCTTCAGCAATCATTGTTAACTCCAATACAGAATGTTCCATTCATTCACTGCGGATCTGGAATTCATCGGAATCTCAACTCCCAGCAGTTTCTCATACAACACTGCTGAATTTCTAAGTAAGCTAATTCTGATTATCAGCGGCCTGTTCGTACTCGCAGCCGTGCTGCTTAATTGGTTATCGATTTGTCCCAGGTCAGCTCTTCATTTTCCTGTCCACACAAACCAGACTTCAGAAACCAAGGGAATCTCCGCTACAGAATGTTCCATTCATTCTGTGCGAATCTGGAATTCATCTGACTCTCCACTCTAGTTAGGTTTTCGTGACAACACTAGTGAAGGACCAAGAATCCCAATGCTTGTTTTCAGCTGCCTGTTCACACTCGCAGACGTGCTGTTCAATTGGATATCCGCTAAACCATGCTCAGCACTTCATTTTCCTCTCCACACTACCCCACCTTCAGAAATCATTGTTCTCGCCACTAGAGAATGTTTTTTCTCTCACTGCGAATTTGTAATTCATCTGAATCTGCATTGCAGGCAGTCTGCGGTGACACCTCTGGTGAATGACCAAGTAACCCAGTGCTGGTTTTCAGCAGCATGTTCACACATGCAGATGTGCTGTTTAATTGGATTTCCACTCAAAGCTGGTCAGGTCTTCATTTTCCTGTCCACAAAACCCAGCCTTCAGAAATCATTATTAACTCGAGTACAGAATGTTCCTTTCATTCACTGCGAATCTGGAATTCATCTGAAGCTCCACTCTAGTTAGGGTTTCTTTGCAACACTAGTGAATGACAAAGAATCCCAATGCTGGTTTTCAGCTGCCTGTTCACACTCGCAGACATGCTGTTCAATTGGCTATCCACTAAACCCTGCTCAGCACTTCATTTTCCTGTCCACAAAACCCAGCCTTCAGAAATCATTGTTAACTCAAATAGAGAATATTCCATTCAATCACTGCGAATCTGGAATTCAAATGACTCTCCACTCTAGGCACATTTTCCTTATACCACTGGTGAATGACCAAGTAACCCAATGCTGGTTTTCAGCGGCATGTTCACACTCGCAGATGTGCTGTTCAATTGGCTATCATCTCGATGCTGGTCAGGTCTTCATTTTCCTGTTCACACAAACCAGCCTTCAGAAATCATTGGAATCTCCACTACAGAATGTTCCACTCAATCATTGCGCTTCTGGAATTCATCTGAATCGGCAGTACAGGCAGTCTTTCTTTACACCCCTGGTGAATGTTCAAGAAAACCAATGCTGATTTTCAGCGTCCTGTTCACACTCGCAGCCATGCTGCTCAATTTCCTCTCCATTCAAACCTGGTCAGCTCTTCATTTTCCTGTGTACACAAACAAGACTTCAGAAACCATTGGAATCTCCACTACAGAATGTTCCATTAATTCATTCACTGCGAATCTGGAATTCATATGAACCTGCACTCCAGGCAAACTTTCGTAACACCACTGTTGAATATCCAAGTAAACCAATACTGCTTTTCAGTGGTCTTTTCGTACTCGCAACTGGCTGCTTCATTGGCTATCGATATATCCCTGGTCAGCTCTTCATTTTCCTGCCCACACAACCAGGCCTTCAGAAATCATTGGAATCTCTGCTACAGAATGTTCCATTCAATCATTGCGATTTTGGAATTCATCTGAATCTGCAGTGCAGGCAGTCTTTCGTTACACCACTGGTGAATGTCCAAGTGACTCCATGCTGGTTTTAAGCAGCATGTTCACAGGCACAGCCTTGCTGGTCAATTGCCTATCCACTCAACAGGGGTCAGCTGTTCATTTTCTTGACCACACAATCCAGTCTTCAGAAATAATTGTTAACTCCAATACAGAATGTTCCATTCATTCACTGCGGATCTGGAATTCATCGGAATCTCAACTCCCAGCAGTTTCTCATACAACACTGCTGGATTTCTAAGTAAGCCAATTCTGATTATCAGCGGCCTGTTCGTACTCGCAGCCGTGCTGCTTAATTGGTTATCGATTTATCCCAGGTCAGCTCTTCATTTTCCTGTCCACACAAACCAGACTTCAGAAACCAAGGGAATCTCCGCTACAGAATGTTCCATTCATTCTGTGCGAATCTGGAATTCATCTGACTCTCCACTCTAGTTAGGTTTTCGTGACAACACTAGTGAAGGACCAAGAATCCCAATGCTGGTTTTCAGCTGCCTGTTCACACTCGCAGACGTGCTGTTCAATTGGATATCCGCTAAACCATGCTCAGCACTTCATTTTCCTCTCCACACTACCCCACCTTCAGAAATCATTGTTCTCGCCAATAGAGAATGTGTTTTCTCTCACTGCGAATTTGGAATTCATCTGAATCTGCATTGCAGGCAGTCTGTGGTGACACCTCTGGTGAATGACCAAGTAACCCAGTGCTGGTTTTCAGCAGCATGTTCACACATGCAGATGTGCTGTTTAATTGGATTTCCACTCAAAGCTGGTCAGGTCTTCATTTTCCTGTCCACAAAACCCAGCCTTCAGAAATCATTATTAACTCGAGTACAGAATGTTCCTTTCATTCACTGCGAATCTGGAATTCATCTGAAGCTCCACTCTAGTTAGGGTTTCTTTGCAACACTAGTGAATGACAAAGAATCCCAATGCTGGTTTTCAGCTGCCTGTTCACACTCGCAGACATGCTGTTCAATTGGCTATCCACTGAACCCTGCTCAGCACTTCATTTTCCTCTCCACAAAACCCAGCCTTCAGAAATCATTGTTAACTCAAATAGAGAATATTCCATTCAATCACTGCGAATCTGGAATTCAAATGACTCTCCACTCTAGGTACATTTTCCTTATACCACTGGTGAATGACCAAGTAACCCAATGCTGGTTTTCAGCGGCATGTTCACACTCGCAGATGTGCTGTTCAATTGGCTATCCTCTCGATGCTGGCTGGTCAGGTCTTCATTTTCCTGTTCACACAAACCAGCCTTCAGAAATCATTGGAATCTCCACTACAGAATGTTCCACTCAATCATTGCGTTTCTGGAATTCATCTGAATCGGCAGTACAGGCAGTCTTTCGTTACACCCCTGGTGAATGTTCAAGAAAACCAATGCTGATTTTCAGCGTCCTGTTCACACTCGCAGCCATGCTCTCAATTTCCTCTTCATTCAAACCTGGTCAGCTCTTCAATTTCCTGTGTACACAAACAAGACTTCAGAAATCATTGGAATCTCCACTGCAGAATGTTCCATTTATTCATTCACTACGAATCTGGAATTCATCTGAACCTGCACTCCAGGCAATCTTTCGTAACACCTCTGGTGAATATCCAAGTAAACCAATACTCGTTTTCAGTGACCTTTTCGTACTCGAAAATGGCTGCTTCATTGGCTATCGATTTATCCCTGGTCAGCTCTTCATTTTCCTGTCCACAAAACCAGGCCTTCAGATATCATTGGAATCTCTGATACAGAATGTTCCATTCAATCATTGCGATTCTGGAATTCATCTGAATCTGCAGTGCAGGCAGTCTTTCATTACACCACTGGTGAATGTCCAAGTGACTCCATGCTGGTTTTAAGCGGCATGTTCACAGGCGCAGCCATGCTGCTCAATTGGATATCCACTCAACAGGGGTCAGTTGTTCATTTTCTTGACCACACAATCCAGCCTTCAGAAATCATTGTTAACTCCAATAGAGAATATTCCATTAATTCACTGCGAATCTGGAATTCATCTGACTCTCCAATCTGCGTAGGTTTTCATTACAACACTGGTGAATGACCAAGTAACCCAATGCTGATTTTCAGCGTCCTGTTCACACTCGCAGCAGTGCTGCTAAATTTGCTCTCCATTCAACCCTGGTCAGCTCTTGATTTTCATGTCCACACAAACAAGACTTCAGAAATCATTGGAATGTCCACTATAGAATGTTCCTTTCATTCACTGCGGATCTGGAATTCATCTGAATCTCAACCTCCGGCAGTTTCTCATACACCACTGCTGAATTTCTAAGTAAGCCAATTCTGATTATCAGAGGCCTATTCGTACTCGCAGCCGTGCTGCTTAATTGGTTATCGATTTATCCCTGGTCAGCTCTTCATTTTCCTGTCCACACAAACCAGACTTCAGAAACCAAGGGAATCTCCGCTACAGAATGTTCCATTCATTCTGTGCGAATCTGGAATTCATCTGACTCTCCACTCTAGTTAGGTTTTCGTGACAACACTAGTGAAGGACCAAGAATCCCAATGCTGGTTTTCAGCTGCCTGTTCACACTCGCAGACGTGCTGTTCAATTGGATATCCGCTAAACCATGCTCAGCACTTCATTTTCCTCTCCACACTACCCCACCTTCAGAAATCATTGTTCTCGCCACTAGAGAATGTTTTTTCTCTCACTGCGAATTTGGAATTCATCTGAATCTGCATTGCAGGCAGTCTGCGGTGACACCTCTGGTGAATGACCAAGTAACCCAGTGCTGGTTTTCAGCAGCATGTTCACACATGCAGATGTGCTGTTTAATTGGATTTCCACTCAAAGCTGGTCAGGTCTTCATTTTCCTGTCCACACAACCCAGTTTTCAGAAATCATTATTAACTCCAGTACAGAATGTTCCTTTCATTCACTGCGAATCTGGAATTCATCTGAATCTCCACTCTAGTTAGGGTTTCTTTGCAACACTAGTGAATGACCAAGAATCCCAATGCTGGTTTTCAGCTGCCTGTTCACACTCGCAGACATGCTGTTCAATTGGCTATCCACTAAACCCTGCTCAGCACTTCATTTTCCTGTCCACAAAACCCAGCCTTCAGAAATCATTGTTAACTCAAATAGAGAATATTCCATTCAATCACTGCGAATCTGGAATTCAAATGACTCTCCACTCTAGGTACATTTTCCTTATACCACTGGTGAATGACCAAGTAACCCAATGCTGGTTTTCAGCGGCATGTTCACACTCGCAGATGTGCTGTTCAATTGGCTATCATCTCGATGCTGGTCAGGTCTTCATTTTCCTGTTCACACAAACTAGCCTTCAGAAATCATTGGAATCTCTACTACAGAATGTTCCACTCAATCATTGCGTTTCTGGAATTCATCTGAATCGGCAGTACAGGCAGTCTTTCGTTACACCCCTGGTGAATGTTCAAGAAAACCAATGCTGATTTTCAGCGTCCTGTTCACACTCGCAGCCATGCTGCTCAATTTCCTCTCCATTCAAACCTGGTCAGCTCTTCATTTTCCTGTGTACACAAACAGGACTTCAGAAACCATTGGAATCTCCACTACAGAATGTTCCATTAATTCATTCACTGCGAATCTGGAATTCATATGAACCTGCACTCCAGGCAAACTTTCGTAACACCACTGTTGAATATCCAAGTAAACCAACACTGCTTTTCAGTGGTCTTTTCGTACTCGCAACTGGCTGCTTAATTGGCTATCGATATATCCCTGGTCAGCTCTTCATTTTCCTGCCACAAAACCAGGCCTTCAGAAATCATTGGAATCTCTGCTACAGAATGTTCCATTCAATCATTGCGATTCTGGAATTCATCTGAATCTGCAGTGCAGGCAGTCTTTCGTTACACCACTGGTGAATGTCCAAGTGACTCCATGCTGGTTTTAAGCAGCATGTTCACAGGCACATCCATGCTGCTCAATTGCCTATCCACTCAACAGGGGTCAGCTGTTCATTTTCCTGACCACACAATCCAGTCTTCAGAAATCATTGTTAACTCCAATACAGAATGTTCCATTCATTCACTGCGGATCTGGAATTCATCGGAATCTCAACTCCCAGCAGTTTCTCATACAACACTGCTGAATTTCTAAGTAAGCCAATTCTGATTATCAGCGGCCTGTTCGTACTCGCAGCCGTGCTGCTTAATTGGTTATCGATTTATCCCAGGTCAGCTCTTCATTTTCCTGTCCACACAAACCAGACTTCAGAAACCAAGGGAATCTCCGCTACAGAATGTTCCATTCATTCTCTGTGAATCTGGAATTCATCTGACTCTCCACTCTAGTTAGGTTTTCGTGACAACACTAGTGAAGGACCAAGAATCCCAATGCTTGTTTTCAGCTGCCTGTTCACACTCGCAGACGTGCTGTTCAATTGGATATCCGCTAAACCATGCTCAGCACTTCATTTTCCTCTCCACACTACCCCACCTTCAGAAATCATTGTTCTCGCCACTAGAGAATGTTTTTTCTCTCACTGCGAATTTGGAATTCATCTGAATCTGCATTGCAGGCAGTCTGCGGTAACACCTCTGTTGAATGACCAAGCAACCCAGTGCTGGTTTTCAGCAGCATGTTCACACATGCAGATGTGCTGTTTAATTGGATTTCCACTCAAAGCTGGTCAGGTCTTCATTTTCCTGTCCACACAACCCAGTTTTCAGAAATCATTATTAACTCCAGTACAGAATGTTCCTTTCATTCACTGCGAATCCGGAATTCATCTGAATCTCCCCTCTAGTTAGGGTTTCTTTGCAACACTAGTGAATGACCAAGAATCCCAATGCTGGATTTCAGCTGACTGTTCACACTCGCAGACATGCTGTTCAATTGTCTATCCACTAAACCCTGCTCAGCACTTCATTTTCCTGTCCACAAAACCCAGCCTTCAGAAATCATTGTTAACTCAAATAGAGAATATTCCATTCAATCACTGCGAATCTGGAATTCAAATGACTCTCCACTCTAGGTACATTTTCCTTATACCACTGGTGAATGACCATGTAACCCAATGCTGGTTTTCAGCGGCCTGTTCACACTCGCAGATGTGCTGTTCAATTGGCTATCATCTCGATGCTGGTCAGGTCTTCTTTTTCCTGTTCACACAAACCAGCCTTCAGAAATCATTGGAATCTCCACTACAGAATGTTCCACTCAATCATTGCGTTTCTGGAATTCATCTGAATCTGCAGTACAGGCAGTCTTTCGTTACACTCCTAGAGAAAGTTCAAGAAAACCAATGCTGATTTTCAGCGTCCTGTTCACACTTGCAGCCATGCTGCTCAATTTCCTCTCCATTCAAACCTGGTCAGCTCTTCAATTTCCTGTGTACACAAACAAGACTTCAGAAATCATTGGAATCCCCACTGCATAATGTTCCATTTATTCATTCACTGCGAATCTGGAATTCATATGAACCTGCAATCCAGGCAAACTTTCGTAACACCACTGTTGAATATCCAAGTAAACCAATACTGCTTTTCAGTGCTCTTTTCGTACTCGCAACTGGCTGCTTCATTGGCTATCGATATATCCCTGGTCAGCTCTTCATTTTCCTGCCCACACAACCAGGCCTTCAGAAATCATTGGAATCTCTGCTACAGAATGTTCCATTCAATCATTGCGATTCTGGAATTCATCTGAATCTGCAGTGCAGGCAGTCTTTCGTTACACCACTGGTGAATGTCCAAGTGACTCCATGCTGGTTTTAAGCAGCATGTTCACAGGCACAGCCATGCTGATCAATTGCCTATTCACTCAACAGGGGTCAGCTGTTCATTTTACTGACCACAAAATCCAGTCTTCAGAAATCTTTGTTAACTCCAATACAGAATGTTCCATTCATTCACTGCGGATCTGGAATTCATCGGAATCTCAACTCCCAGCAGTTTCTCATACAACACTGCTGAATTTCTAAGTAAGCCAATTCTGATTATCAGCGGCCTGTTTGTACTCGCAGCCGTGCTGCTTAATTGGTTATCGATTTATCCCTGGTCAGCTCTTCATTTTCCTGTCCACAGAAAGCAGACTTCAGAAATTACTGGAATCTCCGCTACAGAATGTTCCATTCATTCCCTGTGAATCTGGAATTCATCTGACTCTCCACTCTAGTTAGGTTTTCGTGACAACACTAGTGAAGGACCAAGAATCCCAATGCTGGTTTTCAGCTGCCTGTTCACACTCGCAGACGTGCTGTTCAATTGGATATCCGCTAAACCATGCTCAGCACTTCATTTTCCTCTCCACACTACCCCACCTTCAGAAATCATTGTTCTCGCCACTAGAGAATGTTTTTTCTCTCACTGCGAATTTGGAATTCATCTGAATCTGCATTGCAGGCAGTCGGCGGTGACACCTCTGGTGAATGTCCAAGGAACCCAGTGCTGGTTTTCAGCGGCATATTCACAAACGCAGATGTGCTGTGTAATTGGATTTCCACTCAAAGCTGGTCAGGTCTTCATTTTCCTATCCACACAACCCAACCTTCAGAAATCATTATTATCTCCAGTACGGAATGTTCCTTTCATTCACTGCGAATCTTGAATTCATCTGAATCTCCACTCTAGTTAGGTTTTCGTGACAACACTAGTGAATGACCAAGAATCCCAATGCTGGTTTTCAGCTGCCTGTACACACTCGCAGACGTGCTGTTCAATTGGCTATACACTGAACCCTGCTCAGCACTTCATTTTCCTGTCCACAAAACCCAGCCTTCAGAAATCATTGTTAATTCAAATAGAGAATATTCCAGTCATTCACTGCGAATCTGGAATTCAAATTACTCTCCACTCTAGGTTCATTTTCGTTATAACACTGGTAAATGACCAAGTAACCCAATGCTGGTTTTCAGCGGCATGTTCACACTCGCAGATGTGCTGTTCAATTGGCTATCCTCTCGATGAAGGTCAGGTCTTCATTTTCCTGATCACACAAACCAGCCTTCAGAAATCATTGGAATCTCCACTACAGAATGATCCATTCAATCATTGTGATTCTGAATTCATCTGAATCGGCAGTACAGGCAGTCTTTCGTTACACCCCTGGTGAATGTTCAAGAAAACCAATGCTGATTTTCAGCGTCCTGTTCACACTCGCAGCCGTACTGCTCAATTTGCTCTCCATTCAACACTAGTCAGTTCTTCATTCTCCTGTGTAAACAAACAAGACTTCAGAAATCTTTGGAATCTCCACTACATAATGTTCCATTCATTCATTCACTGTGAATCTGGAATTCATCTGAACCTTCAAGCTAGCCAGTCTTTCGTAACACCACTTGTGAATAAACAAGTAACCCAATACTGGTTTTCAGCAGCCTTTTCATACTCGCAGCAGTGCTGCTTAATTGGCTCTTGATTTATCCCTGGTCAGCTCTTCATTTTCCTGTCCGCAAAAACCAGCCTTCAGAAATCACTGGAATCTCCGCTACAGAATGTTCCTATCAGTCATCTCGATTCTGGAATTCATCTGAATCGGCAGTACAGGCAGTCTTTCGTTACACCCCGGGTGAATGTTCAAAAAAACCAATGCTGATTTTCAGCGTCCTGTTCACACTCGCAGCCGTACTGCTCAATTTGCTCTCCATTCAACACTAGTCAGCTCTTCATTTTCCTGTTCACAAAAACAAGACTCAGAAATCATTGCAATCTCCAATCCAGAATGTTCCATTCAATCATTGCGATTCTGGAATTCATCTGAATCTGCAGTACAAGCCGTCTTTCGTTACACTACTGGTGAATGTTCAAGAAAACCAATGCTGATTTTCAGTGTCCTGTTCACACTTGCAGCCGTTCTGCCCAATTTGCTCTCCATTCAACCCTCGTGAGCTCTTCATTTTCCTGTGTACACAAACAAGACTTCAGAAATCATTGGAATCTCCACTACAGAATGTTCCATTCATTAATTCACTGCGAATCTGGAATTCATCTGAACCTTCACTCCAGGCAGTCTTTCGTAACACCACTGGTGAATATCCAAGTAACCCAATACTGCTTTTCAGCAGCCTTTTCGTACTTGCAGCCGGCTGCTTAATTGGCTATCGATTTATCCCTGGTCAGCTCTTCATTTTTCTGTCCACACAACCCAGACTTCAGAAATCATTGGAATCTCTGCTACACATTGTTCAATTCAATCTTTGCGATTCTGAAATTCATCTGAATCTGCAGTGCAGGCAGTCTATCGTTACACCACTGGTGAATGTCCAAGTGACTCCATGCTGGTTTTAAGCGGCATGTTCACAGCCGCAGCCTTGCTGCTCAATTGGATATCCACTCAACAGGTTTCAGTTGTTCATTTTCTTAACCAGACAATCCAGCCTTTAGAAATCATTGATAACTCCAATACAGAATATTCCATTAACTCACTGCGAATCTGGAATTCATCTGACTCTCCAATCTAGGTAGGTTTTCATTACAACACTGATCAATTACCAAGTTACACAATTCTTGTTTTCAGCGTCCTGTTCACACTCGCAGCCTTGCTCCTTAATTTGGTCTCCATTCAACCCTGCTCAGCTCTTCATTTTCCTGCTATGTATTCATTCAGTGTCAGCTCTATGTTTTCCTTTTCACACAAACAAGTCTTCAGAAATCACTGTTAACTCCACTACAGACTTTTACATTTATTCATTGCCATTTTGGAATTCATCTGAATCTGCACTACAGGAAGTCTTTCCTTACGCCCCTGGTGAATGTCCAAGTAACCCAATGCTGATTTTCAGCGTCCTGTTCACACTCGCTGCTGTGCTGCTAAATTTGCTCTCCATTCAACCCTGGTCAGCTCTTCAATTTCCTGTCCACACAAACAGGACTTCAGAAATCATTGGAATCTCCACTACAGAATGTTCCATTCATTCACTGCGAATCTGGAATTCATCTGAATCTCAACATCCGGCAGTTTCTCATACAGCACTGCTGAATTTCTAAGTAAGCCAATTCTGATTATCAGCGGCCTGTTCGTACTTGCAGCCGTGCTGCTTAATTGGTTATCGATTTATCCCTGGTCAGCTCTTCATTTTCATATCCACACAAACCAGACTTCAGAAATTACTGGAATCTCCGCCACAGAATGTTCCATTCATTCTCTGCGAATCTGGAATTCATCTGACTCTCCACTCTAATTAGGTTTTCGTGACAACACTAGTGAAGGACCAAGAATCCCAATGCTGGTTTTCAGCTGCCTGTTTACACTCGCAGTCGTGCTGTTCAATTGGATATCCGCTAAACCATGCTCAGCAATTCATTTTCCTCTCCACACTACCCCACCTTCAGAAATCATTGTTCTCACCAATATAGAATGTTTTTTTCTCTCACTGCGAATTTGGAATTCATCTGAATCTGCATTGCAGGTAGTATGCTGTGACACCTCTGGTGAAGATCCAATTAACCCAGTGCTGGTTTTCATCAGCATGTTCACACTCACAGGCGTGCTGTTAATCGGGCTATCCATGCAACCCTGGTCAGGTCTTCATTTTCCTCTCCACACAACCCAGAGATCAGAAATCATTGGAATCTACACTACGGAATGTTCCACTCATTCACGGCGAATGTGGAATTCATCTGAAACTCCACTACAGTCAGCCTTACATTACACAACTTGTGAATGTCCATGTAACCGAATGCTGATATTCACACTCGCAGGCTTACTATTAAACTATTCGGAAATCTTTGACATCTCCATTAGAGATTTTTCCATTCGTTCACTGCGAATTTGTAAAACATCTGAATTCCAACTCCAGGCGAGTTTTCGTTACACCACTGGTGAATGTCCACGTAACCCGTTGCTGGCTCTCAGCGGCCTGTTCAGACTCGCAGGCATGCTGTTCACCTGGCCATACACTCAACGCTGGTCAGCTCTTCATTTTCCTGTCCACAAAAGCGAGACTTCAGAAATCATTGGAATCTCTACTACAGAATGTTCCAAACATTCACGTCGACTCTGGAATTAATTTGTATGTCCACTCCAGGCAGATTTTCGTTACACCACTTGTGAATGTCCAAGTAACACAATGCTGGATTTTGGCAACCTGTTCACAATCGCAGGGGTGATGTTCAACTGGCTATCCACTCAACCCTAGTCAGCCCCACATTTTCCTGTCCACACAACCGAGACTTCAGAAATCATTGGTATCCTCTCTACAGAATGTGCCATTCATTCACTGCGAATCTGGAATTCTTCTCAATCTCCACTGAAGGCAAAATTTATTAACGCCACCTGTGAATGTCCAAGTAACCCAATGCTGGTTTTCTCTAGCCTGTTCCCAATCGCAGACATGCTGATCAATTGGCTTTCCGATCCAAACTGGTCAGCTCTTCATTTTCCTGTCCACACAACCTACCCTTCAGAAATTATTGGAATCTCCACTACAGAGTGTTTCATTCATTCACTGCGAATCTGGAATTCATCTGAATCTCCAATTCCACACATGCTATGGTTAAACCACTGATGAATATCCAAGGAACACAATGCTGGTTTTCAGCAGCCTGTTCACACACGCAGGCGTGCTATTCATCTGGCTATCCACTCACACCTGGTCAGCTCTTCATTTTTCTGTCCACCCAACCCAGAATTCAGAAATCATTGGAATTACCACGACAGAATGTTCGAGTCATTCACTGCATATCTGGAATTCATCTGAATCTCCACTCCAGAAGGCTTTAATTACACCACTGCTGGATGTTCAAGTAACCCAAAGCTGTTTTTCAGTGACCTGTTCACACTCGTAGGCATGCTGTTAAACTGGCTATGCACTCAACCCTAGTCAGCTCTTCATTTTCCTGTGCACACAACCAGAATGTTCAGAAATCATTGGAATCTCGACTACAGAATGTTCCGTTCATTCACTGCGAATCTGGAATTCATCTGAATCTCCACTCCAGGAAGGTTAATGTTACACCACTGGTTAATGTTCCAGTAATCCAATGCTGATTTTCACCGTCCTGGACACTCTCGCTGGCGTTCTGTTCAATTGCGTATCTAATCGAACCTGGTCAGCTCTTCATTTTCCTTTCCATGAAACCCAGACGTCAGAAAAAATTGGAATCTCCACTAGAGAATGTGCCACTCGTTCACTGCGAATCTGATATTCATCTCAATATCCACTTGAAGGCAGACTTTCTTTACACCACAGGTAAATGTCCAAGTAATGCAGTGCTTGTGTTCTGCGGCCTGGTCACACTCGCAGGCGTGCTGTTCATCTGACTATCCACACAACCCTGGTCAGCTCTTCATTTTCCTCTCCACACAACCCAGACGTCAGAAATCATTGGAATCTCCACTACAGAATGTTCCACTCATTCACGGCGAATCTGGAATTCATCTGAAACTCCACTCTAGTCAGGCTTTCTTTACACAACTGGTGAATGTCCATGTAACCGAATGCTGATTTTCACACTCGCAGGCTTACTATTAAACTATTCAGAAATCATTGGAATCTCCATTAGAGATTTTTTCATTCATTCACTGCGAATTTGGAAAACATCTGAATTCCAACTCCAGGCGAATTTTCGTTACACCACTGGTGAATGTCCAAATAGCCCAATGCTGGTTTTCAGCAGCCTGTTCACACATGCAGATGTGCTGTGTAAATGGATTTCCACTCAAAGCTGGTCAGGTCTTCATTTTCCTGTCCACACAACCCAGCCTTCAGAAATCATTATTATCTCCAGTACGGAATGTTTCTTTCATTCACTGCGCATCTGGAATTCATCTGAACCTTCACTCCAGGCAGTCTTTCGTAACACCGCTGGTGAATAACCAAATAACCCAATATTGGTTTTCAGTGGCCTTTTCATACTCACAGCCGTGCTACTTAATTGGCTCTCGATTTATCACTGGTCAGCTCTTCATTTTCCTGTCCACACAATCCAGCATTCAGAAATCATTGGAATCTCTGCTACAGAATATTCCATTCAATCATTGCGATTCTAGAATTCATCTGAATCTGCAGTTCAGGCTGTCTTTCGTTACACCACTGGTGAATGTCCAGGTGACTCCATGCTGGTTTTCATCGGCATGTTCACCAGCCATTCTGGTCAATTAGCTTTGCACTCAACAGGGGTCAGTTGTTCATTTTCTTGACCACACAATCCAGCCTTCAGAAATCATTGTTAACTCCAATACAGAATATTCCATTAAGTCACTGCGAATCTTGAATTCATGTGACTCTCCAATCTACGTAGGTTTTCATTACAACACTGGTGAATGACCAAGTATCCCAATGGTGGTTTTCAGCGTCCTGTTCACTCTCGCAGCCGTACTGCTCAATTTGCTCTCCATTCAAGCCTGGTCAGCTCTTCTTTTTCCAGTTCACCAAAACAAGACTTCAGAAATCATTGGAATCTCCACTACAGAATGTTCCATTCATTCATTCACTGCGAATCTGGAATTCATATGAACCTTCACTACAGGCAGTCTTCCCTAGCACCTCTGGTGAATATCCAAGTAACCCAATACTGCTTTTCAGTAGCCTTTTTGTACTTCCAGCCGGCTGGTTAATTGGCTATCGATTTATCCCTGGTCAGCTCTTCCATTTCCTGTCCACACAACCCAGACTTCAGAAATCATTGGAATCTCCACTACAGAATGTTCCATTCAATCATTGCAATTCTGAATTCATCTGAATCGGCAAAACAGGCATTCTCTCTTTACACCCCTGGTGAATGTTCCAGAAAACCAATGCTGATTTTCAGCGTCCTGTTAACACTCGCAGCCGTGCTGCTCAATTTGCTTTCCATTCAACCCTGGTCAGCTCTTCATTTTCCTGTGTACACAAACAAGACTTCAGAAATCATTGGAATCTCCACTACAGAATGTTCCATTCATTCATTTACTGCGAATCTGGAATTCATCTGAATCTTCAAGCCAGGCATTCTTTCATAACACCAGTGGTGAATAAACAAGTAACCCAATACTGGATTACAGCAGCCTTTTCATACTCGCAGCAGTGCTGCTTAATTGGCTCTTGATTTATCCCTGGGCAGCTCTTCATTTTCCAGTGCACAAAAAACAGCCTTCAGAAATCACTGGAATCTCCGCTACAGAATGTTCCATTCAAAAATTGCGATTCTGTAATTCATCTGAATCTGCAGTGCAGGCAGCCTTTCGTTACACCACTGGTGAATGTCCAAGTGACTCCATGCTGGTTTTCAGCGGCATGTTCACAGGCGCAGCCATGTTGCTCAATTGGCTATCAACTCAACAGGGGGCAGTTGTTCATTTTCTTGACCACACAATCCAGCTTTCAGAAATCATTGTTAACTCCAATACAGAATATTCCATTAATTCATTGCGAATCTGGAATTCATCTGACTCTCCAATCTACATAGGTTTTCATTACAACACTGGTGAATGACCAAGTAACCCAATGCTGGTTTTCAGCGTCCTGTTCACACTGGCAGCCGTGCTGCTCAATTTGCTCTCCATTCAACCCTGCTCAGCTCTTCATTTTCCTGTTCACAAAAACAAGTCTCAGAAATCATTGGAATCTCCACTGTAGAATGTTCCATTCAATCATTGCGATTCTGGAATTCATCTGAATCTGCAGAACAGGCCGTCTTTCGTTACATCCCTGGTGAATGTTCAAGAAAACCAATGCTGATTTTCAGTGTCCTGTTCACACTCGAATCCGTGCTGCTCAATTGGCTCTCCATTCAACCCTGGTTAGATCTTCATTTTCTGTGTACACAAACAAGACTTCAGAAATCATTGGCATCTCCACTACAGAATGTTCCATTCATTCATTCACTGCAAATCTGGCATTCATCTGAACCTTCAAGACAGGCAGTCTTTAATAACACCACTGTTGAATAAACAAGTAAATCAATTCTGTTTTTCAGTAGCCTTTTCAAAATTGCAGCCGGCTACTTAATTGGCTCTTGATTTATCCCTGGGCAGCTCTTCATTTTCCTGTCCACAAAAACCAGCCTTCAGTAATCACTGGAATCTCCACTACAGAATGTTCCATTCAATCATTGCGATTCTGGAATTCCTCTGAATCTGCAGTACAGGCAGTCTTTCGTTACACCACTGGTGAATGTCCAAGTGACTCCATGATGGTTTTAAGCGGCATGTTCACAGGCGCAGCCATGCTGCTCAATTGGATATCCACTCAACAGGGGGCAGTTGTTCATTTTCTTGACCAGACAATCCAGCCTTCAGAAATCATTGTAAACTCCAATACAGAATATTCCATTAATTCACTGCGAATCTGGAATTCATCTGACTCTACAATCTACGTAGGTATTCATTACAACACTGGTGAATGAACAAGTAACCCAATGCTGGTTTTTAGGGTCCTGTTCACACTGGCAGCCGTGCTGCTCAATTTGCTCTCAATTCAACCCTGCTCAGCTCTTCATTATCCTGTTCACAAAAACAAGACTTCAGAAATCATTGGAATCTCCACTCCAGAATGTTCCTTTCAAAAATTGCGATTCTGGAATTCATCTGAATCTGCAGTGCAGGCAGTCTTTCGTTACACCACTGGTGAATGTCCAAGTGAGTCCATGCTGGTTTTAAGCGGCATGTTCACAGGCGCAGCCATGCTGCTCAATTGGATATCCACTCAACAGGGGTCAGTTGTTCATTTTCTTGACCACACTATCCAGCCTTCAGAAATCATTGTTAACTCCAATACAGAATATTCCATTAATTCACTGCGAATCATGAATTTATCTGACTCTCCAATCTACGTAGGTTTTCATTACAACACTGGTGAATGACCAAGTAACCCAATGCTGATTTTCAGCGTCCTGTTCACACTCGCAGCCGTGCTGCTTAATTTGCTCTCCATTCAACCCTGGTCAGCTCTTGATTTTCCTGTCCACACAAACAAGACTTCAGAAATCATTGGAATATCCACTATAGAATGTTCCATTCATTCACTGCGGAACTGGAATTCATCTGAATATCAACTCCCGGCAGTTTCTCATACAGCACTGCTGAATTTCTAAGTAAGGCAATTCTGATTATCAGCGGCCTGTTCGTACTCGCAGCAGTGCTGCTTAATTGGTTATGGATTTATCCCTGGTCAGCTCTTCATTTTCCTGTCCACAGAAAGCAGACTTCAGAAATTACTGAAATCTCCGCTACAGAATATTCCTATCATTCTCTGTGAATATGGAATTCATCTGACTCTCCACTCTAGTTAGGTTTTCTTGACAACAGTAGTGAAGGACCAAGAATCCCAATGCTGGTTTTCAGCTGCCTGTTCACACTTGCAGACGTGCTGTTCAATTGGATATCCGCTAAACCATGCTCAGCACTTCATTTTCCTCTCCACACTACCCCACCTTCAGAAATCATTGTTCTCTGCACTATAGAATGTTCCATTGATTCACTGCGAATTTGGAATTCATCTGAATCGGCATTGCAGGCAGTCTGCTGTGACACCTCTGGTGAATGACCAAGTAACCCAGTGCTGGTTTTCAGCAGCATGTTCACACATGCAGATGTGCTGTGTAAATGGATTTCCACTCAAAGCTGGTCAGGTCTTCATTTTCCTGTCCACACAACCCAGCCTTCAGAAATCATTATTATCTCCAGTACGGAATGTTTCTTTCATTCACTGCGAATCTGGAATTCATCTGAACCTTCACTCCAGGCAGTCTTTCGTAACACCGCTGGTGAATAACCAAATAACCCAATACTGGTTTTCAGTGGCCTTTTCATACTCGCAGCCGTGCTACTTAATTGGCTCTCGATTTATCACTGGTCAGCTCTTCATTTTCCTGTCCACACAATCCAGCCTTCAGAAATCATTGGAATCTCTGCTTCAGAATGTTCCATTCAATCATTGCGATTCTGGAATTCATCTGACTCTCCAATCTGCGTAGGCTTTCATTACGACACTGGTGAATGACCAAGTAATCCAACGCTGGATTTCATCGGCCTAGTCAGACTCCCAGCCGTGCTGTTCAATTGGTTTTCCACTCAACCCTGCTCAGCTCTTCATTTTCCTGTCCACACAACCCGACCTTCAGAAACCATTGTTCTCTCCGCTATAGAATGTTCCATTCATTCACTATGAATTTGGAATTCATCTGAATCTGTATTGCAGGCAGTCTACTGTGACAACTCTGGTGAATGTCCAAGTAACCTAGTGCTGGTTTTCAATGCCATGTTCCCACACGCAGATGTGCTGTTTAATCTGTTTAATCTGGAATTCATCTGAATCTCATCTCTAGCAATTTTTCATACAACACTGCTGAATTTCTAAGTAAGCCAATTCTGATTATCAGCGGCCTGTTCAGACTCTCAGCCTTGCTGTTCTATAGGCTATCGATTCATTCCTGGTCAGCTCTACATTTTCCTGTCCACACAAACCAGCCTACAGAAATCACTGCTATCTCCAATACAGACTATTACATTTATTCATTGTGAATTTGGAATTGATCTGAATCTGCACTACAGGCAGTCTTTCCTTACGCCCCTGGTGAAAGTCCAAGTAACCCAATGCTGATTTTTAGCGTCGTGTTCACACTCGCATCCGTGCTGCTCTATTTGCTATCCATTCAACACTGGTCAGCTCTTCATTTTCATGTCCACAAAAAGAAGACTACAGAAATCATTGGAATCTCCACTCCAGAATGTTCCATTCAATCATTGCGATTCTGGAATTCATCTGAATCTGCAGTGCAGGCAGTTTTTCATTACACCACTGGTGTTTGTCCACGTGACTCCAGGCTGGTTTCCAAGGGCATGTTCACAGGAGCAGACATGCTGGTCAACTGGCTTTGCACTCAACAGGGGTCAGTTGTTCATTTTCTTGACCACAATATCCAGCCTTCTGAAATCATTGTTAACTCCAATACAGAATATTCCATTAAGTCACTGCGAATCTTGAATTCATGTGACTCTCCAATCTACGTAGGTTTTCATTACAACACTGGTGAATGACCAAGTATCCCAATGGTGGTTTTCAGCGTCCTCTTCACTCTCGCATCCATACTGCTCAATTTGCTCTCCATTCAACCCTGGTCAGCTCTTCTTTTTCCAGTTCACAAAAACAAGACTTCAGAAATCATTGGAATCTCCACTACAGAATATTCCATCCATTCATTCACTGCGAATCTGGAATTCATATGAACCTTCACTACAGGCAGTCTTCCCTAGCACCTCTGGTGAATATCCAAGTAACCCAATACTGCTTTTCAGTAGCCTTTTTGTACTTCCAGCCGGCTGGTTAATTGGCTATCGATTTATCCCTGGTCAGCTCTTCCATTTCCTGTCCACACAACCCAGACTTCAGAAATCATTGGAATCTCCACTACAGAATGGTCCATTCAATCATTGCGATTCTGAATTCATCTGAATCGACAGTACAGGCAGTCTTTCGTTACACCCCGGGTGAATGTTCCAGAAAACCAATGCTGATTTTCAGCGTCCTGTTCACACTCGCAGCCGTACTGCTCAATTTGTTCTCCATTCAACACTAGTCAGCTCTTCATTTTCCTGTTCACAAAAACAAGACTCAGAAATCAGTGCAATCTCCACTCCAGAATGTTCCATTCAATCATTGCAATTCTGGAATTCATCTGAATCCGCAGTACAAGACGTCTTTCGTTACACCACTGGTGAATGTTCAAGAAAACCAATGCTGATTTTCAGCGTCCTGTTCACACTTGCTGCCGTTCTGCACAATTTGCTCTCCATTCAACCCTCGTGAGCTCTTCATTTTCCTGTGTACACAAACAAGACTTCAGAAATCATTGGAATCTCCACTACAGAATGTTCCATTCATTTATTCACTGCGAATCTGGAATTCATCTGAATCTTCACGCCAGGGAGTCTTTCGTAACACCACTGGTGAATATCCAAGTAACCCAATACTGCTTTTCAGTACCCTTTTCGTACTTGCAGCCGGCTGCTTAATTGGCTATCGATTTATCCCTGGTCAGCTCTTCATTTTCCTGTACACACAACCCAGACTTTAGAAATCATTGGAATCTCTACTACAGATTGTTCAATTCAATCTTTGCGATTCTGGAATTCATCTGAATCTGCAGTGCAGGCAGCCTTCGTTACACCACTGGTGAATGTACAAGTGACTCCATGCTGGTTTTAAGCGGCATGTTCACAGGCGCAGCCGTGCTGCTCAATTGGTTATCCACTCAAGAGGTGTCAGTTGTTCATTTTCTTGACCACACTATCCAGCCTTCAGAAAACATTTTTAACTCCAATTCAGAATATTCCATTAATTCATTGCGAATCTGGAATTCATCTGACTCTCCAATCAAGGTAGATTTTCATTACAACACTGGTCAACTACCAAGTTACACAATGCTTGTTTTCAGCGTCCTGTTCACACTCGCAGCCGTGCTGCTCAATTTGCTCTCCATTCAACCCTGCTCAGCTCTTCATTTTCCTGCTACCTATTTATTCAGTGTCAGCTCTACATTTTCCTGTTCACACAAACCAGGCTTCAGAAATCACTGTTAACTCCACTACAGACTTTTACATTTATTCATTGCGATTTTGGAATTCATCTGAATCTGCACTACAGGAAGTCTTTCCTTAGGTCCCTGGTGATTGTCCAAGTAACCCAATGCTGATGTTCAGCGTCCTGTTCACATTCGCAGCCGTGCTGCTCAATTGGTCTCCATTCAACCCTGGTCAGCACTTCATTTTCCTGTCCACACAAAGAAGACTTCAGAAATCATTGGAATCTTCACTACAGAATGTTCCATTCATTCACTGCGAATCTGGAATTCATCTGAATCTCAACTCCCGGCAGTTTCTCATACAGCACTGCTGAATTTCTAAGTAAGCCAATTCTGATTATCATCGGCCTGTTCGTACTCGCAGCCGTGCTGCTTAATTGGTTATCGATTTATCCCTGGTCAGCTCTTCATTTTCCTGTCCACACAAACCAGACTTCAGAAACCAAGGGAATCTCCGCTACAGAATGTTCCATTCATTCTGTGCGAATCTGGAATTCATCTGACTCTCCACTCTCGTTAGGTTTTTGTGACAACACTAGTGAAGGAGCAAGAATCCCAATGCTGGTTTTCAGCTGCCTGTTCACACTCGCAGACGTGCTGTTCAATTGGATATCCGCTAAACCATGCTCAGCACTCCATTTTCCTCTCCACACGACCCCACCTTCAGAAATCATTGTTCTCGCCACTAGAGAATGTTTTTTCTCTCACTGCGAATTTGGAATTCATCTGAATCTGCATTGTAGGCAGTCTGCTGTGACACCTCTGGTGAATGTCCAAGGAACCCAGTGCTGGTTTTCAGTGGCATGTTCACACAAGCAGATGTGCTGTGTAATTGGATTTCTACTCAAAGCTGGTCAGCTCTTCATTTTCCTGTCCACACAAACCAGACTTCAGAAATCACTGGAATCTCTACTACAGAATGTTCCTTCATTCTCTGCGCATCTGGAAATCATCTGACTCTCCACTCTCGTTAGGTTTTTGTGACAACACTAGTGAATGACCAAGAATCCCAATGCTGGTTTTCAGCTGCCTGTTCACACTCGCAGACGTGCTGTTCAATTGGCTATCCACTAAACCCTGCTCAGCACTTCATTTTCCTGTCCACAAAACCCATCCTTCAGAAATCATTGTTAACTCAAATAGAGAATATTCCAGTCATTCACTGCAAATCTGGAATTCAAATGACTCTCCACTCTAGGTACATTTTCGTTATAACACTGGTGAATGACCAAGTAACCCAATGCTGGTTTTCAGCGCCATGTTCACACTCGCATGTGTGCTGTTCAATTGGCTATCCTCTCGATGCTGGTCAGGTCTTCATTTTCCTGATCACACAAACCAGCCTTCAGAAATCATTGGAATCTCCACTACAGAATGTTCCATTCAATCATTACGATTCTGAATTCATCTGAATCGGCAGTACAGGCAGTCTTTCGTTACACCCCTGGTGAATGTTCAAGAAAACCAATGCTGATTTTCAGTGTCCTGTTCACACTCGCAGCCGTACTGCTCAATTTGCTCTCCATTCAACACTAGTCAGCTCTTCATTTTCCTGTGTACACAAACAAGACTTCAGAAATCTTTGGAATCTCCACAACAGAATGTTCCATTCATTAATTCACTGCGAATCTGGAATTCATCTGAACCTTCAAGGCAGGCAGGCTTTTGTAACAGCACTGGTGAATAAACAATACTGGTTTTCAGCAACCTTTTAATACTCGCAGCCGTGCTGCTTAATTGGCTCTTGATTTATCCCTGGTCAGCTCTTCATTTTCCTGTCCACAAAAATCAGCCCTCAGAAATCACTGGAATCTCCGCTACAGAATGTTCTATTCAATCATTGCGATTCTTTAATTCATCTGAATCTGCAGTGCAGGCAGTCTTTCGTTACACCACTGGTGAATGTCCAAGTGACTCCATGCTGGTTTTCAGCGGCATGTTCACAGGCGCAGCCATGCTGCTCAATTGGCTATCCACTCAACAAGGGGCAGTTGTTCATTTTCTTGACCACACAATCCAGCCTACAGAAATCATTGTTAACTCCAATACAGAATATTCCATTAATTCACTGCGAATCTGGAATTCATCTGACTCTCCAATCTAGTAGGTTTTCATGACAACACTGGTCAATTACCAAGTTACACAATGCTTGTTTTCAGCGTCCTGTTCACACTCGCAGCCGTGCTGCTCAATTTGCTCTCCATTAAACCCTGGTCAGCTCTTCATTTTCCTGTCCACACAAACAAGACTTCAGAAATCATTGGAATCTCCACTACAAATGTTCCATTCATTCACTGCGAATCTGGAATTCATCTGAGTCTCAAATCCCGGCAGTTTCTCATACAGTACAGCTGAATTTCTAAGTAAGGCAATTCTGATTATCAGCAGCCTGTTCGTACTCGCACCAGTGCTGCTTAATTTGTTATCGATTTATCCCTGGTGAGATCTTCATTTTCCTGTCCACACAAACCAGACTTCAGAAATCACTGGAATCTCCGCTACAGAATATTCCATTCATTCTTTGCGAATCTCGAATTCATTTGACTCTCCACTCTAGTTAGGTCTTCGTGACAACACTAGTGAATGACCAAGAATCCCAATGCTGGTTTTCAGCTGCCTGTTCACACTCGCAGACGTGCTGTTCAATTGGATATCCGCTGAACCATGCTCAGCACTTCATTTTCCTCTCCACACTACCCCACCTTCAGAAATCATTGTTCTCACCGCTATAGAATGTTTTTTCTCTCACTGCGAATTTGGAATTCTTCTGAATCTGCTTCTCAGAAAGTCTGCTGTGACAACTCTGGTGAATGTCCAAGGAACCCAGTGCTGGTTTTCAGCGGCATGTTCACACACGCAGATGTGTATTTGGATTTCCACTTCAAGGCAGGCAGGCTTTTGTAACAGCACTGGTGAATGAACAAGTAACCCAATACTGGTTTTCAGCAGCTTTTTCATACTCGCAGCAGTGCTGCTTAATTGGCTCTTGATTTATCCCTGGTCAGCTCTTCATTTTCCTGTCCAGAAAAACCAGCCCTCAGAAATCACTGGAATCTCCGCTACAGAATGTTCTATTCAATCATAGCGATTCTGGAATTCATCTGAATCTGCAGTTCAGGCGGCCTTTCGTTACACCACTGGTGAATGTCCAAGTGACTCCATGCTGGTTTTCAGTGGCATGTTCCCAGGCTCAGCCATGCTGCTCAATTGGCTATCCACTCAACAGGGGGCAGTTGTTCATTTTCTTGACCACACAATCCAGCCTTCAGAAATCATTGTTAACTCCAATACAGAATATTCCATTAATTCACTGCGAATCTGGAATTCATCTGACTCTCCAATCTAGGTAGGTTTTCATGACAACACTGGTCAATTACCAAGTTACACAATGCTTGTTTTCAGCGTCCTGTTCACACTCGCAGCCGTGCTGCTCAATTAGCTCTCCATTAAACCCTGGTCAGCTCTTCATTTTCCTGTGTACACAAACAAGACTTCAGAAATCACTGGAATCTCCGCTACAGAATATTCCATTCATTCTTTGCGAATCTCGAATTCATTTGACTCTCCACTCTAGTTAGGTTTTCGTGACAACACTAGTGAAGGACCAAGAATCCCAATGCTGGTTTTCAGCTGCCTGTTCACACTCGCAGACGTGCTGTTCAATTGGATATCCGCTAAACCATGCTCAGCACTTCATTTTCCTCTCCACACTACCCCACCTTCAGAAATCATTGTTCTCGCCACTAGAGAATGTTTTTTCTCTCACTGCGAATTTGGAATTCATCTGAATCTGCATTGCAGGCAGTCTGCGGTGACACCTCTGGTGAATGACCAAGTAACCCAGTGCTGGTTTTCAGCAGCATGTTCACACATGCAGATGTGCTGTTTAATTGGATTTCCACTCAAAGCTGGTCAGGTCTTCCTTTTCCTGTCCACACATCCCAGCCTTCAGAAATCATTATTATCTCCAATACATAATGTTCCTTTTATTCACTGCGAATCTGGAATTCATCTTAATCTCCACTCTAGTTAGGTTTTCGTGACAACACTAGTGAAAGAGCAAGAATCCCAATGCTGGTTTTCAGCTGCCTGTTCACACTCGCAGACGTGTTGTTCAATTGGCTATCCACTAAACCCTGCTCAGCACTTCATTTTCCTGTCAACAAAACCCAGCCTTCAGAAATCATTGTTAACTCAAATTGAGAATATTCCAGTCATTCACTGCGAATCTGGAATTCAAATGACTCTCCACTCTAGGTACATTTTCGTTATAACACTGGTGAATGACCAAGTAACCCAATGCTGGTATTCAGCGGCATGTTCACACTCGCAGATGTGCTGTTCAATTGGCTATCCTCATGTTGCTGGTCAGGTCTTCATTTTCCTTAATACACAAACCAGACTTCAGAAATCATTGGAATCTCCACTCCAGAATGTCCCATTCAATAATTGCGATTCTGGAATTCATCTGAATCGGCAGTATATACAGTCTTTCGATACACCACTGGTGAATGCCCAAGTGAGTCCATGCTGGTTTTCAGCGGCATGTTCACAGGCGCAGCCATGCTGGTCAATTGGCTACCCACGCAACAGTGGTCAGTTGTTCATTTTCTTGACCACAACACAATCCAGCCTTCAGAAATCATTGTTAACTCCAATACAGAATATTCCTTTAATTAACTCCGAATTCTGAAATACATCTCACTCTCCAATCAAGGTACATTTTCATTACAACACTGGTAAATGACCAAGTAACCCAGTGCTTGTTTTCAGTGGCATGTTCGCACACGCAGATGTGCTTTTTAATTGGATTTCCACTCAAAGGTGTTTGGGTCTTCATTTTCCTGTCCACACAACCCAGCCTTCAGAAATCATTATTATCTCCAGTACAGAATGATCCTTTCATTCACTGCAAATCTGGAATTCATCTGAATCTCCACTCTAGTTAGGTTTTTGTTACAACACTAGTGAATGACCAAGAATCCCAATGCTGGTTTTCAGCTGCCTGTTCACACTCGCAGACGTGCTGTTCAATTGGCTATCCACTAAAACCAGTTCAGCTCTTCATTTTCCTGTCCACAAAACCCATCCTTCAGAAATCACTGTTAACTCAAATAGAGAATATTCCAGTCATTCACTGCGAATCTGGAATTCAAATGACTCTCCACTCTAGGTACATTTTCGTTATAACACTGGTGAATGACCAAGTAACCCAATGCTGGTTTTCAGCGGCATGTTCACACTCGCAGATGTGCTGTTCAATTGGCTATCCTCTCGATGCTGGTCAGGTCTTCATTTTCCTGATCACACAAACCAGACTTCAGAAATCACTGGAATCTCCACTACAGAATATTCCATTCAATCGTTGCGATTCTGAATTCATCTGAATCTGCAGTACAGGCAGTCTTTCGTTACACCCCTGGTGAATGTTCAAAAAGGCCAATGCTGATTTTCAGCGTCCTGTTCACACTCGCATCCGTGCTGCTCAATTTGCTCTCCATTCAACACTAATCAGCTCTTCATTTTCCTGTGTACAAAAACAATACTTCAGAAATCTTTGGAATCTCCACTACAGAATGTTTCATTCATTCATTCACTGCGAATCTGGAATTCATCTGAACCTTCAAGCTAGGCAGTCTTTCGTAACACCAATGGTGAATAAACAAGTAACCCAATACTGGTTTTCAGCAGCCTTTTCATACTCGCAGCAGTGCTGCTTAATTGGCTGTTGATTTATCCCTGGGCAGCTCTTCATTTTCCTGTCCACAAAAACCAGCCTTCAGAAATCACTGGAATCTCCGCTACAGAATGTTCCATTCAATCATTGTGATTCTGGTATTCATCTGAATCTGCAGTGCAGGTAGTCTTTCGTTACAGCACTGGTGAATGTCCAAGTGACTCCATGCTGGTTTTCAGCGGCATATTCACAGGCGCAGCCATGCTGTTCAATTGGCTATCCACTCAAAAGGGGTCAGTTGTTCATTTCCTTGACCACACAATCCAGCCTTCAGAAATCATTGTTAACTCCAATACAGAATATCCCATTAATTCACTGCGAATCTGGAATTCATCTGACTCTCCAATCTTCATAGGTTTTCATTACAACACCTGTGAATGACCTAGAAACCCAATGCTGGTTTTCAGTGTCCTGTTCACACTCGCAGCCGTGCTGCTCTATTTGCTCTCCATTCAACCCTGCTCAGCTCTTCTTTTTCCTGTTCACAAAAACAAGACTTCAGAAATCATTGGATTCTCCACTCCAGAATGTTCCATTCAATCATTGCGATTCTGGAATTCATCTGAATCTGCAGTACAGGCAGTATTTCGTTACACCCGTGGTGAATGTTCAAGAAATCCAATGCTGATTTTCAGCGTCCTGTTCACACTCGCATCCGTGCTGCTCAATTTTCTCTCCATTCATCCCTGATCAGCTCTTCATTTTCCAATGAATATCCAATACTGCTTTTCAGTAGCCTTTTCGAACTTGCAGCCGGCTGCTTAATTGGCTATGGATTTATCCCTGGTCAGCTCTTCATTTTCCTTTCCACACAACCCAGCCTTCAGAAATCATTGGAATCTCTACTACAGAATGTTCCTTTCAGTCATTTCGATTCTGGAATTCATCTGAATCTGCAGTACAGGCAGTCTTTCGTTACACCCCTGGTGAATGTTCAAGAAATCCAATGCTGATTTTCAGCGTCCTGTTCACACTCGCAACCATGCTGCTCAATTTTCTCTCCATTCAACCCTGATCAGCTCTTCATTTTCCTGTATACACAAAAAGACTTCATAAATCATTAGAATCTCCTCTACAGAATGTTCCATTCATTCATTCACTGCGAATCTGGAATTCATCTGAACCTGCACTCCAGGCAATCTTTCGTAACACCACTGGTGAATATCCAATTAACCCAATACTGGTTTTCAGTGGCCTTTTCATACTCGAAACTGGCTGCTTAATTGGCTCTCGATTTATCCCTGGTCAGCTCTTCAATTTCCTGTCCACAAAACCAGGCCTTCAGAAATCATTGGAATCTCTGGTACAGAATGTTCCATCCAATCATTGCGATTCTGGAATTCATCTGAATCTGCAGTGCAGGCAGTCTTTCGTTACACCACTGGTGAATGTACAAGTGACTCCATGCTGGTTTTAAGCGGCATGTTCACAGGCGCAGCCATGCTGCTCAATTGGATATCCAGTCAACAGGGGTCAGTTGTTCATTTTCTTGACCACACAATCCAGCCTTCAGAAATCATTGTTAACTCCAATACAGAATATCCCATTAATTCACTGCGAATCTGGAATTCATCTGACTCTCCAATCTAGGTAGGTTTTCATTACAACACTGGTGGATGACCAAGTAACACAATGCTGAATTTCAGCGGACTAGTCAGACTCGCAGCCGTGCTGTTCAATAGGTTTTCCTCTCAAAGATGCTCAGCTCTTCATTTTCTTGCTTTCGTTTCATTCAATTTCAGCTCTACATTTTCCTATTTACACAAACCGGCCTTCAGAAATCACTGTTAACTCCACTACAGACTTTTACTTTTATTCATTGCGATTTTGGAATTCATCTGAATCTGCACTACAGGAAGTCTTTCCTTACGCCCCTGGTAAATGTCCAAGTAACCCAATGCTGATTTTCAGCGTCCTGTTCACACTCGCAGCCGTGCTGCTCAATTTGCTCTCCATTCAACCCTGGTCAGCTCTTCATTTTCCTGTCCACACAATCAAGACTTCAGAAATCATTGGAATCTCCACTACAGAATGTTCCATTCATTCACTGCGAATGTGGAATTCATCTGAATCTCAACTCCCGGCAGTTTCTCATACAACACTGCTGAATTTTAGTAAGCCAATTCTGATTATTAGTGGCCTGTTCGTACTCGCAGCCGTGCTGCTTAATTGGTTATCGATTTATCCCTGGTTAGCTCTTCATTTTCCTGTCCACACAAACCAGACTTCAGAAATCACTGGAATCTCTGCTACAGAATGTTCCGTTCATTCTCTGCGAATCTGGAATTCATCTGACTCTCAACTCTCGTTTTCGTGACAATACTAGTGAATGACCAAGAATCCCAATGCTGGTTTTCAGCTGCCTGTTGACACTTGCAGACGTGCTGTTTAATTGGCTATCCACTAAACCCTGCTCAGCTCTTCATTTTCCTGTCAACAAAACCGAGCCTTCAGAAATCATTGTTAACTCAAATAGAGAATATTCCAGTCATTCACTGCGAATCTGGAATTCAAATGACTCTCCAATCTAGGTACATTTTCGTTATAACACTGGTGAATGACCGAGTAACCCAATGCTGGTTTTCAGCGGCATGTTCACAGGCGCATCCATGCTGGTCAATTGGCTACCCACGCAACAGTGGTCAGTTGTTCATTTTCTTGACCACACAATCCAGCCTTCAGAAATCATTGTTAACTCCAATACAGAATATTCCTTTAATTAACTCCGAATTCTGAAATACATCTCACTCTCCAATCAAGGTACATTTTCATTACAACACTGGTGAATGACCAAGTACCCCAATGCTGGATTTCAGTGCTTGTTTTCAGCGGCATGTTCGCACACGCAGATGTGCTTTTTAATTGGATTTCCAATCAAAGGTGTTCGGGTCTTCATTTTCCTGTCCACACAACCCAGCCTTCTGAAATCATTATTATCTCCAGTACAGAATGTTCCTTTCATTCACTGGAAATCTTGAATTCATCTGAATCTCCACTCTAGTTAGGTTTTCGTTCCAACACTAGTGAATGACCTAGAATCCCATTGCTGGTTTTCAGCTGCCTGTTCACACTCGCAGACGTGCTGTTCAATTGGCTATCCACTAAAACCTGTTCAGCTTTTCATTTTCCTGTCCACAAAGCCCATCCTTCAGAAATCATTGTTAACTCAAATAGACAATATCCCATTCATTCACTGCCAATCTGGAATTCATCTGACTCTGCACTCTAGGTACATTTTCGTTATAACACTGGTGCATTACCAAGTAACCCAATGCTGGTTTTCAGCGTACTGTTCACACTCGCAGATGTGCTATACAATTGGCTATCCACTCTATGCTGGCCAGGTCTTGATTTTCCTGTTCGCACAAACCAGCCTTCAGAAATCATTGGAATCTCCGCGACAGAATGTTCCTTTGATTCACTGCGAATCTGGAATACATCTGACTCTCCACTACAGACTGTTACATTTATTCATTGCGAATTTGGAATTCATCTTAATCTGTACTACAGGCAGTCTTTCCTACGCCTCTGGTGAATGTCCCAGTAACCCAATGCTGATTTTCAGCGTACTGTTCACACTCGCAATCGTGATGCTCTATTTGCTCTCCATTCAACCCTGGTCAACACTTCATTTTCATGTCCACAAAAACAAGACTTCAGAAATCATTGGAATCTCCGCTACAGAATATTCCATTCATTCACTGAGAATCTGCAATACATCTGACTCTCCACTCTAGGTACATTTTCGTTATAACACTGGTGAATGACCAAGTAACCGAAAGCTGGTTTTCAGCGGCATGATCACACTCGCAGATTTGCTGTTCAATTGGCTATCCACTCAATGCTGGTCAGGTCTTCATTTTCCTGTTCACACAAACCAGCCTTCAGAAAACACTGGAATCTCCACTCCAGAATGTTCCATTCAATCATTGCGATTCTGAAATTTATCTGAATCTGCAGTACAGGCAGTCTTTCGTTACACCCTGGTGAATGTTCAAGAAAACCAATGCTGATTTTCAGTGTCCTGTTCACACTCGCATCCGTGCTGCTCAATTTGCTCTCCATTCAACCCTCGTCAGCTCTTCATTTTCCTGTGTTCACAAACAACACTTCAGAAGTCATTGGAATCTCTACTACAGAACTTTCCATTCATTTATTCACTGCGAATCTGGAATTCAACTGAACCTTCACTCCAGGCAGTCTTTCGTAACACCAGTGGTGAATATCCAAGTAACCCAATTTTGCATTTCACTACCCATTTCGAACTTGCAGCCGGCTGCTTAATTAATTGCCTATGGATTTATCCCTGGTCAGCTCTTCATTTTCCTTTCCACACAACCCAGTCTTCAGAAATCATTGGAATCTCTGCTACAGAATGTTCCTTTCAATGATTTCGATTCTGGAATTCATCTGAATCTGCAGTAATGGAAGTCTTTCGTTACACCCCTGGTGAATGTTCAAGTAATCCAATGCTGATTTTCAGCGTCCTGTTCACACTCGCAGCCGTACTGGTAAATTTGCTCTCCATTTTACCCTGGTCAGGTCTTCATGTCCCTGTGCACACAAACAATACTTCAGAAATCATTGGAATCTCCACTACAGAATGTTCCATTCATTCATTCACTGCGAATCTGGAATTCATCTGAACCTTCAAGCTAGGCAGTCTTTCGTAACACCACTGGAGAAAAACCAAGTAACCCAATACTGGTTTTCAGCGGCCTTTTCATACTCGCAGCAGTGCTGCTTAATTGGCTCTCGATTTATCCCTGGTCAGCTCTTCTATTTCCTGTCCACACAAACCAGCCTTCAGAAATCACTGTTATCTCCACTACAGACTGTTACATTTATTCATTGCGAATTTGGAATTCAGCTGAATCTGCACTACAGGCAGTCTTTCCTACGCCCCTGCTGAATGTCCCAGTAACCCAATGCGGATTTTCAGCATACTGTTCACACTCGCAAACGTGATGCTCTATTTGCTCTCCTTTCAAACCTGGTCAGCTCTTCATTTTCATGTCCACAAAAGCAAGATTTCAGAAATCATTGGAATCTCAGCTACAGAATATTCCATTCAATCACTGTGAATCTGCAATACATCTGACTCTCCACTCTTGGTACATTTTCGTTATAACACTAGTGAATGACCAAGTAACCCAAAGCTGGTTTTCAGCGGCATGATCACACTTGCAGATTTGCTGTTCAATTGGCTATCCACTCAATGCTGGTCAGGTCTTCATTTTGCTGTTCACACAAACCAGCCTTCAGAAAACATTGGAATCTCCACTCCAGAATGTTCCATTCAATCATTGTGATTCTGAAATTCATTTGAATCTGCAGTAATGGAAGTCTTTCGTTACACCCCTGGTGAATGTTCAAGTAATCCAATGCTGATTTTCAGCGTCCTGTTCACACTCGCAGCCGTGCTGGTAAATTTGCTCTCCATTTTACCCTGGTCAGGTCTTCGTGTCCCTGTGCACACAAACAATACTTCAGAAATCATTGGAATCTCCACTACAGAATGTTCCATTCATTCATTCACTGCGAATCTGGAATTCATCTGAACCTTCATTCCAGGCAGTCTTTCGTAACACAACTGGTGAAAAACCAAGTAACCCAATAACTGGTTTTCAGCGGCCTTTTCATACTCGCAGCAGTGCTGCTTAATTGGCTCTCGATTTATCCCTGGTCAGCTCTTCTATTTCCTGTCCACACAAACCAGCCTTCAGAAATCACTGTTATCTCCACTACAGACTGTTACATTTACTCATTGCGAATTTGGAATTCAGCTGAATCTGCACTACAGGCAGTCTTTCCTACGCCCCTGCTGAATGTCCCAGTAACCCAATGCTGATTTTCAGCGTCCTGTTCACACTCGCAACCGTGATGCTCTATTTGCTCTCAATTCAACCCTGGTCAGCTCTTCATTTTCATGTCCACAAAAGCAAGACTTCAGAAATCATTGGAATCTCCGCTACAGAATATTCCATTCATTCACTGTGAATCTGCAATTCATCTGACTTTCCACTCTTGGTACATTTTCGTTATAACACTGGTGAATGACCAATTAACCCAATGCTGGATTTCAGCGGCATGTTCACACTCGCAGATGTGCTGTTTATTTGGCTATCCACCCAATGCTGGTCAGCTCTTCTATTTCCTGTTCACACTAACCGGCCTTCAGAAATCACTGTTACCTCCACTACAGACTGTTACATTTATTCATTGCGAATTTGGAATTCATCTGAATCTGCACTACAGGCAGACTTTCCTTACGCCCCTGGTGAATGTCCCAGTACCCCAATGCTGATTTTCAGAGTCCTGTTCACACTCGCAGCCGTGCTGCTAAATTTGATCTCCATTTTACACTGGTCAGCTCTTAATGTTCCTGTGCACAGTGCAGGCAGTCTGTCGTTACACCACTGGTGAATGTCCAAGTGACTCCATGCTGGTTTTCAGCGGCATGTTCACAGGCGCAGCCATGCTGGTCAATTGGCTATCCACTCAACAGGGGTCAGTTGTTCATTTTCTTGACCACACAATCCAGCTTTTAGAAATCATTGTTAACTCCAATACAGAATATTCCATTAATTCACTGCGAATCTGGAATTCATCTGACTCTCCAATCTAGGTACATTTTCATTACAACACTGGTGAATGACCAAGTACCCCAATGCTGGATTTCAGCGGCCTAGTCAGACTCGCAGCGGTTCTGTTCAATTGGTTATCCATTCAACCCTGTTCAGCTCTTCATTTTTCTGTCCACACAACCCGACCTTCGGAAAACATTGTTCTCAGCACTATAGAATGTTGCATTCAGTCACTGCGAATTTGGAATTCATCTGAATCTGCATTGCAGGCAGTCTGCTGTGACACCTCTGGTGAATTTCCAAGTAACCCAGTGCTGCTTTTCAGCGGCATTTTCCCACACAGATATGTGCTGTATAATTGGATTTCCACTCAAATCTGGTCAGGTCTTCATTTTCCTGTCCACACAACCAAGCCTTCAGAAATCATTATTATCTCCAGTACAGAATGTTCCTTTCATTCACTGTGAATCTGGAATTCATCTGAATCTCCACTCTAGTTAGGTTTTCGTTACAACACTAGTAAATGACCAAGAATCCCAATGCTGGTTTTCAGCTGCCTGTTCACACTCGCAGACGTGCTGTTCAATTGGCTATCCACTCGATGCTGTCCAGGTCTTCACTTTCCTGTTCACACAAACCAGCCTTCAGAAATTATTGGAATCTCCGCTACAGAATGTTCCAATCATTCACTGCGAATCTGGAAATTCATCTGACTCGCAACTCTCAGCAGATTTTCGTTTTAACACTGGTGAATGACCAAGTAACCCAATGCTGGTTTTCAGCGGCATGTTCACACTAGCAGATGTGCTATTCAATTGGCTATCCACTCGATGCTGGCCAGGTCTTCATTTTCCTGTTCACACAAATCAACCTTCAGAAAACATTGGAATCTCCGCTGCAGAATTTTCCATTCATTCACTGCGAATTTGGAATTCATCTGAATCTGCACTACAGGCAGTCTTTCCTTACACCCCTGGTGAATGTCCAAGTAACCAAATGCTGATTTTCAGCTGTCTGTTCACACTCAGAGCCGTGCTGCTAAGTTTGCTCTCTATTTTACTCTGTTCAGGTCTTCATGTTCCTGTGCACAGTGCAGGCAGTCTTTCGTTATACCACTGATCAATGTCCAAGTGACTCCATGCTGGTTTTCAGCTGCATGTTCACAGGCGCAGCCATGCTGCTCAATTGACTATCCACGCAATAGGGGTCAGTTGTTCATTTTCTTGAACACACAATCCAGCCTTCAGAAATCATTGTTAACTCCAATACAGAATATTCCATTAATTCACTGCGAATCTGGAATTCATCTGACTCTCCAATGCAGGTACATTTTCATTACAACACTTGTGAATGACCAAGTACCCCAATGCTGGAAGTCAGAGGCCTAGTCTGACTCGCAGCGGTGCTGTTCAATTGGTTATCCACTCAACCATGCTCAGCTCTTCATATTCCTGTCCCACAACCCGTCCTTCGGAAAACATTGTTCTCAGCACTATAGAATGTTGCATTCACTCACTGCGAATTTGGAATTCATCTGAAACTGCATTGCAGGCAGTCTACTGTGACACCTCTGATGAATGTCCAAGTAACCCAGTGCTGGTTTTCAGTGGCATGTTCCCACACAGAGATGTGCTGTATAATTGGTTTTCCTCTCAAAGCTGGTCAGGTCTTCATTTTCCTCTCCACACAACCCAGCCTTCAGAAATCATTATTATCTCCAGTACAGAATGTTCCTTTCATTCACTGCGAATCTGGAACTCATCTGAATCTCCACTCTAGTTAGGTTTTCGTTATAACACTATTGAATGACCAAGAATCCCAATGCTGGTTTTCAGCTGCCTGTTCACACTCGCAGACGTGCTGTTCAATTGGCTATCCACAGAAACCTGCTCAGGAATTTATTTTCCTTTCCGCAAAACGAATCCTTCAGAAATCATTGTTAACTCAAATAGAGAATTTTCCATTCATTCACTGCAAATCTGGAATTCATCCGACTCTCCAATCTCGGTAGATTTTCGTTTTAACACTGGTGAATGACCAAGTAACCCAATGCTGGTTTTCAGCGGCATGTTCACACTAGCAAATATGCTATACAATTGGCTAACTACTCGATTCTGGCCAGGTCTTCATTTTCCTGTTCACACAAACCAGCATTCAGTAATCATTGGAATTTCCGCTACAGAATGTTCCATTCATTCACTGTGAATCTGGAATTCATCTGACTCTCCACTCTCGGTAGATTTTCGTTTTAACACTGGTGAATGACCAAGTAACGCAATGCTGGTTTTCAGCGACATGTTCACACTAGCAGATGTGCTATCCAATTGGCTATCCACTCGATGCTGGCCGGTCTTCTTTTTCCTGTTCACACAAACCAGCCTTCAGAAATCATTGGAATCTCCGCGACAGAATGTTCCATTCATTCACTGCGAATCTGGAATTCATCTGACTCTCCACTCTCGGTAGATTTTCGTTTTAACACTGGTGAATGACCAAGTAACTCAATGCTGGATTTAAGCGGCATGTTCACACTCGCAGATATGCTGTTTAATTGGCTATCCACCCAATGCTGGTCAAGTCTTCATTTTCCTGTTCACACAAACCGGCCTTTCGAAATCACTGTTAACTCCACTACAGACTGTTACATTTATTCATTGCGAATTTGGAATTCATCTGAATCTGCACTACAGGCAGTCTTTCCTTACGCCAATGGTGAATGTCCCAGTAACCCAATGCTGATTTTCAGCGTACTGTTCACACTCGAAGCCGTGATGCTCTATTTGCTCTCAATTCAACCCTGGACAGCTCTTAATTGTCATGTCCACAAAAACAAGACGTCAGAAATCATTGGAATCTCCGCTACAGAATATTCCATTCATTCACTGCGAATCTGTAACTCATCTGACTCTCCAATCTAGGTATATTTTCGTTATAACACTGGTGAATGACCACGTAACCAAATGCTGGTTTTCAGCGGCATGTTCACACTAGCAAATATGCTATACAATTGGCTATCTACTCAATGCTGTTCAGGTCTTCATTTTCCTGTTCACACAAACCAGCCTTCAAAAAACATTGAAATCTCCACTCCAGAATGTTCCATTCAATCACTGCTATTCTGGAATTCATCTGAATCTGCAGTACATGTAGTCTTTCGTTACACCCCTGGTGTATGTTCAAGTAATCCAATGCTGATTTTCATCGTCCTGTTGACACTCGCAGCCGTGCTGCTAAATTTGCTCTCCATTTTACACTTGTCAGCTCTTAATGTTCCTGTGCACAGTGCAGGCAGTCTATCATTACACCTCTGGTGAATGTCCAAGTAACCTAGTGCTGGTTTTCAGTGGCACACAGAGATTTGCTGTATAATTGGATTTCCACTCAAAGCTGGTCAGGTCTTCATTTTCCTCTCCACACAACCCATCCTTCAGAAATCATTGTTAACTCAAATAGAGAATATTCCATTCATTCACTGCGTTTCTGGAATTCATTTGACTCTCCATTCTCGGTACATTTTCGTTTTATCATTGCTGAATGACCAAGTAACCCAATGCTGGTTTTCAGCGGCATGTTCACACTAGCAGATATGCTATACAATTGGCTATCCACTCGATGCTGGCCATGTCTTCATTTTCCTGTTCAAACAAACAGGCCTTTACAAATCATTTGAATCTCCGCTAAAGAATGTTCCATTCATTCAATGCGAATCTGGAATTCATCTGACTCTCCACTCTCGGTAGATTTTCGTTTTAACACTGGTGAATGACCAAGTAATCCAATGCTGGATTTCAGTGGCATGTTCACACTAGCAGATGTGCTATTCAATTGTCTATCCACTCGATGCTGGCCAGGTCTTCATTTTCCTGTTCACACAGACCGTCCTTCAGAAATCACTGTTATTTCTTCTACAGACTGTTACATATATTCATTGCGAATTTGGAATTCATCTGAATCTGCACTACAGGCAAACTTTCCTTACACCCCTGGTGAATGTCCCAGTAACCCAATGCTGATTTTCAGCGTCCTGCTCACACTCAGAGCCGTGCTGCTAAATTTGCTCTCCATTTTACCCTGTTCAGCTCTTCCTGTTTCTGTGCACAGTGCAGGCAGTCTTTCGTTACACCACTGGTGAATGTCCATGTGACTCCATGCTGGTTTTCAGCGGCATGTTCACAGGCACAGCCATGCTGGTCAATTGGCTATCCATTCAACAGGGGTCAGTTGTTCATTTCCTTGACCACGAAATCCAGCCTTCAGAAATCATTGTTAACTCCAATACAGAATATTCCATTAATTCACTGTGAATCTGGAATTCATCTGACTCTCAAATCCAGGTACATTTTCATTACAACACTTGTGAATGACCAAGTACCCCAATGCTGGATTTCAGTGGCCTAGTCAGACTCGCAGCCGTGCTGTTCAATTGGTTATCCACTCAACCCTGCTCAGCTCTTCATATTCCTGTCCACACAACCAGACCTTCGGAAAACATTGTTCTCAGCACTATAGAATGTTGCATTCACTCACTTCGAATTTGGAATTCATCTGAATCTGCATTGCAGGCAGTCTGCTGTGACACCTCTGGTGAATGTCCAAGTAACCCAGTGCTGGTTTTCAGCGGCGTGTTCCCACACAGAGATGTGCTGTATAATTGGATTTCCACTCAAAGCTGGTCAGGTCTTCATTTTCCTGTCCACACAACGTAGCCTTCAGAAATCATTATTATCTCCATTACAGAATGTTCCTTTCATTCACTTCGAATCTGGAATTCATCTGAATCTCCACTCTAGTTAGGTTTTCGTTACAACACTAGTGAATGACCAAGAATCCCAATGCTGGTTTTCAGCTGCCTGTTCACACTCGCAGAAGTGCTGTTCAATTGGCTATCCACTAAAATCTGCTCAGCTCTTCATTTTCCTGTCCACACAACCCATCATTCAGAAACCATTGTTAACTCAAATAGAGAATATTCCATTCATTCACTGCCAATTTGGAATTCATCTGACTCTCCACTCTAGGTACATTTTCGTTATAACACTGGTGAATGACCAAGTAACCCAATGCTGGATTTTATCAGCATGTTCACACTTGCAGATGTGCTGTTCAATTGGCTATCCACTCAATGTTGATCAGTTCTTCATTTTCCTGTTCACAAACCAACCTTCAGAAATCATTGGAATCTCCACTACAGAATGTTCCACTCAATCATTTCGAATCTGGAATTCATTTTAATCTGCAATTCAGGCAGTCTTTCGTTACACCCCTGGTGAATATTCAAGAAATCCAATGCTGATTTTCAGCCTCCTGTTCACACTCGCAGCCGTGCTGCTCAATTTGCTCTCCTGGTCAGCTCTTCATTTTCCTGTGCACACAAACAAGACTTCAGAAATCATTGGTATCTCCACTACAGAATTTTCCATTCTTTCATTCACTGCGAATCTGGAATTCATCTGAAGCTTCACTCCAGGCAGTCTTCTATAACACCACTGGTGAATAACCAAGTTACCCAATACTACTTTTCAGTGGCCTTTTCGTACTCGCTACCGGCTGCTTAATTGGCTATCGATTTGTCCCTGGTCAGCTCTTCATTTTCCTGTCCACACAACCCAGACTTCAGAAATCCTTGGAATCTCTGCTACACAATGTTCCATTCATTCATTGCGATTCTGGAATTTATCTGAATCGGCAATGCAGGCAGTCTTTCGTTACACCACTGGTTGATGTCCAAGTAACTCCATGCTGGTTTTCAGCGGCATGTTCACACACGCAGATGTGCTGTTCAATTGGATTTCCACTCCAAGCTGATCAGGTCTTCATTTTCCTGTCCACACAATCCAGTCTTCAGAAATCATTATTATCTCCAGTACAGAATGTTCCATTAATTCACTGCGAATCTGGAATTCATCTGAATCTCAACTCCTAGCAGTTTTTCATACAACACTGCTGAATTTCTAAGTAAGCCAATTTTGATTATTAGCAGCCTGTTCAGACTCTATGCCTTGTTGTTGAATTGGCTTTCGATTCATTCCTGGTCAGCTCTACATTTTCCTGTCCACACAACCCATCCTTGAGAAATCATTGGAATCTCCACTAGAGAATGTTCCATTCATTCATTCACTGAAAATCTGGAATTCTTCTGAACCTGCACTCCAGGCAGTCTTTTGTAACACCACTGGTGAATAACCAAGTAACCCAATACTGCTCTTCAGTGGCCTTTTCGTACTCGCAGCCGGCTGCTTAATTGGCTATCGATTTGTCCCTGGTCAGCTCTTCATTTTCCTGTCCACACAACCCAGACTTCAGAAGTCCTTGGAATCTCTGCTACACAATGTTCCATTCAGTCATTGCGATTCTGGAATTCATCTGAATCTGCAGTGCAGGCAGTCTTTCGTTACACCACTGATGAATGTCCAAGTGATTCCATGCTGGTTTTAAGCGGCATGTTCACCGGCGCAGGCATGCTGGTAAATTGGCTATCCACTTAACAGGGGTCAGTTGTTCATTTTCTTCACCACTTCAGAAATCATAGTTAACTCCAATACAGAATATTCCATTAATTCACTGCGAATCTGGAATTCATCTGACTCTCCAATCTAGATAGGTTTTCATTACAACACTGGTGAATGAGCAAGTAATACAATGCTGAATTTCACTGGCCTAGTCAGACTCGCAGCCGTGCTTTTCAATTGGTTTTCCACTCATCCCTGCTCAGCTCTTCATTTTCCTGCTATCAATTCATTCAGTGTCTGCTCTACATTTTCCTGTTCTCACAAACCGGCCTTCAGAAATCACTGTTAACTCCACTACAGACTTTTATATTTATTCATTGCGATTTTGGAATTCATCTGAATCTGCACTACAGCAAGTCTTTCCTTATGCCCCTGGTGAATGTCCAAGTAACCCAATGCTGATTTTCAGTGTCCTGTTCACACTCGCAGCCGTGCTGCTCACTTTGTTCTGCATTCAACCCTGGTCAGCTCTTCATTTTCCTGTCCACACAAACAAGACTTCAGAAATCATTGGAATCTCCACAATAGAATGTTCCATTCATTCACTGCGAATCTGGAATTCATCTGCATCTCAACTCCCGGCAGTTTCTCATACAACACTGCTGCATTTCTAAGTAAGTCAATTCTGATTATCAGCGGCTTGTTCGTACTCGCAGCCGTGCTGCTTAATTGGTTATCGATATATCCCTGGTCAGCACTTCATTTTCCTGTCCACACAAACCAGACTTCAGAAATCACTGGAATCTCTGCTACAGAATATTCCATTCATTCTCTGCGAATCTGGAATTCATCTGACTCTCCACTCTCGTTAGGTTTTCGTAACAACACTAGTGAATGACCAAGAATCCCAATGCTGGTTTTTAGCTGCCTGTTCACACTCGCAGACGTACTGTTCAATTGGATATCCGCTAAACCATGCTCAGCACTTCATTTTCCTCTCCACACTACCCCACCTTCAGAAATCATTGTTCTCACCACTATAGTATGTTTTTTCTCTCACTGTGAATTTGGAATTCATCTGAATCTGCATTGCAGGCAGTCTGCTGTGACACTGCATTGCAGGCAGTCTGCGGTGAATGTCCAAGTAACCCAGTGCTGGTTTTCAACGGCATGTTAACACACGCAGATGTGCCGTTTAATTGGATTTCCACTCAAAGCTGGTCAGGTCTTCATATCCCTGTCCACACAACCAGCCTTCAGAAATCATTATTTTTTTTATTCCAAATACTTTAATGTGTTAACCATGTGGTATAAAAGCCATCATATGTCATTTAATTTCATTATTTCAGTTCTGAAAAATAGATATTCTGGGTATCACAGGAATGGGATACTTCACAGATAAAGAAACTGATGCTTAAAGTATAAATATTGCCTCCATGCTATATGCTAAGTGCTTACTGTTTAATGGGACTTTTCTGTACAATTGGAAAATGTATATATTCTTATACCTAGTAATAACGTTCACCTTGAATCTCTTTTCTAGAAAATATTCTTATTATATTTATAATCTGCCACGATTTTTCCATCTTTTACAGTTTAATCTACCTCAATTTGTGCAAATTTTTTAAAAATACTTTATAATTGATAATTTTTATATTATTACATAACTGAGATTATTTTACCGCAGGATTTAATCATTTTTTTTTATTTTCATAAATCTTTTTTTCCCTTTATTTATTTTATTTTTTTTTACAGTTGTAGACTTACAAATTTTTGTGCTTTGGTTTCAATTATACAATGATCAGATACCCATCCCTCCACCAGTGCCCATTTTCCCCCACCATGGATAATATCCCTCCCACCCCCATCCCCCCATCCCCCCTGTCTCTGTGGCAAGGCAATCCCCTGTGTTCTCTCTCTCCTTTTGGGTGTTGTGGTCTGCAAAAGAGGCATTGAGTGGCAAACATGTTCAGTCCATAGTCTACTTTCGACATGCATCTCCCCTCCTGGGAGGATCTTCCAAACATCCTTTATTTGGTGCTCTCTTGTCTATCTGAACTGCCCTTTCCCCTAGGAGACCCGGCTGTCCTCTAAGTTATGGAGTAATCATCCTGGTGCTGATATGAGCTATTCTTGGGTATTAATCTCATACTTTGTTACTTTATATCCCCCAGATGAATGCAATCTTTCTATGTCTATCTCTCTCTTTCTGACTCATTTCGCTTAGCATGATTCTTTCCATATTGTACCACATGTATGTAAATTTCATGACTTCATCTTTTCTAACAGCTACATAGTACTCCATTGTGTAGATGTACCAAAGTTTCTTTAACCAGTCACATGTTCGTGGGCATTCAGGTTTCTTCCAGTTTCTGGCTATTGTAAAGAGGGCTGAAATGAACAAACAAGAGCAGATGTCACTTCGACTATACTTCAGAAATCATTGTTGTCACCACTATAGAATGTTTTTTCTCTCACTGCGAATTTGGAATTCATCTGAATCTGCATTGCAGGCAGTCTGCTGTGACACCTCTAGTGAATGTCCAAGTAACCCAGTGCTGGTTTTCAGCGGCATGTTCACACACGCAGATGTGCCGTTTAATTGGATTTCCACTCAAAGTAGGTCAGGTCTTCATTTTCCTGTGCACACAACCCAGCCATAAGAAATCATTACTATCTCCAGTACAGAATGTTCCTTTCATTCACTGTGAATCTGGAATTCATCTGAATCTCAACTCTCGTTAGGTTTTCATTACAACACTAGTGAATGACCAAGAATCCCAATGCTGGTTTTCAGCTGCCTGTTCACACTCGCAGACGAGCTGCTCAATTGGCTATTCACTAAACCCTGCTCAGCTCTTCATTTTCCTGTCCACCATACCCAGCGTTCAGAAACCATTGTTAACTCAAATAGAGAATATTCCATTCATTCACTGCGAATCTGGAATTCAAATGACTCTCCACTCTAGGTACATTTTCGTTATAACACTGGTGAATGACCAAGTAACCCAATGCTGGTTTTCAGCGGCATGTTCACACTCGCAGATGTGCTGTTCAGTTGGCTATCCTCTCGTTGCTGGTCAGGTCTTCATTTTCCTGTTCACACAAATCAGCCTTCAGAAATCATTGGAATCTCTACTACAGAATGTTCCATTCAGTCATTGCGATTCTGGAATTCATCTGAATCGGCAGTACAGGCAGTCTTTCGTTACACCCCTTGTGAATGTTCAAGAAAACCAATGCTGATTTACAGTGTCCTGTTCACACTCACAGCCGTGCTGCTCAATTTGCTCTCCATTCAAACCTGGTCAGCTCTTCATTTTCCTGTGTACACTAACAAGACTTCAGAAATCATTGGAATCTCCACTACAGAATGTTCCATTCATTCATTCACTGCGAATCTGGAATTCACCTGAACCTTCAAGCCAGGAAGTCTTTCCCAACACCACTGGTGAATAAACAAGTAACCCAATACTCGTTTTCAGCATCCTTTTCATACTCGCAGCAGTGCTGCTTATTTGGCTCTTGATTTATCCCTGGTCAGCTCTTCATTTTCTTGTCCACAAAAACCAGCCTTCAGAAATCACTGGAATCTCCGCTACAGAATGTTCCATCCAATCATTGCGATTCTGGTATTCATCTGAATCTGCAGTGCAGGCAGTCTTTCGTTACACCACTGGTAAATGTCCAAGTGACTCCGTGCTAGTTTTCAGTGGCATGTTCACAGGCGCAGCCATGCTGGTCAATTGGCTATCCCCTTAACAGGGGTCAGTTGTTCATTTTCTTGACCACACAATTCAGCGTTCAAAAATCATTGTTAACTCCAATACAGAATTTTCCATTAATTCACTGCGAATCTTGAATTCATCTGACTCTCCAATCTACGTAGGTTTTCATTACAACACTGGTGAATGACCAAGTAACCCAATGCTGGTTTTCAGTGTCCTGTTCACACTCGCAGCCATGCTGCTCAATTTGCTCTCCATTCAACCCTGCTCAGCTCTTCATTTTCCTGTTCACCAAAACAAGACTTCAGAAATCATTGGAATCTCCACTCCAGAATGTTCCATTCAATCATTGCGATTCTGAAATTCATCTGAATCTGCAGTACAGGCAATCTTTTGTTACACCCCTGGTGAATGTTCAAGAAAACCAATGCTGATTTTCAGTGTCCTGTTCACACTCGCATCCGTGCTGCTCAATTTGCTCTCCATTCAACCCTCGTCAGCTCTTCATTTTCCTCTGTACACAAACAAGACTTCAGAAGTCATTGGAATCTCCACTACAGAAAGTTCCATTCATTCATTCACTGCGAATCTGGAATTCAACTGAACCTTCACTCCAGGCAGTCTTTCGTAACACCAGTGGTGAATATCCAAGTAAACCAATACTGCTTTTCAGTAACCTTTTCGTACTTGCAGCCGGCTGCTTAATTGACTCTTGATTTATCCCTGGTCAGCTCTTCATTTTCCTTTCCACAGAACCCAGCCTCCAGAAATCATTGGAATCTCTGCTACAGAATGTTCCATTCAATCATTTCGATTCTGGAATTCATCTGAATCTGCAGTGCAGGCAGTCTTTAGTTACACCACTGGTGAATGTCCAAGTGACTCCATGTTGGTTTTTAGCGGCATGTTCACATGTGCAGTCATGCTGCTCAATTTGCTATCCACTCAACAGGGGTCAGTTGTAAATTCTCTTGACCACACAATCCAGCCTTCCGAAATAATTGTTAACTCCAATACAGAATATTCCATTAATTCACTGCGAATCTGGAATTCATCTGACTCTCCAATCTAGGTAGGTTTTCATTACAACACTGGTGGATGATCAAGTAACACAATGCTGAATTTCACAGGACTAGTCAGACTCGCAGCCGTGCTGTTCAATAGGTTTTCCTCTCAAATATGCTCAGCTCTTCATTTTCCTGCTATCGATTCATTCATTGTCAGCTCTACATTTTCCTATTTACACAAACCAGCCTTCAAAAATCACTGTTAACTCCACTACAGACTTTTACATTTATTCACTGCGATTTTGGAATTCATCTGAATCTGCACTACAGGAAGTCTTTCCTTACACCCCTGGTGAATGTCCAAGTAACCCAATGCTGATTTTCAGCGTCCTGTTCACACTCGCAGCCGTGCTGCTCAATTTGTTCTGCATTCAACCCTGTTCAGCTCTTCATTTTCCTGTCCACACAAACAAGATTTCAGAAATCATTGGAATCTCCACTATAGAATGTTCCATTCATTCACTGCGAATCTGGAATTCATCTGCATCTCAACTCCCGGCAGTTTCTCATACAACACTGCTGCATTTCTAAGTAAGTCAATTCTGATTATCAGCGGACTGTTCGTACTCGCAGCCATGCTGCTTAATTGGTTATCGATATATCCCTGGTCAGCACTTCACTTTCCTGTCCACACAAACCAGACTTCAGAAATCACTGGAATCTCTGCTACAGAATGTTCCATTCATTCTCTGCGAATCTGGAATTCATCTGACTCTCCACTCTAGGTAGGTTTTCGTGACAACACTAGTGAATGACCAAGAATCCCAATGCTGGTTTTCAGCTGCGTGTTCACACTCGCAGACGTGCTGTTCAATTGTATATCCGCTAAACCATGCTCAGCACTTCATTTTCCTCTCCACACTACCCCACCTTCAGAAATCATTGTTCTCACCACTATAGTATGTTTTTTCTCTCACTGCGAATTTGGAATTCATCTGAACCTGCATTGCAGGCAGTCTACTGTGACACCTCTGGTGAATGTCCAAGTAACCCAGTGCTTGTTTTCAGCGGCATGTTCACACACGCAAATGTGCCGTTTAATTGGATTTCCACTCAAAGCTGGTCAGGTCTTCATTTTCCTGTCCACATGACCCAGCCTTCAGAAATCATTACTATCTCCAGTACATAATGTTCCTTTCATTCACTGCGACTCTGGAATTCATCTGAATCTCCACTCTTGTTAGGTTTTCGTTACAACACTAGTGAATGACCAAGAATCCCAATGCTGGTTTTCAGCTGCCTGTTCACACTCGCAGACGTGCTGCTCAATTGGCTATTCACTAAACCCTGCTCAGCTCTTCATTTTCCTGTCCACCATACCCAGCGTTCAGAAACCATTGTTAACTCAAATAGAGAATATTCCATTCATTCACTGCGAATCTGGAATTCAAATGACTCTCCACTCTAGGTACATTTTCGTTATAACACTGGTGAATGACCAAGTAACCCAATGCTGGTTTTCAGCGGCATGTTCACATTCGCAGATATGCTGTTCAATTGGCTATCCTCTCGATGCTGGTCAGGTCTTCATTTTGCTGTTCACACAAGTAAGCCTTCAGAAATCATTGGAATCTCCACTACAGAATGATCCATACAGTCATTGCGATTCTGGAATTCATCTGAATCGGCAGTACAGGCAGTCCTTCGTTACACCCCGGGTGAATGTTCAAGAAAACCAATGCTGATTTTCAGCGTCCTGTTCACACTCGCAGCCGTGCTGCCCAATTTGCTCTCCATTCAACCCTGGTCAGCTCTTCATTTTCCTGTGTACACGAACAAGACTTCAGAAATCATTGGAATCTGCACTACAGAATGTTCCATTCATTCATTCCCTGCGAATCTGGAATTCATCTGAACCTTCACTCCAGGCAGTCTTTCATAACACCACTGGTGAATAACCACGTAACCCAAAACTGGTTTTTAGCAACCTTTTCTTACTTGCAGCAGTGCTGCTTAATTTGCTCTTGATTTATCCCCGGTCAGCTCTTAATTTTCCTGTCCACAAAAACCAGCCTTCAGAAATCACTGGAATCTCCGCTACAGAATGTCCATTCAATCATTGCGATTCTGGAATTCATCTGAATCTGCAGTGCAGGCAGTCTTTCGTTACACCACTGGTGAATGTCCAAGTGACTCCATGCTAATTTTCAGCGGCATGTTCACAGGCGCAACCATGCTGGTCAATTGGCTATGCACTCAACAGGGGTTAGTTCTTAATTTCCTTGACCACAGTATCCAAACTTCAGAAATCATTGTTAACTCCAATACAGAATATTCCATTAATTCACTGCGAAACTTGAATTCGTCTGACTCTCCAATGTAGGTAGGTTTCCATTACAACACTGGTGAATGACCAAGTAACCCAATGCTGGATTTCAGCGGCCTACTCAGACTCGCAGCCATGCTGTTCAATTGGTTTTCCACTCAACCCTGCTCAGCTCTTCATTTTCCTGTCCACACAACCCGACCTTCACAAATCATTGTTCTCTCCACTATAGAATGTTCCATTCATTCACTGCGAATTTGGAATTCATCTGAATCTGCACTGCAGGCAGTCTATTGTGACACCACTGGTGAATGTCCATGTAACCCAGTGCTGGTTTTCAGCGGAATTTTCACACAGGCAGATGTGCTGTTCAATTAGATTTCCACTCAAAGCTGGTCAGGTCTTCATTTTCCTGTCCATACAACCCAGCCTTCAGAAAACTTTACTATCTCCAGTACAGAATGTTCCATTCATTCATTGCGAATCTGGCATTCATCTGAATCTCAACTCCAGCAATTTTTCATACAATACTGCTGAATTTCTAAGTAAGCCAATTCTGTTTATCAGCGGCCTGTTCAGAATCTCAGCCTTGCTGGTCAATTGGCTATCGAATCATTCCTGGTCAGCTCTACATTTTCCTGTCCACTAAAACCAGCCTTCAGAAATCACTGTTACATCCACTACAGACTGTTATATTTATTCATTGAGAATTTGGAATTCATCTGAATCTGCACTATAGGCAGTCTATCCTTACACCGCTGAGGAATGTCCAAGTAACCCAATGTTGATTTTCAGTGTCCTATTCACACTCGCAGCCGTGCTGCTCCATTTGCTCTCCATTGAACCCTGGTCAGCTCTTCATTTTACTGTACACAAAATCAGGACTTCAGAAATCATTGGAAGCTCCACTCCAGAATGTTCCATTCAATCATTGCGATTCTGGAATTCATCTGAATCGGAAGTACATGCAGTCTTTCGTTACACCCCTGATGAATGTTCAAGAAAACCAATGCTGATTTTCAGCGTCCTGTTCACACTCATAGCCGTGCTGCCCAATTTTCTCTCCATTCAACCCTGGTCAGCTCTTCATTTTCCTGTGTACACGAACAAGACTTCAGAAATCATTGGAATCTGCACTACAGAATGTTCCATTCATTCATTCCCTGCGAATCTGGAATTCATCTGAACCTTCACTCCAGGCAGTCTTCTGTGACACCACTGGTGAATAATCAGGTAACACAATACTGGTTTTCAGTGGCCTTTTCATACTTCAAGCAGTGCTGCTTTATTGGCTCTCGATTTATCCGTGATCAGCTCTTCATTTTCCGGTCCACACAAACTAGCCTTCAGAAATCACTGGAATCTCTCTACAGAATGTTCCATTCAATCATTGTGATTCTGGAATTCATCTGAATCTGCAGTGCAGGCAGTCTTTTTTTACTCCACTGGTGAATGTCCTAGTGACTCCATGCTGGTTTTCAGCTGCATGTTCTCAGGCGCAGCCATGCTGGTCAATTGGCTCTCCACTCAACAGGAGTCAGTTGTTCATTTTCTTGACCACACAATCCAGCCTTAAGAAATCATTGTTAACTACAAAGCAGAATACTCCATTAATTCACTGCGAATCTGTAATTCGTCTGACTCTCCAATCTAGGTAGGTTTTCATTACAACACTGGTGAATGACCAAGTAACCCAATGCTGGATTTCAGCGGCCTAGTCAGAATCGCAGCCATGCTGTTCAATTGGTTTTCCACTCAACCCTGCTCAGCTCTTCATTTTCCTGTCCACACAACCCGATATTCAGTAATCATTGTTCTCTCCACTATAGAATGTTCCATTCATTCACTGCGAATTTGGAATCCATCTGAATCTGCACTGAAGGCCGTATACTGTGACATCTCTGGTGAATGTCCAAGTAACCCAGTGCTGGTTTTCAGCGGCATGTTCACACACGCAGATTTGCAGTTTAATTGGATTTCCACTCAAAGCAGGTCAGGTCTTCATGGTCCTGTCCACACAATACAGTCTTCAGAAATCATTATTTTCTCCAGTACAGAATGTTCCATTAATTCATTGCGAATCTAGAATTCATCTGTATCTCAACTCCCAGCAGTGTTTCATACAACACTGCTGAATTTCTAAGGAAGCCAATTCTGATTATCAGCGGCCTGTTCAGACTCTCAGCCTTGTTCAATTGGCTATCGATTCATTCCTTGTCAGCTCTACATTTTCCTGTCCACACAACCCATCCTTCAGAAATCATTAGAATCTCCACTACAGAATGTTCCATTCATTCATTCACAGCAAATCTGGAATTCATCTTAACCTGCACTCCAGGCAGTCTTTCGTAACAACACTGGTGAATATCCAAATAACCCAATACTGCTTTTCAGTGGCCTTTTTGTACAATCAGCCGGCTGCTTAATTGGCTATCGATTTATCGCTGGTCAGCTCTTCATTTTCCTGTCCACACAACCCAGCCTTCACAAATCATTGGAATCTCTGCTAAAGAATGTTCCATTCAATCTTTGCGATTCTGGAATTCATCTGAATCTGCAGTGCAGGCAGTCTTTCGTTACACCACTGGTGAATGTCCAAGTGACTCCATGCTGGTTTTAAGCGGCATGTTCACAGGCGCAGCCGTGCTGCTCAATTGGCTATCTACTCAACAGGTGTCAGTTGTTCATTTTCTTGACCACACAATCCAGCCTTCAGAAATCATTCTTAACTCCAATACAGAATATTCCATTAATTCACCGTGAATCTGGAATTCATCTGACTCTCCAATCTATGTAGGTTTTCATTACAACTCTGGTGAATGAGCAAGTAATACAATGCTGGATTTCAGAGGCCTAGTCAGACTCGCAGCCGTGCTGTTCAATTGGTTATCCACTCAACCCTGCTCAGCTCTTCATTTTCCTGTCCACACAACCAGACCTTCAGAAATCATTTTTCTCTCCACTATAGAATGTTCCATTGATTCACTGCGAATTTGCATTTCATCTGAATCTGCACTGCAAGCATTCTACTGTGACACCACTGGTGAATGTCCATGTAACCCAGTGCTGGTTTTCAGCGGTATTTTCACACACACAGATGTGCTGTTTAATTAGATTTCCTCTCAAATCTGGTCATGTCTTCATTTTCCTGTCCATACAACCCAGCCTTCAGAAATCATTATTATTTCCAGTACAGAATGTTCCATTCATTCACTGCGAATCGGGAATTCATCTGAATCTCAACTCCGGCAATTTTTCATAAAACACTGCTGTATTTCTAATAAGCCAATTCTGTTTATCAGCGGCCTATTCAGAATCTCCGCATTGCTCGTCAATTGGCTATCGATTCATTCCTGGTCAGCTCTACATTTTCCTGTCCACTAAAACCAGTCTTCAGAAATCACTGTTATCTCCACTACAGACTATTACATTTATTCATTGAGAATTTGGAACTCATCTGAATCTGCACTATAGGCAGTCTATCCTTACACCGCTGGGGAATGTCCAAGTAACCCAAAGTTAATTTTCAGCGTCCTGTTCACACTCACAGCCGTGCTGCTCCATTTGCTCTCCATTGAAACCTGGTCAGCTCTTCATTTTCCTGTTCACAAAATCAGGACTTCAGAAATCATTGGAATCTCCACTCCAGAATGTTCCATTCAATCATTGCGATTCTGGAATTCATCTTAATTGTCAGTACAGGCAGTCTTGCATTACACCCCTGGTGAATGTTCAAGAAAACCAATGCTGATTTTCAGCGTCCTGTTCACACTAGCAGCCGTGCTGCTCAATTTGCTCTCCATTCAACCTTGGTGAGCTCTTCATTTTCCTGTGTACACGAACAAGACTTCAGAAATCATTGGAATCTCCACTATAGTATGTTCCATTCATTCATTCACTGCGATTCTGGAATTCATCTGAACCTTCACTCCAGGCAGTCTTCCGTGAAACCACTTGTGAAAAACCAAGTAACCCAATACTGGTTTTCAGTTGCCTTTTCATACTCGAAGCAGTACTGCTTAATTGGCTCTCGATTTATCCCTGGTTAGCTCTTCATTTTAGGTCCACACAAACTAGCCTTCAGAAATCATTGGAATCTCTGCTACAGAATGTTCCCTTCAATCATTGAGATTCTGGAATATATCTGAATCTGCAGTGCAGTCAGTCTTTCGTTACACCACTGGTGAATGTCCAAGGGACTCCATGCTGGTTTTCAGCTGCATGTTCTCAGGCGCTGCCATGCTGGTCAATTGGCTCTCCACTCAACAGGGGTCAGTTGTTCATTTTCTTGGCCACACAATCCAGCCTTCAGAAATCATTGTTAACTACAAAGCAGAATACTCCATTAATTCACTGCGAATCTGTAATTCGTCTGACTCTCCAATCTAGGTAGGTTTTCATTACAACACTGGTGAATGACCAAGTAACCCAATGCTGGATTTCAGCGGCCTAGTCAGAATCGCAGCCATGCTGTTCAATTGGTTTTCCACTCAACCCTACTCAGCTCTTCATTTTCCTGTCCACACAACCCGACATTCAGAAATCATTGTTCTCTGCACTATAGAATGTTCCATTGATTCACTGCGAATTTGGAATCCATCTGAATCTGCACTGCAGGCAGTCTACTGTGACACCTCTGGTGAATGTCCAAGTAACCCAGTGCTGGTTTTCAACGGCATGTTCACACATGCAGATGTGAAGTTTAATTGGATTTCCACTCAAAGCTGGTCAGGTCTTCATTTTACTGTCCACACAATCCAGTCTTCAAAAATCATTATTATCTCCAGTACAGAATGTTTCATTAATTCATTGCGAATCTGGACTTCATCTGAATCTCAACTCCCGGCAGTTTTTCATACAACACTGCTGAATTTCTAAGTAAGCCAATTCTGATTATCAGCAGCCTGTTCAGACTCTTAGCCTTGTTGTACAATTGGCTATCGTTTCATTCCTGGTCAGCTCTACATTTTCCTGTCCACACAACCCATCCTTCAGAAATCATTAGAATCTCCACTACAGAATGTTCCATTCATTCATTCACTGCGAATCTGGAATTCACCTGAACCTTCAAGCCAGGCAGTCTTTCGTAACACCACTGGTGAATATACATGTAACCCAATACTGGTTATTAGCAGCCTTTTCATACTCACAGTAGTGCTGCTTATTTGGCTCTTGATTTATCCCTGGTCAGCTCTTCATTTTCCTGTCCACACAACCCAGCCTTCAGAAATCATTGGAATCTCTGCTACAGAATTTTCCATTCAATATTTGCGATTCTGGAATTCATCTGAATCTGCAGTGCAGGCAGTCTTTCGTTACACCACTGGTGAATGTACAAGTGACTCCATGCTGGTTTTAAGCGGCATGTTCAAAGGCGCAGCCATGCTGGTCAATTGGCTATCCACTCAACAGGGGTCAGTTGTTCATTTTCTTGACCACACAATCCAGCCTTCAGAAATCATTGTTAACTCCAATACAGAATATTTCATTGATTCACTGCGAATCTAGAATTCATCTGACTCTCCAATCTAGGTAGGTTTTCATTACAACACTGGTGAATGACCAAGGAAAACAATGCTGAATTTAAGCGGCCTAGTCAGACTCGCAGCCGTGCTGTTCAATTGGTTTTCTACTCAACCCTGCTCAGCTCTTCATTTTCCTGCTATCGATTCATTCAGTGTCAGCTCTACATTTTCCTGTTCAGACAAACCAGCATTCAGAAATCATTGGAATCTCCCCTACAGAATGTTCCATTCAATTATTGCGATTCTGGAATTAATCCGAATCGGCAGTACAGGCAGTCTTTCGTTACACCCCTGGTGAATGTTCAAGAAAACCAATGCTGATTTTCAGCGTCCTATTCACACTCGCAGCCGTGCTGCTCAATTTGCTCTCCATTCAACCCTGGTTAGCTCTTTATTTTCCTGTGTACACAAACAAGACTTCAGAAATCATTGGAATCTCCACTACAGAATGTTCCATTCATTCATTCACTGCGAATCTGGATTCATCTGAACCTTCACTCCAGGCTGTCTTCCGTGACACCACTGGTGAATAACCAAGTAACCCAATACTGGTTTTCAGTTGCCTTTTCATACTCGAAGCAATGCTGCTTAATTGGCTCTCCATGTATCCCTGGTCAGCTCTTCATTTTCCTGTCCACAAAAACCAACCTTCAGAAATCATTGGAATCTCTGCTACAGAATGTTCCCTTCAATCTTTGCGATTCTGGAATTCATCTGAATCTGCAATGCAGGCAGTCTTTCGTTACACCTCTGGTGAATGTCCAAGTGACTCCATGCTGGTTTTCAGAGGCATGTTCTCAGGCACAGCTATGCTGGTCAATTGGCTATCCACTCAACAGGGGTCAGTTGTTCATTTTCTTGACCACAAAATCCAGTCTTCAGAAATCATTGTTAACTCCAATGCAAAATATTCCATTAATTTACTGCAAATCTGGAATTCGTCTGACTCTCCAATCTATGTAGGTTTTCCTTACAACACTGGTGAATGACCAAGTAACCCAATGCTGGATTTAAGCGGCCTTGTTAGACTCGCAGCTGTTCAGTTCAATTGGTTTTCCACTTAACCATGCTCAGATCTTCATTTTCCTGTCCACACAACCCGACCTTCAGAAATCATTGTTCTCTCCACTATAGAATGTTCCACTCATTCACTCCGAATTTGAAATTCATCTGAATCTGCACTGCAGGCAGTCTACTGTGACACCTCTGGTGAATGTCCAAGTAACCCAGTGCTGGTTTTCAGCGACATGTGGACACACACGCAGATGTGCTGTTTAATTGGATTTCCACTCAAAGCTGGTCAGGTCTTCATGGTCCTTTCCACACAATCCAGTCTTCAGGAATCACTATTTTCTCCAGTACAGAATGCTCCATTCATTCACTGCGAATCTAGAATTCATCTGAATCTCAACTTCCCTCAGTTTTTCATTAAACACTGCTGAATTTCTAAGTAAGCCAATTCCGATTATCAGCGGCCTGTTAAGACTCTCAGCATTGTTGTTCAATTGGCTATTGATTCATTCCTGCTCAGCTCTACATTTTCCTTTCCACACAACCCATCCTTCAGAAATCTTTGGAATCTCCACTACAGAATGTTATGTTCATTCATTCACTGCAAATCTGGAATTCATCTGAACCTGCACTCCAGGCAGTCTTTCATAACACCACTGGTAAATATCCAAATAACCCAATACTGCTTTTCAGTGGCCTTTTCGTACTCACAGACGGCTGCTTATTTGGCTATCGATTTATCTCTGGTCAGCTCTTCATTTTCCTGTCCACACAACCCAGCCTTCAGAAATCTTTGGAATCTCTGCTACAGAATGTTCCATTCAATCATTGCGATTCGGGAATTCGTCTGAATATGTAGTACAAGCAGTCTTTCGTTACATCCCTGGTGAATGTCCCAGTAACCCAATGCTGATTTTCAGCGTCCTGTTCACACTCGCAGCCGTGATGCTCTATTTGCTCTCCATTCAACCCTGGTCAGCTCTTCATTTTCATGTCCACAAAAACAAGACTTCAGAAATCATTGGAATCTCCGCTACAGAATATTCCATTGCAATGCGAATCTGCAATTCATCTGATTCTCCACTCTAGGTATATTTTCGTTATAACACTGGTGAATGACCAAGTAACCCAATGCTGGTTTTCAGCGGCATATTCACACTCGCAGATGTGCTGTTCAATTGGCTATCCACTCAATGCTGCTCAGGTCTTCATTTTCCTGTTCAGACAAACCAGCCTTCAGAAAACATTCTAATCTCCACACCAGAATGTTCTATTCAATCACTGCGATTCTGGAGTTCTTCTGAATCTGCAGTGCAGGCAGTTTTTCGTTACCCCACTGGTGAATGTCCAAGTGACAACATGCTGGTATTCAGCGGCATGTTCACAGGGTCAATTGGCTATCCACTCTATGCTGGTTCATCCTGGTCAATTGGCTATCCACTCAACAGGGTTCAGTTGTTCATTTTCCTGACAACACAATCTAGCCTTCAGAAATCATTGTTAACTCCAATACAGAATATTCCATTAATTCACTGCGAATCTGGAATTCATCTGACTCTCCAATCTAGGTACATTTTCGTTATAACACTGGTGAATGACCAAGCAACCCAATGCTGGTTTTCAGCGGCATGTTCACACTCGCAGATGTGCTGTTCAATTGGCTATCCACTCAATGCTGGTCAGGTCTTCATTTTCCTGTTCTCACAAACCAGCCTTCAGAAAACATTGGAATCTCCAACCCAGAATATTCCATTCAATCATTGCGATTCTGGAATTCATCTGAATCTGCACTACAGGCAGTCTTTCCTTACGCCCCTGGTGAATGTCCCAGTAACCCAATGCTGATTTTCAGCGTACTGTTCACACTCGCAGCCGTGATGCTCTATTTGCTTTCCATTCAACCCTGGTCAGCTCTTCATTTTCCTGTCCACAAAACCCAGCCATCAATAATCATTGTTAACTCAAATCGAGAATATTCCGTTCATTCACTGCCAATCTGGAATTCATCTGAATCTCCACTCTAGGTACATTTTCGTTATAACTCTGGTGTATGACCCAGTAACCCAATGCTTGTTTTCAGCGGCATGTTCACACTCGCAGATGTGCTATTCATTTGGCTATACACTCGATGCTGGTCAGGTCTTCATTTTCTTGTTCACACAAACCAGCCTTCAGAAATCATTGGAATCTCCGCTACAGAATGTTCCATTCATTCACTGTGAATCTGGAATTCATCTGAACTCCACTCTAGGTACATTTCCGTTATAACACTGGTGAATGACCATGTAACCCAATGCTGGTTTTCAGGGGCATGTTCACACTCACTGATGTGCTATTCAATTGGCTATCCACTCGAAGCTGGTCTGGTCTTCATTTTCTTGTTCACACAAACCAGCCTTCAGAAATCATTGGAATCTCCGATACAGAATGTTCCATTCATTCACTGCGAATCTGGAATTCATCTGACACTCCACTCTAGTTACATTTTCGTTTTAACACTGGTGAATGACCATGTAACCCAATGCTGGTTTTCAGGGGTATGTTCACACTCGCAGATGTGCTGTTTAATTGGCTATCCACCCAATGCTGCTCAGGTCTTCATTTTCCTGTTCACACAAACCAGCCTTCAGAAATCACTCTTATTTCCACTACAGACTGTTAATCATTGTTAACTCAAATAGAGAATTCCATTCATTCACTGCCAATCTGGAATTCATCTGACTCTCCAATCTAGGTACATTTTAGTTATAACACTGGTGAATGACCAAGCAACCCAATGCTGGTTTTCAGCGGCATGTTCACACTCGCAGATGTGCTATTCATTTGCCTATACACTCGATGCTGGTCAGGTCTTCATTTTCTTGTTCACACAAACCAGCCTTCAGAAATCATTGGAATCTCCGATACAGAATGTTCCATTCATTCACCGCGAATCTGGAATACATCTGACTCTCCACTCTCGGTAGATTTTCGTTTTAACACTGGTGAATGACTAAGTAACCCAATGCTGGATTTCAGCAGCATGTTCACACTCGCAGATGTGCTGTTTAATTGGCTATCCACCCAATGCTGGTCAGGTCTTCATTTTCCTCTTCACACAAACCGGCCTTCAGAAATCACTGTTTTCTCCACTACAGACTATCTATTCATTCAGTGTCAGCTCTACATTTTCCTGTTCACACAAACCAGACTACAGAAATCACTGTTAACTCCACTATAGACTTTTATATTTATTCATTGCGAGTTTGGAATTCGTCTGAATATGCACTACCGGCTTTCTTTCCTTACGCCCCTGGTGAATGTCCCAGTAACCCAATGCTGATTTTCAGCGTACTGTTCACACTCGCAGCCGGGATGTTCTATTTGCTCTCCATTCAACCCTGGACAGCTGTTCTTATTCATGTCCACAAAAACAAGACTTCAGAAATCATTGGAATCTCCGCTACAGAATATTCCAATCATTCACTGCGAATCTGTAATTCATCTGACTCTCCAATCTAGGTATATTTTCGTTATAACACTGGCGAATGACCAAGTAACCCAATGCTGGTTTTCAGCGGCATGTGCACACTCGCAGATATGCTGTTCATTTGGCTATCCACTCAATGCTGGTCAGGTCTTCATTTTCCTGTTCACACAAACCAGCCTGCAGAAAACATTGGAATCTCCACTCCAGAATATTCCATTCAATCATTACGATTCTGGAATTCATCTGAATCTACAGTACAGGCAGTCTTTCGTTACACCCTTAGTGAATGTTCAAGTAATCCAATGCTGATTTTCAGCGTCCTGTTCACACTCGCAGCCATGCTGCTAAATTTGCTCTCCATTTTACCCTGGTCAGCTCTTCATGTTCCTGTGCACAGTGCAGGCACTCTTTGGTTACACCACTGGTGAATGTCCAAGTGATTCAATGCTGGTTTTCAGCGGCATGTTCACAGGCGCAGCCATGCTTGTCAATTGGCTATCCAGTCAACAGGGGTCATTTGTTCATTTTCTTGACCACACTATCCAGCCTTCAGAAATCATTGGAATATCCACTACAGAATGTTCCATTCAATCATTGAGATTCTGGAATTCATCTGAATCTGCAGTGCAGGCAGTCTTTCGTTACACCACTGGTGAATGTCCAGTTGACTCCATGCTGGTTTTAAGCGGCATGTTCACAGGCGCAGCCTTGTTGCTCAATTGGCTATCCACTCAAGAGTGGTCAGTTGTTCATTTTCTTAACCACACAACCCAGCCTTCAGAAATCATTATTATTTCCAGTACAGAATGTTCCATTCATTCATTCACTGAGAACCTGTAATTCATCTGGACCTTCACTCCAGGCAGTCTTTCTTAACACCGCTGGTGAATAACCAAGTAACCCAATAGTGGTTTTCAGCGGCCTTTTCATACTCGCAGCAGTGCTGCTTAATTTGCTATTGATTTATGTCTGGTCAGCTCTTCATTTTCCTGTCCACACAAACCAGCCTTCAGAAATCACTTTTATCTCCACTAAAGACTGTTACATTTATTCATTGCGAATTTGGAATTCTTCTGAATCTGCACTAGAGGCAGTCTTTCCTTACGCCCTTGGTGAATGTCACAGTATCCCAATGCTGATTTTCAGCGTCCTGTTCACACTCGCAGCCATGATGCTCTATTTGCTCTCCATTCAACCCTGGTCAGCTCTTCATTTTCATTTCCACAAAAACAAGACTTAAGAAATCATTCGACTCTCCGCTACAGAATATTCCATTCATTCACTGCGAACCCGTAATTCATCTGACTCTCCACTCTAGGTATATTTTCGTTATAACACTGGTCAATGACCAATTAACCCAATGCTGGCTTTCAGCGGCATGTTCACACTCGCAGATGTGCTATTCAATTGGCTATCCACTCAATGCTGGTCAGGTCTTCATTTTCCTGTTCACACAAACCAGCCTTCAGAAAACATTGGAATCTCCACTCCAGAATATTCCATTCAATCATTGCGATTCTGGGATTCATCTGAATCTGCAGTACAGGCAGTCTTTCATTACACCCCTGGTGAATGTTCATGTAATCCAATGTTAATTTTCAGCGTCCTGTTCACACTCGAAGCTGTGCTGCTAAATTTGCTCTCCATTTCAACATGGTCAGCTTTCATGTTACTGTGTAGACAAACAATACTTCAGAAATCATTGGAATCTCCACTACAGAATGTTCCATTCATTCATTCACTGCGAATCTGGAATTCATCTGAACCTTCACTCCTGGCAGTCTTTCGTAACACCACTGGTGAATGTCCAAGTGACTCCATGCTGGTTTTCAGCGGCATGTTCACAGGCGCAGCCATGCTGGTCAATTGGCTATCCACTCAAGAGCGGTCAGCTGTTCATTTTCTTCAACACACAATCCAGCCTTCAGAAATCATTAACTCCAATACAGAATATTCCCTTAATTCACTGCGAATCTGGAATTCATCCGACTCTCCAATCTAGACTCTCCATTTTCATTACAACACTGGTGAATGATTAAGTACCCCAATGCTCATTTCAGCAGCCTAGTCAGACTCGCAGCCGTGCTGTTCAATTAGTTATCCTCTCAACCCTGCTCAGCACTTCATCTTCCTCTCCACACAACCCGACCGTCGGAAAAAATTGTTCTCAGCACTATAGAATGTCGCATGCAGTCACTGCGAATTTGTAATTCATCTGAATCTGCATTGCAAGAAGTCTCCTGTGACACCTCTGGTGAATGCCCAAGTAACCCAGTGCTGGTTTTCATTGGCATGTTCACACACGCAGATGTGCTTTTTAATTGGATTTCCACTAAAAGCTGGTCAAGTCTTCATTTTCCTGTCCACACAACCCAGCCTTCAGAAATCATTATTATCTCCAGTACAGAATGTTCCTTTCATTCATTCACTGCTAACCTGGAATTCATCTGGACCTTCACTCCAGGCAGTCTTTCATAACACCACTGGTGAATAATCAAGTAACCCAATACTGGTTTTCAGCGGCCTTTTCACACTCGCATCCATGCTGCTCAATTTGCTCTCAATTTTACCCTGGACAGCTCTTCATGTTCCTGTGCACACAAACAATACTTCAGAAATCATTGGAATCTCCACTGCAGAATGTTCCATTCAATCATTGCGATTCTGGAATTCATCTGAATCTGCAGTGTAGGCAGTCTTTCGTTACACCACTGGTGAATGTCCAAGTGACTCCATTCTAGTTTTCAGAGGCATGTTCACAGGCACAGTCATGCTGGTCAATTGGCTATGCACGCAATAGGGGTCAGTTGTTCATTTTCTTAACCACACAATTCAGCCTTCAGACATCATTGTTAACTCCAATACAGAATATTACATTAATTCACTGCGAATCTAGAATTCATCTGACTCTCCAATCTAGGTAGGTTTTCATTACAACACTGGTGAATGACCAAGGAAAACAATGCTGAATTTAAGCGCCCTAGTCAGACTCGCAGCCGTGCTGTTTAATTGGTTATCCACTCGACCCTACTCAGCTCTTCATCTTCCTGTCCACACAACCCGACCTTCTTAAAACATTGTTCTCAGCACTATAGAATGTTGCATTCACTCACTGCGAATTTGGAATTCATCTGAATCTGCATTGCAGGCAGTCTGCTGTGACACCTCTTGTGATTGTCCAAGTAACCCAGTGCTGGTTTGCAGCGGCATGTTCCCACACACAGATGTGCTGTATAATTGGATTTCCACTCAAACTGGTCAGGTCTTCCTTTTCCTGTCAACACAACCCAGGATTCTGAAATCATTATTATCTCCATTACAGAATGTTCCTTTCATTCACTGCGAGTCTGGAATTCATCTGAATCTCCACTCTAGTTAGGTTTTCGTTAAAACACTAGTGAATGAGCAAGAATCCCAATGCTGTTTTTCAGCTGGCTTTTCACACTCGCAGACATGCTGTTCAATTGGCTATCCATTAAAACCAGCTCAGCTCTTCATTTTCCTGTCCACAAAACCCAGCCATCAGAAATCATTGTTAACTCAAATAGAGAATATTCCATTCATTCACTGCTAATCTGGAATTCATCTGACTCTCCACTCTCGGTAGATCTTCGTTTTAACACTGGTGAATGACCAAGTATCCCAATTTTGGATTTCAGCGGCATGTTCACACTCAAAGATGTGCTGTTTAATTGGCTATCCACTCGATGCTGGTCAGATCTATATTTTCCTTTTCACACAAACCAGCCTTCAGAAATCACTCTTATCTCCACTACAGACTGTTACATTTATTCATTGCGAATATGGAATTCATCTGAATCTGCACTACAGGCAGTCATTCCTTACGCCCCTGGTGAATGTCCCAGTAACATAATGCAGATTTTCAGCGTACTGTTCACACTCGCAGCCGTGATGCTCTATTTGCTCTCCATTCAACCCTAGTCAGCTCTTCATTTTCATGTCCACAAAAACAAAACTTCAGAAATCATTGGAGTCTCCGCTACAGAATATTTCATTCATTCACTGCGAATCTGTAATTCATCTGACTCTCCACTCTAGGTATATTTTCATTATAACAGTGTTGAATGACCAAGTCACCCAATGCTGGTTTTCAGCGGCATGTTCACACTCGCAGATGTGCTGTTCAATTGGCTATCCACTCAATGCTGGTCAGGTCTTCATTTTCCTGTTCACACATACCAGCCTGCAGAAAACATTGGAATCTCCACTCCAGAATGTTCCATTCAATCATTGTGATTCTGTAATTCATCTGAATCTGCAGTACAGGCAGTCTTTCGTTACACCCCTGAAATCATCGTTAACTCAAATAGAGAATATTCCAATCATTCACTGCGAATCTGGAATTCATCTGACTCTCCACTCTCGGTAGATTTTCGTTTTAACACTTGTGAATGACCAAGTAACCCAATGCTGGTTTTCAGAGGCATGTTCACAGTAGCAGATATGCTATACAATTGGCTATCCACTCGATGCTGGCCAGGTCTTCATTTTCCTGTTCACACAAACCAGCCTTCATAAATCATTGTAATCTCCGCTACAGAATGTTCCATTCATTCAATGCGAATCTGGATTTCATCTGACTCTCGGTAGATTTTCGTTTTAACACTGGTTAATGACCAAGTAACCCAATGCTGAATTTCAGCGGCATGTTCACATTCGCAGAAGTGGATTCAATTGGCTATCAACTCGATGCTGGTCAGGTCTTTATTTTCCTGTTCACACAAACCAGCCTTCAGAAATCATTGGAATCTCCGCTACAGAATGTTCCAATCATTCACTGAGAATCTGGAATTCATCTGAATCTCCACTCTCGGTAGATTTTCGTTTTAACACTGGTGAATGACCAAGTAACCCAATGCTGGATTTCAGCGGCTTGTTCACACTCGCAGATGTGCTGTTTAATTGGCTATCCATCCAATGCTGGTCAGGTCTTCATTTTCCTCTTCACAAAAACCGGCCTTCAGAAACCACTGTTATCTCCACTACAGAGTGTTACATTTATTCATTGCGAATTTGGAATTCATCTGAATCTGCACTACAGGCAGTCTTTCCTTACGCCCCTGGTGAATGTCCCAGTAACCCAATGCTGATTTTCAGCGTCCTGTTCACACACGCAGCCGTTATGCTCTATTTGCTCTCCATTCAACCCTGCTCAGATCTTCATTTTCATGTCCACAAAAACAAGACTTCAGAAATCATTGGAATCTCCGCTAAAGAATTTTCCATTCATTCACTGAGAATCTGTAATTCATCTGACTCTCCAATCTAGGTATATTTTCGTTATAACACTGGTGAATGACCAAGAATACCAATGCTGATTTTCAGCTGCCTGTTCACACTCGCAGACGTGCCTTTCAATTGGCTATCCACTAAACATGCTCAGCTCTTCATATTCCTGTCCAAAATACCCAGTCTTCAGTAAACATTGTTAACTCAAATAGAGAATATTCCATACATTCACTGCGAATATGGAATTCCTCTGACTCTCCACTCGAGGTACATTTCCTTTATAATATTGGTGAATGACCAAGTAACCCTATTCTGGTTTTCAGAGGCATGTTCATACTCACAGATGTGCGCTTCCATAGGCTATCCACTTGATGCTGGTCAGTTCTTTACTTTCCTGTTCACAAAACAGTCTTCAGAAATCATTGGAATCTCCGCTACAGAATGCTCCATTCATTCACTGCGAATCTGGAATTCATCTGACTCTCCACTCGCGGTAGATTTTCGTTATAACACTGGTGAATGACCAAGTAACCCAATGCTGGATTTTATCGGCATGTTCACACTCACAGATGTGTGGTTCAATTGGCTATGCACTCAATGCTGGTCAGGTCTTCATTTTCCTGTTCACAAACCAGCCTTCAGAAATCATTAGAATCTCCACTCCAGAATGTTTCATTCAGTCATTTTGAATCTCGAATTCATCTGAACCTGCAATACAGGCAGTCTTTCGTTACACCCCTGGTAAATGTTCAAGAAATCCAATGCTGATTTTAAACCTCCTCTTCACACTTGCAGCCGTGCTGCTCAGTTTGCTCTCCATTCAACCCTGGTCAGTTCTTCATTTTCCTGTGCACACAAAAACGACTTCTGAAATCATTGGAATCTCCACTACAGTATGTTCCATTCATTCATTCACTGCGAATCTGGTATTCACCTGAACCTTCACTCCAGGCAGTCTTTCGTAACACCACTGGTGAATAACTAAGTAACCCAATACTGCTTTTCAGTGGACTTTTCGTACTCGCAGCTGGCTGCTTAATTGGCTATCGATTTGTCCCTGGTCATCTCTTCATTTTCCTGTCCACACAACCCAGACTTCAGAAATCCTTGGAATCTCTGCTACACAATGTTCCATTCAATCATTGCGATTCTGGAATTCATCTGAATCTGCAGTGCAGGCAGTCTTTCGTCACACCACTGGTGAATGTCCAAGTGACTCCATGCCGGTTTTCAGCGGCATGTTCACACACGCAGCTGTGCTGTTTAATTGGACTTCCACTCCAAGCTGTTCAAGTCTTCATTGTCCTGTCCACACAATCCAGTCTTCAGAAATCATTATTATCTCCAGTACAGAATGTTCCATTAATTCACTGCGAATCTGGAATTCATCTGAATCTCAACTCCCAGCAGTTTTTCATACAACACTGCTGAATTTCTAAGTAAGCCAATTCTGATTATCAGTGGCCTGTTCAGACTCTCCGCCTTGTTGTTCAATAGGCTTTCGATTCATTCCTGGTCAGCTCTACATTTTCCTGTCCACACAACCAATCTTTCAGAAATCATTGGAATCTCCACTAGAGAATGTTCCATTCATTCATTCACTGCAAATCTGGAATTCTTCTTTACCTGCACTTCAGGCAGTCTTTCATAACACCACTGGTGAATATCCAAGTAACCTAATACTGCTTTTCAGTGGCCTTTTCGTACACGCAGCCGGCTGCTTAATTGGCTATTGATTTATCCCTGGTCAGCTCTTCATTTTCCTGTCTACACAACCCAGCCTTCAGAAATCATTGGAGTCTCTGCTACAGAATGATCTATTCAATCATTGCGATTCTGGAATTCATCTGAATCTGCAGTGTAGCCAGTCTTTCGTTACACACTGATGAATGTCCAAGTGATTCCATGCTGGTTTTAAGTGGCATGTTCACAGGCGCAGGCATGCTGGTCAATTGGCTACCCACTCAACAGGGGTCAGTTGTTCATTTTCTTGACCACACAATCCAGCCCTCAGAAATCATAGTTAACTAAAATACAGAATATTCCATTAAATCACTGCGCAACTGGAATTCATCTGAGTCTCCAATCTAGATAGGTTTTCATTACAACACTGGTGAATGAGCAAGTAATACAATGCTGAATTTCAGTGGCCTAGTCAGACTCGCAGCCGTGCTGTTCAATTCGTTTTCCACTCATCCCTGCTCAGCTCTTCATTTTCCTGCAATCAATTCATTCAGTGCCTGCTCTACATTTTCCTGTTCACTCAAACCAGCATTCAGAAATCACTGTTAACTCCACTACAGACTTTTACATTTATTCATTGCGATTTTGGAATTCATCTGAATCTCCACTACCGGAAGTCTTTCCTTACGCCGCTGGTGAATGTCCAAGTAACCCAATGCTGATTTTCAGCGTCCTGTTCACACTCGCAGCCGTGCTGCTCAATTTGCTCTGCATTCAACCCTGGTCAGCTCTTCATTTTCCTGTCCACACAAACAAGACTTCAGAAATCATTGGAATCTCCACTACAGAATGTTCCATTCATTCACTATGAATCTGGAATTCATCTGAATCTCAAATCCCGGCAGTTTCTCATACAACACTGCTGAATTTCTAAGTAAGACAATTCTGATTATCAGCGGCCTGTTCATACTCGCAGTCATGCTGCTTAATTGGTTATCGATATATCCCTGGTCAGCACTTCATTTTCCTGTCCACACAAACCAGACTTCAGAAATCACTAGAATCTCTGCTACAGAATGTTCCATTCATTCTCTGCTAATCTGGAATTCATCTGACTCTCCACTCTAGTTAGGTTTTCGTGACAACAGTAGTGAATGACCAAGAATCTCAATGCTGGTTTTCAGCTGCCTGTTCATACTCGCAGACGTGCTGTTCAAATGGATATCCACTAAACCATGCTCAGCATTTCATTTTCCTCTCCACACTACCCCACCTTCAGAAATCATTGCTTTCACCAAAATAGAATGTTTTTTCTCTCACTGCGAATTTGGAATTCATCTGAATCTGCATTGTAGGAAGTCTGCTGTGACACCTCTGGTGAATTTCCAAGTAACCCAGTGCTGGTTTTCAGCGGCATGTTCACACACGCAGACGTGCCGTTTAATTGGATTTCCACTCAAAACTGGTCAGGTCTTCATTTTCCTGTCCACAGAACCCAGGCTTCAGAAATCATTATTATCTCCAGTACAGAATGTTCCTTTCATTCACTGCGAATCTGGAATTCATCTGAATCTCCTCTCTAGTTAGGTTTTCGTTACAGCACTAGTGAATGACCAAGAATCCCAATGCTGCTTTTCAGCTGCCTGTTCACACTCGCAGACGTGCTGTTCAATTGGCTATCGACTAAAACCTGCTCAGCTCTTTATTTTCCTGTCCACAAAACCCATCCTTCAGAAATCATTGTTAACTCAAATAGAGAATATTCCATTCATTCACTGAGAAATTGGAATTCATCTGACTCTCCACTCTCGGTAGATTTTCATTTTAACACTGGTGAATGAACAAGTAACCCAATGCTGGTTTTCAGTGGCATGTTCACACTAGTAGATGTGCTATACAATTGGCTATCCACTCGATGCTGGCCAGGTCTACATTTTCCTGTTTACACAAACCAGCCTTCAGAAATCATTGGAATCTCCGCTACAGAATGTTCCATTCATTCAATGCGAATCTGGAATTCACATGACTCTCCACTCTTGGTAGATTTTCGTTTTAACACTGGTGAATGAACAAGAAACCCAATGCTGGATTTCAGCGGCATGTTCACATTCGCAGATGTGCTATTCAATTGTCTATCCACTCGATGCTGGTCAGGTCTTCATTTTCCTGTTCACACATACCGGCCTTCAGAAATCACTGTTATCTCCACTACAGACTGTTACATTTATTCATTGCGAATTTGGAATTCATCTGAATCTGCACTACAGGCAGTCTTTCCTTACGCCCCTGGTGAATGTCCCAGTTACCCAATGCTGATGTTCAGCGTCCTGTTCACACTCACAGCATTGATGCTCAATTTGCTCTCCATTCAACCCTGCTCAGATCTTCATTTTCATGTCCACAAAAACAAGACTTCAGAAATCATTGGAATCTCCGCTAAAGAATTTTCCATTCATTCACTGAGAATCTGTTATTCATCTGACTCTCCAATCTAGGTATATTTTCGTTATAACACTAGTGAATGACTAAGTAACCCAATGCTGGTTTTTAGCGGCATGTTCACACTAGCAGATGTGCTGTTCAATTGGCTATCCACTCAATGCTGGTCAGGTCTTCATTTTCCTGTTCACACAAACCAGCCTTCAGAAAACATTGGAAACTCCACTCCAGAATGTTCCATTCAATCATTGCGATTCTGGAATTCATCTGAATCTGCAGTACAGGCAGACTTTCGTTAAACCCCTGGTGAATGTTCAAGTAATCCAATGCTGATTTTCAGCGTGCTGTTCACAGTCGCAGCCGTGCTGGTAAATTTGCTCTCCATCTTACCCTGGTCAGCTCTTCATGTTCCTGTGCACACAAACAAAACTTCAGAAATCATTGGAATCTCCACTACAGAATGTTCCATTCATTCATTCACAGCAAAACTGGAATTCATCTGAAGCTTCACTCCAGGCAGTCTTTCGTAACACCACTGGTGAATGTCCAAGTGACTCCAAGCTGGTTTTCAGCGGCATGTTCACAGGCGCAGCCATGCTGGTCAATTGGCTATCCACTCAACAGCGGTCAGTTGTTCATTTTCTTGACCACACAATCTAGCCTTCAGAAATGATTGTTAACTCCAATACAGAATATTCACCTAATTCACTGCGAATCTGGAATTCATCTGACTCTCCACTCTCGGTACATCTTCGTTTTAACACTGGTGAAAGACGAGGTAACCCAATGCTGGATTTCAGCGGCATGTTCACACTCGCAGATGTGCTGTTTATTTGGCTATCCACCCAATGCTGGTTAGGTCTTCATTTTCCTGTTCACACAAACCAGCATTCAGAAATCATTCTTATCTCCATTACAGACGGTTACATTTATTCATTGCGAATATGGTATTCATCTGAATATGCACTACAGGTAGTCTTTCTTATGCCCCTGGTGAATGTCCCAGTAACCCAATGCTGATTTTCAGCGTACTGTTCACACTCGCAGCCGTGATGCTCTATTTGCTCTCCATTCAACCCTGGTCAGCTCTTCATTTTCATGTCCACAAAAATAAGACTTCAGAAATCATTGGAATCTCCGCTACAGAATGTTCCATTCATTCACCGCGAATCTGGAATTCATCTGACTCTCCACTCTCGGTAGATTTTCGTTTTAACACTGGTGAATGACCAAGTAACACAATGCTGGTTTTCAGCGGCATGTACACACTCGCAGATGTGCTGTTCAATTGGCTATCCACTCAATGCTGGTCAGGTCTTCATTTTCCTGTTCACACAAACCAGCCTGCAGAAAACATTGGAATCTCCACTCCAGAATGTTCCATTCAATCATTGCGATTCTGGAATTCATCTGAATCTGCAGCACAGGCAGACTTTCGTTACACCCCTGGTGAATGTTCAAGTAATCCAATGCTGATTTCCAGCGTGCTGTTCACACTCGCAGCCGTGCTGCTCAATTTGCTCTCCATTTTACCCTGATCAGCTCTTCATGTTCCTGTGCACACAACCCGACCTTCGGAAAACATTGTTCTCAGCACTATAGAATGTTGCCTTCACTCACTCTCAATTTGGAGTTCATCTGAATCTGCATTTCAGGCAGTCTGCTGTGACACCTCTGGTGAATGTCCAAGTAACCCAGTGCTGGTTTTCAGCGGCATGGTCCCATACACAGATGTACTGTATAATTGGATTTCCACACAAAGCTGTTCAGGTCTTCATTTTCCTGTCCACACAACCCAGCCTTCAGAAATCATTATTATCTCCATTAGAGAATTTTCCTTTCATTCACTGCGGATCTGGAATTCATCTGAATCTCCACTCTAGTTAGGTTTTCGTTTCAACACTCGTGAATGACCACGAATCCCAATACTGGTTTTTAGCAGCCTGTTCACACTCGCAGACGTGCTGTTGAACTGGCTATCGACTAAAACCTGCTCAGCTCTTCATTTTCCTTTCCACAAAACCCAGCCTTCAGAAATCATTGTTAACTCAAATAGAGAATATACCATTAATTCACTGCCAATCTGGAATTCATCTGACTCTCTTCTCTAGGTACATTTTCGTTATAACACTGGGGAATGACCAAGTAACCCAATGCTGGTTTTCAGCGGCATGTTCACACTCGCAGATGTGGTATTCAATTGGCTATTCACTCGATGCTGGCCAGGTCTTCATTTTCCTGTTCACACAAACCACCCTTCAGAAAACATTGGAATCTCCGGTACAGAATGTTCCGTTCATTCACTTCGAATCTCGAATTCATCTGGATCTCCACTCTACTTAGGTTTTCGTTACAACACTAGTGAATGACCGAGAATCCAAATGCTGGTTTCAGCTGCCTGTTCACACTGGCAGACGTGCTATTCAATTGGCTATCCAATAAAACCTGCTCAGCTCTTTATTTTCCTGTCCATAAAACCCATCATTCCGAAATCATTTTTAACTCAAATAGAGTATATTTCATTCTTTCACTGCCAATCTGGAAATCATCTGACTATCCACTCTAGGTACATTTTCGTTATAACACTGGTGAATGACCAAGAAATCCAATGCTGGTTTTCAGCGGCATGTTCACAATCGCAGATGTGCTATTCAATTGGCTATCCACTCGATGCTGGCCAGGTCTTCATGTTCCTGTTCACACAAACCAGCCTTCAGAAATCATTGGAATCTCCGGTACAGAATATTCCATTCATGCACTGCGAATCTGGAATTCATCTGACTCTCCACTCTCGGTAGATCTTCGTTTTAACACTGGTGAATGACTAGGTATCCCAATGCTGGATTTCAGCGGCATGTTCACACTCGCAGATGTGCTGTTTAATTGGCTATCCACCCAATGCTGGGCAGGTCTTCATTTTCCTGTTCACACAAACCAGCCTTCAGAAATCGTTCTTATCTCCACTACAGACTGTTTCATTTATTCATTGCGAATATGGAATTCATCTGAATCTACACTACAGGCAGGCTTTCCTTATGCCCCTGGTGAATGTCCCAGTAACCCAATGCTGATTTTCAGCATACTGTTCACACATGCAGCCGTGATGCTCTATTTGCTCTCCATTCAACCCTGGTCAGCTCTTCATTTTCATGTTCACAAAACCAAGACTTCAGAAATCATTGGAATCTCCGCTACAGAATATTCCATTCATTCACTGCAAATCTGTAATAAATCTGACTCTCCACTCTAGGTATATATTCGTTATAACACTGGTGAATGACCAAGTAACTCAATGCTGGTTTTCAGCGGCATGTTCACACTCAGATGTGCTGTTCAGTTGCCTATCCACTCAATGCTGGTCAGGTCTTCATTTTCCTGTTCACACAAACCAGCCTGCAGAAAACACTGGAATCTCCACTCCAGAATGTTCCATTCATTCATTGCGATTCTGGAATTCATCTGAATCTGCAGTACAGGCAGACTTTCGTTAAACCCCTGGTGAATGTTCAAGTAATCCAATGCTGATTTTCAGCGTGCTGTTCACACTTGCAGCCGTGCTGCTCAATTTGCTCTCCATTTTACCCTGATCAGCTCTTCATGTTCCTGTGCACACAAACAATACTTCAGAAATCATTGCAATCTCCACTACAGGAAGTTCCATTCATTCATTCACTGCGAATCTGGAATTCATCTGAACCTTCACTCCAGGCAGTCTTTCATAACACCACTGGTGAATGTCCATGTGACTCCATGCTGGTTTTCATAGGCCTTTCCATACTCGCCGCAGTGCAGCTTAATCGGCTCTCAATTTATCCCTGGTCAGCTCTTCATTTTCCTGTCCACACAAACCAACCTTCAGAAATCACTGGAATCTCTGATCCAGAATGTTCCATTCAATCATTGCGATTCTGGAATTCATCTGAATCTGCAGTGCAGACAGTCTTTCGTTACACCACTGGTGAATGTCCAGGTGACTCCATGCTGGTTTTCAGCGGCATGTTCAGAGGCGCAGCCATGCTGGTCAATTAGCTATCCAATCAACAGGTGTGGGTTGTTCATTTTCTTGACCACACTATCCAGCCTTCAGAAATCATTGTTAACTCCAATACAGAATATTCCCTTAATTCACTGCGAATCTGTAATTCATCTGACTCTCCAATCTAGGTACATTTTCATTACAACATTGGTGAATGACCAAGTACCCCAATGCTGGATTTCAGCGGCCTAGTCAGACTCACAGCCGTGCTGTTCAATTGGTTATCCACTCAACCCTGCTCAGCTCTTCATATTCCTGTGCACACAACCCGACCTTCGGAAAACATTGTTCTCAGCACTATAGAATGTTGCCTTCACTCACTGTCAATTTGGAGTTCATCTGAATCTGCAATTCAGGCAGTCTGCTGGGACACCTCTGGTAAATGTCCATGTAACCCAGTGCTGGTTTTCAGCGGCATGGTCCCATACACAGATATGCTGTATAATTGGATTTCCACACAAAGCTATTCAGGTCTTCATTTTCCTGTCCACACAACCCAGCCTTCAGAAATCATTATTATCTCCATTAGAGAATTTTCCTTTCATTCACTGCGGATCTGGAATTCATCTGAATCTCCACTCTAGTTAGGTTTTCGTTTCAACACTCCTGAATGACCACGAATCCCAATACTGGTTTTTAGCAGCCTGTTCACACTCGCAGACGTGCTGTTCAACTGGCTATCGACTAAAACCTGCTCAGCTCTTCATTTTCCTTTCAACAAAACCCAGTCTTCAGAAATCATTGTTAACTCAAATAGAGTATATCCCATAAATTCACTGCCAATCTGGAATTCATCTGACTCTCCTCTCTAGGTACATTTTCGTTATAACACTGGTGAATGACCAAGTAACCCAATGCTGGTTTTCAGCGGCATGTTCACACTCTCAGATGTGGTATTCAATTGGCTATTCACTCGTTGCTGGCCAGGTCTTCATTTTCCTGTTCACACAAACCAGCCTTCAGAAATCATTGGAATCTCCGCTACAGAATATTCCATTCATTCACTGCGAATCTGGGATTCATCTGAATCTCCACTCTAGTTAGGTTTTCGTTACAACACTAGTGAATGACCAAGAATCCCAATGCTCGTTTTCAGCTGCATGTTCACACTCGCAGACATGCTGTTCAATTGGCTATCCACTAAAGTCGGCTCAGCTCTTCATTTTCCTGTCGACAAAACCCAACGTTCCGAAATCATTGTTAACTCAAATAGAGAATATTTCATTCATTCATTGCCAATCTGGAAATCATCTGACTATACACTCTAGGTACATTTTCGTTATAACACTGGTGAATGACCAAGAAAGCCAATGCTGGTTTTCAGTGGCATGTTCACAATCGCAGATGTGCTATTCAATTGGCTATCCACTCGATGCTGGCCAGGTCTTCATGTTCCTGTTCACAGAAACCAGCCTTCAGAAATCATTGGAATCTCCGGTACAGAATATTCCATTCATTCACTACGAATCTGGAATTCATCTGACTCTCCACTCTCGGTATATCTTCGTTTTAACACTGGTGAATGACTAGATAACCCAATGCTGGATTTCCGCGGCATGTTCACACTCGCAGATGTGCTGTTTAATTGGCTATCCACCCAATGCTGGGCAGGTCTTCATTTTCCTGTTCACACAAACCGGCCTTCAGAAATCATTCTTATCTCCACTACAGACTGTTACATTTATTCATTGCGAATATGGAATTCATCTGAATCTGCACTACAGGCAGGCTTTCCTTATGCCCCTGGTGAATGTCCCAGTAAGCCAATGCTGATTTTCAGCATACCGTTCACACTCGCAGCCGTGATGCTCTATTTGCTCTCCATTCAACCCTGCTCAGCCCTTCATTTTCATGTCCACAAAAACAAGATTTCAGAAATCATTGGAATCTCCGCTACAGAATTTTCCATTCATTCACTGCGAATCTGTAATAAATCTGACTCTCCACTCTAGGTATATTTTCGTTATAACACTGGTGAATGACCAAGTAACCCAATGCTTGTTTTCAGCGGCATGTTCACACTCGCAGATGTGCTGTTCAGTTGGCTATCCACTCAATGCTGCTCAGGTCTTCATTTTCCTGTTCACACAAACCAGCCTGCAGAAAACATTGGAATCTCCACTCCAGAATGGTCCATTCAATCATTGTGATTTTGGAATTCATTTGAATCTTCAGTAGAGGTAGACGTTCGTTACACCCCTGGTGAATGTTCAAGTAATCCAATGCTGATTTTCAGCGTCCTGTTCACACTTGCAGCCGTGCCGCTCAAGATACTCTCCATTTTAACCCTGATCAGCTCTTCATGTTCCTGTGCACACAAACAATACTTCAGAAATCATTGGAGTCTCCACTACAGAAAGTTCCATTCATTCATTCACTGCGAATCTGGAATTCATCTGAACCTTCACTCCAGGCAGTCTTTCGTAACACTACTGGTGAATGTCCAAGTGACTCCATGCTGGTTTTCAGCGGCATGTTCACACTCGCAGATGTGCTATTCTATTCCCTATCCACTCGATGCTGGCCAGGTCTTCATTTTCCTGTTCACACAAACCAGCCTTAAGAAATCATTGGAATCTCCGCTACAGAATGTTCCATTCATTCACTGCGAATCTGGAATTCATCTGACTCTCCACTCTCGGTAGATTTTCGTTTTAACACTGGTGAATGAACAAGTAACCCAATGCTGGATTTCAGCAGCATGTTCAAACTCGCAGATGTGCTGTTTAATTGGCTATCCACCCAATGCTGGGCAGGTCTTCATTTTCCTGTTCACACAAACCAGCCTTCAGAAATCACTGTTAACTGCACTACAGACTGTTACATTTATTCATTGTGAATTTGGAATTCATCTGAATCTGCACTACAGGCAGACGTTCCTTACACCCCTCGTGAATGTCCCAATAACCCAATGCTGATTTTCAGCGTACTGTTCACACTCGCAGCCGTGATGCTCTATTTGCTCTCCATTCAACCCTGGTCAGCTCTTCATTTTCATGTCCACAAAAACAAGACTTCAGAAATCATTGGAATCTCCGCTACAGAATATTCCATTCAGTCACTGCGAATCTGTAATTCATTTGACTCTCCACTCTAGGTATATTTTCGTTATAACACTGGTGAATGACCAAGTAACCCAATGCTGGTTTTCAGCGGCATGTTCACACTCGCAGATGTGCTGTTCAATTGGCTATCCACTCAATGCTGGTCAGGTCTTCATTTTCTAGTTCACACAATCCAGCCTGCAGGAAACATTGGAATCTCCACTCCAGAATGTTCCATTCAATTATTGCGCTTCTGGAATTCATCTGAATCAGCAGTACAGGCAGTCTTTCGTTTCACCCCGGGTGAATGTTCAAGTAATCCAATGCTGATTTTCAGCGTCCTGGTGACACTCGCAGCCATGCTGCTCAATTTGCTCTCCATTTTGCCCTGGACAGCTCTTCATGTTCCTGTGCACACAAACAATACTTCAGAAATCATTGGAATCTCCACTGCAGAATGTTCCATTCATTCATTCAATGCGAATCTGGCATTCATCTGAACCTTCACTCTGGGCAGTCTTTCGTAACAGTAGTGGTGAAAAAACCAAGTAACCCAATAGTGGTTTTCAGCGGCCTTATCATACTCGCAGCAGAGCTGCTTAATTGGCTCTCGATTTATCCCTGGTCAGCTCTTCTTTTTCCTGTCCAAACAAACCAGTCATCAGAAAACATTGGAATCTCTCCTACAAAATGTTGCATTCAATCATTGTGATTCTGGAATTCATCTGAATCTGCAGTGCAGGCAGTCTTTGGTTACACCAGTGATGAATGTCTAAGTGACTCCACGCTGGTTTTCAGCGGCATATTCACAGACTCAGCCATGCTGGTCAATTGGCATTGCAGACAATCTGCTGTGACTCCTCTGGTGAATGTCCAAGTAACCCAGTGCTGGTTTTCAGTGGCATGTTCCCACACAGAGAAGTGCTGTATAATTGGATTTCTACTCAAAGCTGGTCAGGTCTTCATTTTCATGTCCACACTACCCAGCCTTCAGAAATCAGTATTATCTCCAGTACAGAATGTTCCGTTCATTTACTGCGAATCTGGAATTCATCTGAAACTCCACTCTCGTTAGGTTTTCGTTACAACACTAGTGAATGACCAAGAATCACAATGCTGGTTTCAGTTGCCTGTTCACACTCGCAGACGTGCTGTTCAATTGGCTATCCAGTAAAACCTGCTCAGCTCTTCATTTTTTCTGTCCACAAAACTCATCCTTCAGAAATCATTTTTCACTCAAATAGAGAATACTCCATTCATTCACTGCCAATCTGGAATTCATCTGACTCTCCACTCTAGGTATATTTTCGTTATAACACTGGCGAATGACCAAGTAACCCAATGCTCGTTTTCAGCGGCATGTTCACCTTCGCAGATGTGCGATTCAATTGGTTATCCATTCGATGCTGGCCAAGTCCTCATTTTCCTGTTCACACAAACCAGCCTTCAGAAATCATTGGAATCTCCGCTACAGAATGTTCCATTCATTCACTGAGAACCTGGAATTCATCTGACTCTCCACTCTCGGTAGATTTTCGTTTTAGCACTGGTGAATGAGCAAGTAACCCAATGCTGGATTTCACTGGCATGTTCACACTCGCAGATGTGCTGTTTAATTGGCTATCCATCCAATGCTGGGCAGGTCTTCATTTTCCTGTTCACACAATCCAGCCTTCAGAAATCACTGTTATCTCCACTACAGACTGTTACATTTATTCATTGTGAATTTGGAATTCATCTGAATCTGCACTAAAGGCAGTGTTTCCTTACACCCCTGGTGAATGTCCCAGTAACCCAATGTTGATTTTCAGCGTACTGTTCACACTCGCAGCCGTGCTGCCCAATTTGCTCTCCATTCAACCCTGGTCAGCTCTTCATTTTCCTGTGTACACGAACAAGACTTCAGAAATCATTGGAATCTGCACTACAGAATGTTCAATTCATTCATTCACTGCGAATCTGGAATTCACCTGGACCTTCACTCCAGGCAGTCTTTCATAACACCACTGGTAAATAAGCAAGTAACCCAATACTGGTTTTCAGCAGCCTTTTCGTACTCGCAGCAGTGCTGCTTAATTGGCTCTTGATTTATCCCTGGTCAGCTCTTCATTTTCTTGTCCACGAAAACCATACTTCAGAAATCATTGGAATCTCCACTACAGAATGTGTCATTCATTCACTGAGAATCTGGAATTCATCTCAATCTCCACAGGAGGTCGTCATTTTTTACTCCACTGGTGAATGTCCAAGAAACTCAAGGCTGGTTTTCATCGGCCTGTTGACACTCGCAGGCGTGCTGTTAATCTGGCTGTCCATAAAACCCTGGTCAGCTCTTCATTTTCCTCTCCGCACAACCCAGACGTCAGAAATCATTGGAATCTCCACTACAGAATTTTCCATTCATTCATTCCGAATCTGGAACTCATCTGAATCTGCAAATCCAGGTAGGCTTTCGTTACACCACAGGTGAACGTCCGAGTAAACCGAATGCTGATTATCACACACGCAGGCTTACTATTAAACTATTCAGAAATCATTGGCATCTCCATTAGAGATTTTTCCATTCATTCACTGCGACTTTGGAAAACATCTGAATTCCAACTCCAGGCAAGTTTTCGTTCCACCACTGGTGAATGTCCAAGTAACCCAATGCTGTCTTTCAGCGGCCTGTTCACACTCGTAGGCATGCTGTTCTACTGGCTATCCACTCAACCCTGGTCAATTCTTCATTTTCCTGTCCACACAACCCCGACTTCAAAAATCATTGGAATCTCCACCCCTGAATGTGCCATTCATTCACTGAGAATCTGAAATTCATCTCCATCTCCAAATAAAGGCAGACTTTCGTTACACCACTGGTAAATGTACAAGTAAACCAATGCTGGTTTTCAGAGGCCTGTTCACATTCCCAGGCGTGTTGTTTAACTGGATATCCACTCAACCAGGGTCAGCTCTTCATATTCCTGCGCACACAACCCAGACTTCAGAAATCATTGGAATCTCGACTACAGAATGTTCCGTTCATTCACTGCGAATCTGGAATTCATCTGCATCTGCACTCCAGGAAGTTTAATGTTACACCACTGGTTAATGTTCCAGTAATCCAATTCTGATTTTCACCGTCCTGGTCACTCTCGCTGGCGTTCTGTTCAATTGATTATCTAATCAAACATGGTCAGCCCTTCATTTTCCTGGTCACGAAACCCAGATGTCAGAAAAAAATGGAATCTCCGCTAGAGAATGTGCCATTCGTTCACTGCGAATCTGATATTCATCTCAATATCCACTTGAAGGCAGACTTCCTTTACACCACAGGTAAATGTCCAAGTAATGCAGTGCTTGTGTTCTGCGGCCTGTTCACACTCGCAGGCGTGCTGTTCTTCTGGCTATCCACTCAAACCAGGTCAGCTCTTCATTTTCCTGTCGATACAACACAGATGTCAGAAATCATTGGAATCTCCTCGACAGACTCTGCTATTCATTCACTGCGAATCTGGAATTCATCTCAATCTCCACTCCAAGCAGTCTTTCGTTACACCATTGGTGAATGTCCAAGTAGCCCAATGCTGGTTTTCAGCGGCCTGTTCACACTCACAGGCGTGCTGTTCATCGGGCTATCCATGCAACCCTGGTCAGCTCTTCATTTTCCTCTCCACACAACCCAGACGTCAGAAATCATTGGAATCTCCACTACAGAATGTTCCACTCATTCACGGCGAAGGTGGAATTCATCTGAAACTCCACTCCAGTCCGCCTTTACATTACACAACTGGTGAATGTCCATGTAACCGAATGCTGATTTTCACACTCGCAGGCTTACTATTAAACTATTCAGAAATCATTGGCATCTCCCTTAGAGATTTTTCCATTCTTTCACTGCGAGTTTGGAAAACATCTGAATTCCAACTCCAGGCGAATTTTCGTTCCACCACTGGTGAATGTCCAAGTAACCCATTGCTGGCTCTCAGCGGCCTGTTCCGACTCGCAGGCATGCTGTGCACCTGGCTATACACTCAACGCTGGTCAGCTCTTCATTTTCCTGTCCACAAAGCGACACTTCAGAAATCATTGGAATCTCCACTACAGAATGTTCCAAACATTCACGGCGACTTTGGAATTCATTTGTATGTCCACTCCAGGAAGATTTTCGTTACACCACTTGTGAATGTCCAAGTACACAATGCTGGATTTTTGCGACCTGTTCACAGTCGCAGGGGTGATGTTCAACTGGCTATCCACTCAACCCTAGTCAGCCCTTCATATTCCTGTCCACACAACCCAGCCTTCAGAAACCATTATTGTCTCCAGTACAGAATGTTCCATTCATTCACTGCGTATCCGGAATTCTTCTGAATCTCCACTCCATGCAGGTGTTCGTTACACTGCTGGTGAATATCCAAGAAACACAATGCTGGTTTTCCGCAACCTGTTCACTTCCACAGGCGTGCTGTTCTACTGGCTATCCACTCACACCTGGAAAACACTTCATTTTCCTGTACTCACAACCCAGACTACAGAAATCTTTGGAATCTCCACTAGAGAGTGTGCCATTCATTCGCTGAATCTGGAAATCATCGCAATCTCTACTCCACACAGGCTTTGGTTTCACCACTGGTGAAAGTTCAAGTAACCCAATTCTGGTTTTCAGCGGCCTGTTCACACTCACAGGCGTGCTGTTAAACTGGCTATGCACTAAACTCTGGTCAGCTCTTCATTTTCCTTTCTACACAAAACAGACAGCAGAAATCATTGGATTCTCCACTATAAAATGTTCTATTAATTCAATTTGAATATGGAATTCTTCCTCAATATCCACTGCAAGTAGACTTTCTTTACACCACCGGTGAATGTCCAAGTAACCCAAAGCATGTATTCAGCTGCCTATTCAAACCCGCAGGCGTGCTGTTCTACTGCCTGTCGACACAACTCTGGTAGGCTCTTCATTTTCCTGTCAACACAACCCATACTTCAGAAATCATTGGAATCTCCACTACAGAATGTGTCATTCATTCAATGAAAATCTGGAATTCATCTCAATCTCCACAGGAGGTCGTCATTTTTTACTCCACTGGTGAATGTCCAAGAAACTCAAGGCTGGTTTTCATCGGCCTGTTGACACTCGCAGGCGTGCTGTTAATCTGGCTGTCCATAAAACCCTGGTCAGCTCTTCATTTTCCTCTCCGCACCACCCAGACGTCAGAAATCATTGGAATCTCCACTACAGAATTTTCCATTCATTCATTCCGAATCTGGAATTCATCTGAATCTGCAAATCCAGGTAGGCTTTCGTTACACCACAGGTGAACGTCCGAGTAAACCGAATGCTGATTATCACACACGCAGGCTTACTATTAAACTATTCAGAAATCATTGGCATCTCCATTAGAGATTTTTCCATTCATTCACTGCGACTTTGGAAAACATCTGAATTCCAACTCCAGGCGAGTTTTCGTTCCACCACTGGTGAATGTCCAAGTAACCCAATGCTGTCTTTCAGCGGCCTGTTCACACTCGTAGGCATGCTGTTCTACTGGCTATCCACTCAACCCTGGTCAATTCTTCATTTTCCTGTCCACACAACCCCGACTTCAAAAATCATTGGAATCTCCACCCCTGAATGTGCCATTCATTCACTGAGAATCTGAAATTCATCTCCATCTCCAAATAAAGGCAGACTTTCGTTACACCACTGGTAAATGTACAAGTAAACCAATGCTGGTTTTCAGAGGCCTGTTCACATTCCCAGGCGTGTTGTTTAACTGGATATCCACTCAACCCTGGTCAGCTCTTCATATTCCTGCGCACACAACCCAGACTTCAGAAATCATTGGAATCTCGACTACAGAATGTTCCATTCATTCACTGCGAATCTGGAATTCATCTGCATCTGCACTCCAGGAAGTTTAATGTTACACCACTGGTTAATGTTCCAGTAATCCAATTCTGATTTTCACCGTCCTGGTCACTCTCGCTGGCGTTCTGTTCAATTGATTATCTAATCAAACATGGTCAGCCCTTCATTTTCCTGGTCACGAAACCCAGATGTCAGAAAAAAATGGAATCTCCCCTACAGAATGTGCCATTCGTTCACTGCGAATCTGATATTCATCTCAATATCCACTTGAAGGCAGACTTCCTTTACACCACAGGTAAATGTCCAAGTAATGCAGTGCTTGTGTTCTGCGGCCTGTTCACACTCGCAGGCGTGCTGTTCTTCTGGCTATCCACTCAAACCAGGTCAGCTCTTCATTTTCCTGTCGATACAACACAGATGTCAGAAATCATTGGAATCTCCTCGACAGACTCTGCTATTCATTCACTGCGAATCTGGAATTCATCTCAATCTCCACTCCACGCAGTCTTTCGTTACACCATTGGTGAATGTCCAAGTAGCCCAATGCTGGTTTTCAGCGGCCTGTTCACACTCACAGGCGTGCTGTTCATCGGGCTATCCATGCAACCCTGGTCAGCTCTTCATTTTCCTCTCCACACAACCCAGACGTCAGAAATCATTGGAATCTCCACTACAGAATGTTCCACTCATTCACGGCGAATGTGGAATTCATCTGAAACTCCACTCCAGTCCGCCTTACATTACACAACTGGTGAATGTCCACGTAACCGAATGCTGATTTTCACACTCGCAGGCTTACTATTAAACTATTCAGAAATCATTGGCATCTCCATTAGAGATTTTTCCATTCTTTCACTGCGAGTTTGGAAAACATCTGAATTCCAACTCCAGGCGAATTTTCGTTCCACCACTGGTGAATGTCCAAGTAACCCATTGCTGGCTCTCAGCGGCCTGTTCCGACTCGCAGGCATGCTGTGCACCTGGCTATACACTCAAAGCTGGTCAGCTCTTCATTTTCCTGTCAAAAAAGCGAGACTTCAGAAATCATTGGAATCTACACTACAGAATGTTCCAAACATTCACGGCGACTCTGGAATTCATTTGTATGTCCACTCCAGGCAGATTTTCGTTACACCACTTGTGAATGTCCAAGTACAAAATGCTGGATTTTTGCGACCTGTTCACAGTCGCAGGGGTGATGTTCAACTGGCTATCCACTCAACCCTATTCAGCATTTCATTTTCCTGTCCACACAACCCAGCCTTCAGAAACCATTATTATCTCCAGAACAGAATGTTCCATTCATTCACTGCGTATCCGGAATTCTTCTGAATCTCCACTCCATGCAGGTGTTCGTTACACTGCTGGTGAATATCCAAGAAACACAATGCTGGTTTTCAGCAACCTGTTCACTCTCACAGGCGTGCTGTTCTACTGGCTATCCACTCAAACCTGGAAAACACTTCACTTTTCCTGTACTCACAACCCAGACTACAGAAATCTTTGGAATCTCCACTAGAGAGTGTGCCATTCATTCGCTGAATCTGGAACTCATCGCAATCTCTACTCCACACAGGCTTTGGTTTCACCACTGGTGAAAGTTCAAGTAAGTTCTGGTTTTCAGCGGCCTGTTCATACTCACAGGCGTGCTGTTAAACTGGCTATGCACTAAACTCTGGTCAGCTCTTCATTTTCCTTTCTACACAAAACAGACAGCAGAAATCATTGGATTCTCCACTATAAAAGGTTCTATTAATTCAATCTGAATCTGGAATTCTTCCTCAATATCCACTGCAAGTAGACTTTCTTTACACCACTGGTGAATGTCCAAGTAACCCAATGCAGTTATTCAGATGCCTATTCAAACCCGCAGGCGTGCTGTTCTACTGCCTGTCGACACAACTCTGGTAGGCTCTTCATTTTCCTGTCAACACAACCCATACTTCAGAAATCATTGGAATCTCCACTACAGAATGTGTCATTCATTCACTGAGAATCTGGAATTCATCTCAATCTCCACAGGAGGTCGTCATTTTTTACTCCACTGGTGAATGTCCAAGAAACTCAAGGCTGGTTTTCATCGGCCTGTTGACACTCGCAGGCGTGCTGTTAATCTGGCTGTCCATAAAACCCTGGTCAGCTCTTCATTTTCCTCTCCGCACAACCCAGACGTCAGAAATCATTGGAATCTCCACTACAGAATTTTCCATTCATTCATTCCGAATCTGGAATTCATCTGAATCTGCAAATCCAGGTAGGCTTTCGTTACACCACAGGTGAACGTCCGAGTAAACCGAATGCTGATTTTCACACTCGCAGGCTTACTATTAAACTATTCAGAAATCATTGGCATCTCCATTAGAGATTTTTCCATTCATTCACTGCGACTTTGGAAAACATCTGAATTCCAACTCCAGGCGAGTTTTCGTTCCACCACTGGTGAATGTCCAAGTAACCCAATGCTGTCTTTCAGCGGCCTGTTCACACTCGTAGGCATGCTGTTCTACTGGCTATCCACTCAACCCTGGTCAATTCTTCATTTTCCTGTCCACACAACCCCGACTTCAAAAATCATTGGAATCTCCACCCCTGAATGTGCCATTCATTCACTGAGAATCTGAAATTCATCTCCATCTCCAAATAAATAAAGGCAGACTTTCGTTACACCACTGGTAAATGTACAAGTAAACCAATGCTGGTTTTCAGAGGTCTGTTCACATTCTCAGGCGTGTTGTTTAACTGGATATCCACTCAACCCTGGTCAGCTCTTCATATTCCTGCGCACACAACCCAGACTTCAGAAATCATTGGAATCTCGACTACAGAATGTTCCGTTCATTCACTGCGAATCTGGAATTCTTCTGAATCTGCACTCCAGGAAGTTTAATGTTACACCACTGGTTAATGTTCCAGTAATCCAATTCTGATTTTCACCGTCCTGGTCACTCTCGCTGGCGTTCTGTTCAATTGATTATCTAATCAAACATGGTCAGCCCTTCATTTTCCTGGTCACGAAACCCAGATGTCAGAAAAAATTGGAATCTCCGCTAGAGAATGTGCCTTTCGTTCACTGCGAATCTGATATTCATCTCAATATCCACTTGAAGGCAGACTTCCTTTACACCACAGGTAAATGTCCAAGTAATGCAGTGCTTGTGTTCTGCGGCCTGTTCACACTCGCAGGCGTGCTGTTCTTCTGGCTATCCACTCAAACCAGGTCAGCTCTTCATTTTCCTGTCGATACAACACAGATGTCAGAAATCATTGGAATCTCCTCGACAGATTCTGCTATTCATTCACTGCGAATCTGGAATTCATCTCAATCTCCACTCCACGCAGTCTTTCGTTACACCAGTGGTGAATGTCCAAGTAGCCCAATGCTGGTTTCCAGCGGCCTGTTCACACTCACAGGCGTGCGGTTCATCTGGCTATCCATGCAACCCTGGTCAGCTCTTCATTTTCCTCTCCACACAACGCAGACGTCAGAAATCATTGGAATCTGCACTACAGAATGTTCCACTCATTCACGGCGAATGTGGAATTCATCTGAAACTCCACTCCAGTCCGCCTTACATTACACAACTGATGAATGTCCACGTAACCGAATGCTGATTTTCACACTCGCAGGCTTACTATTAAACTATTCAGAAATCATTGGCATCTCCCTTAGAGATTTTTCCATTCTTTCACTGCGAGTTTGGAAAACATCTGAATTCCAACTCCAGGCGAGTTTTCGTTCCACCAATGGTGAATGTCCAAGTAACCCATTGCTTGCTCTCATCGGCCTGTTCCGACTCGCCGGCATGCTGTTCAACTGGCTATACACTCAACGCTGGTCAGCTCTTCATTTTCCTGACCACAAAAGCGAGACTTCAGAAATCATTGGAATCTCCACTACAGAATGTTCCAAACATTCAAGGCGACTCTGGAATTCATTTGTATGTCCACTCCAGGCAGATTTTCGTTACACCACTTGTGAATGTCCAAGTAACACAATGCTGGATGTTTGCGACCTGTTCACAATCGCAGGGGTGATGTTCAACTGGCTATCCACTCAACCCTAGTCAGCCCTTCATTTTCCTGTCCACACAACCCAGCCTTCAGAAACCATTATTATCTCCAGTACAGAATGTTCCATTCATTCACTGCGTATCCGGAATTCTTCTGAATCTCCACTCCATGCAGGTGTTCGTTACACTGCTGGTGAATATCCAAGAAACACAATGCTGGTTTTCAGCAGCCTGTTCAATCTCACAGGCGTGCTGTTCTACTGGCTATCCACTCAAACCTGGAAAACACTTCATTTTCCTGTACTCACAACCCAGACTGCAGAAATCTTTGGAACCTCCACTAGAGAGTGTGCCATTCATTCGCTGAATCTGGAATTCATCTCAATCTCTACTCGACACAGGCTTTGGTTTCACCACTGGTGAAAGTTCAAGTAACCCAATTCTGGTTTTCAGCGGCCTGTTCACACTCACAGGCGTGCTGTTAAACTGGCTATGCACGAAACTCTGGTCAGCTCTTCATTTTCCTTTCTACACAAAACAGACAGCAGAAATCATTGGATTCTCCACTATAAAATGTTCTATTAATTCAATCTGAATCTGGAATTCTTCCTCAATATCCACTGCAAGTAGACTTTCTTTACACCACTGGTGAATGTCCAAGTAACCCAATGCAGGTATTCAGCTGCCAATTCAAACCCGCAGGCGTGCTGTTCTACTGCCTGTCGACACAACTCTGGTAGGCTCTTCATTTTCCTGTCAACACAACCCATACTTCAGAAATCATTGGAATCTCCACTACAGAATGTGTCATTCATTCACTGAGAATCTGGAATTCATCTCATTCTCCACAGGAGGTCGTCATTTTTTACTCCACTGGTGAATGTCCAAGAAACTCAAGGCTGGTTTTCATCGGCCTGTTGAAACTCGCAGGCGTGCTGTTAATCTGGCTGTCCATACAACCCTGGTCAGCTCTTCATTTTCCTCTCCACACAACCCAGACGTCAGAAATCATTGGAATCTCCACTACAAAATTTTCCATTCATTCATTCCGAATCTGGAATTCATCTGAATCTGCAAATCCAGGTAGGCTTTCGTTACACCACAGGTGAACGTCCGAGTAAACCGAATGCTGATTTTCACACTCGCAGGCTTACTATTAAACTATTCAGAAATCATTGGCATCTCCATTAGAGATTTTTCCATTCATTCACTGCGACTTTGGAAAACATCTGAATTCCAACTCCAGGCGAGTTTTCGTTCCACCACTGGTGAATGTCCAAGTAACCCAATGCTGTCTTTCAGCGGCCTGTTCACACTCGTAGGCATGCTGTTCTACTGGCTATCCACTCCACCCTGGTCAATTCTTCATTTTCCTGTCCACACAACCCCGACTTCAAAAATCATTGGAATCTCCACCCCTGAATGTGCCATTCATTCACTGAGAATCTGAAATTCATCTCCATCTCCAAATAAATAAAGGCAGACTTTCGTTACACCACTGGTAAATGTACAAGTAAACCAATGCTGGTTTTCAGAGGCCTGTTCACATTCTCAGGCGTGTTGTTTAACTGGATATCCACTCAACCCTGGTCAGCTCTTCATATTCCTGCGCACACAACCCAGACTTCAGAAATCATTGGAATCTCGACTACAGAATGTTCCGTTCATTCACTGCGAATCTGGAATTCATCTGAATCTGCACTCCAGGAAGTTTAATGTTACACCACTGGTTAATGTTCCAGTAATCCAATTCTGATTTTCACCGTCCTGGTCACTCTCGCTGGCGTTCTGTTCAATTGATTATCTAATCAAACATGGTCAGCCCTTCATTTTCCTGGTCACGAAACCCAGATGTCAGAAAAAATTGGAATCTCCGCTAGAGAATGTGCCTTTCGTTCACTGCGAATCTGATATTCATCTCAATATCCACTTGAAGGCAGACTTCCTTTACACCACAGGTAAATGTCCAAGTAATGCAGTGCTTGTGTTCTGCGGCCTGTTCACACTCGCAGGCGTGCTGTTCTTCTGGCTATCCACTCAAACCAGGTCAGCTCTTCATTTTCCTGTCGACACAACACAGATGTCAGAAATCATTGGAATCTCCTCGACAGACTCTGCTATTCATTCACTGCGAATCTGGAATTCATCTCAATCTCCACTCCAAGCAGTCTTTCGTTACACCAGTGGTGAATGTCCAAGTAGCCCAATGCTGGTTTCCAGCGGCCTGTTCACACTCACAGGCGTGCGGTTCATCTGGCTATCCATGCAACCCTGGTCAGCTCTTCATTTTCCTCTCCACACAACGCAGACGTCAGAAATCATTGGAATCTCCACTACAGAATGTTCCACTCATTCACGACGAATGTGGAATTCATCTGAAACTCCACTCCAGTCCGCCTTACATTATACAACTGGTGAATGTCCACGTAACCGAATGCTGATTTTCACACTCGCAGGCTTACTATTAAACTATTCAGAAATCATTGGCATCTCCCTTAGAGATTTTTCCATTCTTTCACTGCGAGTTTGGAAAACATCTGAATTCCAACTCCAGGCGAGTTTTCGTTCCACCAATGGTGAATGTCCAAGTAACCCATTGCTGGCTCTCAGCGGCCTGTTCCGACTCGCAGGCATGCTGTTCAACTGGCTATACACTCAACGCTGGTCAGCTCTTCATTTTCCTGACCACAAAAGCGAGACTTCAGAAATCATTGGAATCTCCACTACAGAATGTTCCAAACATTCACGGCGACTCTGGAATTCATTTGTATGTCCACTCCAGGCAGATTTTCGTTACACCACTTGTGAATGTCCAAGTAACACAATGCTGGATTTTTGCGACCTGTTCACAATCGCAGGGGGGATGTTCAACTGGCTATCCACTCAACCCTAGTCAGCCCTTCATTTTCCTGTCCACACAACCCAGCCTTCAGAAACCATTATTATCTCCAGTACAGAATGTTCCATTCATTCACTGCGTATCCGGAATTCTTCTGAATCTCCACTCCATGCAGGTGTTCGTTACACTGCTGGTGAATATCCAAGAAACACAATGCTGGTTTTCAGCAGCCTGTTCAATCTCACAGGCGTGCTGTTCTACTGGCTATCCACTCAAACCTGGAAAACACTTCATTTTCCTGTACTCACAACCCAGACTACAGAAATCTTTGGAACCTCCACTAGAGAGTGTGCCATTCATTCACTGAATCTGGAATTCATCTCAATCTCTACTCCACACAGGCTTTGGTTTCACCACTGGTGAAAGTTCAAGTAACCCAATTCTGGTTTTCAGCGGCCTGTTCACACTCACAGGCGTGCTGTTAAACTGGCTATGCACTAAACTCTGGTCAGCTCTTCATTTTCCTTTCTACACAAAACAGACAGCAGAAATCATTGGATTCTCCACTATAAAATGTTCTATTAATTCAATCTGAATCTGGAATTCTTCCTCAATATCCACTGCAAGTAGACTTTCTTTACACCACTGGTGAATGTCCAAGTAACCCAATGCAGGTATTCAGCTGCCAATTCAAACCCGCAGGCGTGCTGTTCTACTGCCTGTCGACACAACTCTGGTAGGCTCTTCATTTTCCTGTCAACACAACCCATACTTCAGAAATCATTGGAATCTCCACTACAGAATGTGTCATTCATTCACTGAGAATCTGGAATTCATCTCATTCTCCACAGGAGGTCGTCATTTTTTACTCCACTGGTGAATGTCCAAGAAACTCAAGGCTGGTTTTCATCGGCCTGTTGTCACTCGCAGGCGTGCTGTTAATCTGGCTGTCCATACAACCCTGGTCAGCTCTTCATTTTCCTCTCCACACAACCCAGACGTCAGAAATCATTGGAATCTCCACTACAAAATTTTCCATTCATTCATTCCGAATCTGGAATTCATCTGAATCTGCAAATCCAGGTAGGCTTTCGTTACACCACAGGTGAACGTCCGAGTAAACCGAATGCTGATTTTCACACTCGCAGGCTTACTATTAAACTATTCAGAAATCATTGGCATCTCCATTAGAGATTTTTCCATTCATTCACTGCGACTTTGGAAAACATCTGAATTCCAACTCCAGGCGAGTTTTCGTTCCACCACTGGTGAATGTCCAAGTAACCCAATGCTGTCTTTCAGCGGCCTGTTCACACTCGTAGGCATGCTGTTCTACTGGCTATCCACTCCACCCTGGTCAATTCTTCATTTTCCTGTCCACACAACCCCGACTTCAAAAATCATTGGAATCTCCACCCCTGAATGTGCCATTCATTCACTGAGAATCTGAAATTCATCTCCATCTCCAAATAAATAAAGGCAGACTTTCGTTACACCACTGGTAAATGTACAAGTAAACCAATGCTGGTTTTCAGAGGCCTGTTCACATTCTCAGGCGTGTTGTTTAACTGGATATCCACTCAACCCTGGTCAGCTCTTCATATTCCTGCGCACACAACCCAGACTTCAGAAATCATTGGAATCTCGACTACAGAATGTTCCGTTCATTCACTGCGAATCTGGAATTCATCTGAATCTGCACTCCAGGAAGTTTAATGTTACACCACTGGTTAATGTTCCAGTAATCCAATTCTGATTTTCACCGTCCTGGTCACTCTCGCTGGCGTTCTGTTCAATTGATTATCTAATCAAACATGGTCAGCCCTTCATTTTCCTGGTCACGAAACCCAGATGTCAGAAAAAATTGGAATCTCCGCTAGAGAATGTGCCATTCGTTCACTGCGAATCTGATATTCATCTCAATATCCACTTGAAGGCAGACTTCCTTTACACCACAGGTAAATGTCCAAGTAATGCAGTGCTTGTGTTCTGCGGCCTGTTCACACTCGCAGGCGTGCTGTTCTTCTGGCTATCCACTCAAACCAGGTCAGCTCTTCATTTTCCTGTCGATACAACACAGATGTCAGAAATCATTGGAATCTCCTCGACAGACTCTGCTATTCATTCACTGCGAATCTGGAATTCATCTCAATCTCCACTCCACGCAGTCTTTCGTTACACCATTGGTGAATGTCCAGGTAGCCCAATGCTGGTTTCCAGCGGCCTGTTCACACTCACAGGCGTGCTGTTCATCTGGCTATCCATGCAACCCTGGTCAGCTCTTTATTTTCCTCTCCACACAACCCAGACGTCAGAAATCATTGGAATCTGCACTACAGAATGTTCCACTCATTCACGGCGAATGTGGAATTCATCTGAAACTCCACTCCAGTCCGCCTTACATTACACAACTGGTGAATGTCCATGTAACCGAATGCTGATTTTCACACTCGCAGGCTTACTATTAAACTATTCAGAAATCATTGGCATCTCCCTTAGAGATTTTTCCATTCTTTCACTGCGAGTTTGGAAAACATCTGAATTCCAACTCCAGGCGAGTTTTCGTTCCACCACTGGTGAATGTCCAAGTAACCCATTGCTGGCTCTCAGCGACCTGCTCCGACTCGCAGGCATGCTGTTCACCTGGCTATACACTCAACGCTGGTCAGCTCTTCATTTTCCTGACCACAAAAGCAAGACTTCAGAAATCATTGGAATCTCCACTACAGAATGTTCCAAACATTCATGGCGACTCTGGAATTCATTTGTATGTCCACTCCAGGCAGATTTTCGTTACACCACTTGTGAATGTCCAAGTAACACAATGCTGGATTTTTGCGACCTGTTCACAATCGCAGGGGTGATGTTCAACTGGCTATCCACTCAACCCTAGTCAGCCCTTCATTTTCCTGTCCACACAACCCAGCCTTCAGAAACCATTATTATCTCCAGTACAGAATGTTCCATTCATTCACTGCGTATCCGGAATTCTTCTGAATCTCCACTCCATGCAGGTGTTCGTTACACTGCTGGTGAATATCCAAGAAACACAATGCTGGTTTTCAGCAGCCTGTTCAATCTCACAGGCGTGCTGTTCTACTGGCTATCCACTCATACCTGGAAAACACTTCATTTTCCTGTACTCACAACCCAGACTACAGAAATCTTTGGAACCTCCACTAGAGAGTGTGCCATTCATTCGCTGAATCTGGAATTCATCTCAATCTCTACTCGACACAGGCTTTGGTTTCACCACTGGTGAAAGTTCAAGTAACCCAATTCTGGTTTTCAGCGGCCTGTTCACACTCACAGGCGTGCTGTTAAACTGGCTATGCACGAAACTCTGGTCAGCTCTTCATTTTCCTTTCTACACAAAACAGACAGCAGAAATCATTGGATTCTCCACTATAAAATGTTCTATTAATTCAATCTGAATCTGGAATTCTTCCTCAATATCCACTGCAAGTAGACTTTCTTTACACCACTGGTGAATGTCCAAGTAACCCAATGCAGGTATTCAGCTGCCAATTCAAACCCGCAGGCGTGCTGTTCTACTGCCTGTCGACACAACTCTGGTAGGCTCTTCATTTTCCTGTCAACACAACCCATACTTCAGAAATCATTGGAATCTCCACTACAGAATGTGTCATTCATTCACTGAGAATCTGGAATTCATCTCATTCTCCACAGGAGGTCGTCATTTTTTACTCCACTGGTGAATGTCCAAGAAACTCAAGGCTGGTTTTCATCGGCCTATTGACACTCGTAGGCGTGCTGTTAATCTGGCTGTCCATACAACCCTGGTCAGCTCTTCATTTTCCTCTCCACACAACCCAGACGTCAGAAATCATTGGAATCTCCACTACAAAATTTTCCATTCATTCATTCCGAATCTGGAATTCATCTGAATCTGCAAATCCAGGTAGGCTTTCGTTACACCACAGGTGAACGTCCGAGTAAACCGAATGCTGATTTTCACACTCGCAGGCTTACTATTAAACTATTCAGAAATCATTGGCATCTCCATTAGAGATTTTTCCATTCATTCACTGCGACTTTGGAAAACATCTGAATTCCAACTCCAGGCGAGTTTTCGTTCCACCACTGGTGAATGTCCAAGTAACCCAATGCTGTCTTTCAGCGGCCTGTTCACACTCGTAGGCATGCTGTTCTACTGGCTATCCACTCCACCCTGGTCAATTCTTCATTTTCCTGTCCACACAACCCCGACTTCAAAAATCATTGGAATCTCCACCCCTGAATGTGCCATTCATTCACTGAGAATCTGAAATTCATCTCCATCTCCAAATAAATAAAGGCAGACTTTCGTTACACCACTGGTAAATGTACAAGTAAACCAATGCTGGTTTTCAGAGGCCTGTTCACATTCTCAGGCGTGTTGTTTAACTGGATATCCACTCAACCCTGGTCAGCTCTTCATATTCCTGCGCACACAACCCAGACTTCAGAAATCATTGGAATCTCGACTACAGAATGTTCCGTTCATTCACTGCGAATCTGGAATTCATCTGAATCTGCACTCCAGGAAGTTTAATGTTACACCACTGGTTAATGTTCCAGTAATCCAATTCTGATTTTCACCGTCCTGGTCACTCTCGCTGGCGTTCTGTTCAATTGATTATCTAATCAAACATGGTCAGCCCTTCATTTTCCTGGTCACGAAACCCAGATGTCAGAAAAAATTGGAATCTCCGCTAGAGAATGTGCCATTCGTTCACTGCGAATCTGATATTCATCTCAATATCCACTTGAAGGCAGACTTCCTTTACACCACAGGTAAATGTCCATGTAATGCAGTGCTTGTGTTCTGCGGCCTGTTCACACTCGCAGGCGTGCTGTTCTTCTGGCTATCCACTCAAACCAGGTCAGCTCTTCATTTTCCTGTTGATACAACACAGATGTCAGAAATCATTGGAATCTCCTCGACAGACTCTGCTATTCATTCACTGCGAATCTGGAATTCATCTCAATCTCCACTCCACGCAGTCTTTCGTTACACCATTGGTGAATGTCCAAGTAGCCCAATGCTGGTTTCCAGCGGCCTGTTCACACTCACAGGCGTGCGGTTCATCTGGCTATCCATGCAACCCTGGTCAGCTCTTCATTTTCCTCTCCACACAACCCAGACGTCAGAAATCATTGGAATCTCCACTACAGAATGTTCCACTCATTCACGGCGAATGTGGAATTCATCTGAAACTCCACTCCAGTCCGCCTTACATTACACAACTGGTGAATGTCCATGTAACCGAATGCTGATTTTCACACTCGCAGGCTTACTATTAAACTATTCAGAAATCATTGGCATCTCCCTTAGAGATTTTTCCATTCTTTCACTGCGAGTTTGGAAAACATCTGAATTCCAACTCCAGGCGAGTTTTCGTTCCACCACTGGTGAAAGTCCAAGTAACCCATTGCTGGCTCTCAGCGGCCTGTTCCGACTCGCAGGCATGCTGTTCACCTGGCTATACACTCAACGCTGGTCAGCTCTTCATTTTCCTGACCACTAAAGCGAGACTTCAGAAATCATTGGAATCTCCACTACAGAATGTTCCAAACATTCACGGCGACTCTGGAATTCATTTGTATGTCCACTCCAGGCAGATTTTCGTTACACCACTTGTGAATGTCCAAGTAACACAATGCTGGATTTTTGCGACCTGTTCCCAATCGCAGGGGTGATGTTCAACTGGCTATCCACTCAACCCTAGTCAACCCTTCATTTTCCTGTCCACACAACCCAGCCTTCAGAAACCATTATTATCTCCAGTACAGAATGTTCATTCATTCACTGCGTATCCGGAATTTTTCTGAATCTCCACTCCATGCAGGTGTTTGTTACACTGCTGGTGAATATCCAAGAAACACAATGCTGGTTTTCAGCAGCCTGTTCAATCTCACAGGCGTGCTGTTCTACTGGCTATCCACTCAAACCTGGAAAACACTTCATTTTCCTGTACTCACAACCCAGACTACAGAAATCTTTGGAACCTCCACTAGAGAGTGTGCCATTCATTCGCTGAATCTGGAATTCATCTCAATCTCTACTCCACACAGGCTTTGGTTTCACCACTGGTGAAAGTTCAAGTAACCCAATTCTGGTTTTCAGCGGCCTGTTCACACTCACAGGCGTGCTGTTAAACTGGCTATGCACTAAACTCTGGTCAGCTCTTCATTTTCCTTTCTACACAAAACAGACAGCAGAAATCATTGGATTCTCCACTATAAAATGTTCTATTAATTCAATCTGAATCTGGAATTCTTCCTCAATATCCACTGCAAGTAGACTTTCTTCACACCACTGGTGAATGTCCAAGTAACCCAATGCAGGTATTCAGCTGCCAATTCAAACCCGCAGGCGTGCTGTTCTACTGCCTGTCGACACAACTCTGGTAGGCTCTTCATTTTCCTGTCAACACAACCCATACTTCAGAAATCATTGGAATCTCCACTACAGAATGTGTCATTCATTCACTGAGAATCTGGAATTCATCTCATTCTCCACAGGACGTCGTCATTTTTTACTCCACTGGTGAATGTCCAAGAAACTCAAGGCTGGTTTTCATCGGCCTGTTGACACTCGCAGGCGTGCTGTTAATTTGGCTGTCCATACAACCCTGGTCAGCTCTTCATTTTCCTCTCCACACAACCCAGACGTCAGATATCATTGGAATCTCCACTACAAAATTTTCCATTCATTCATTCCGAATCTGGAATTCATCTGAATCTGCAAATCCAGGTAGGCTTTCGTTACACCACAGGTGAACGTCCGAGTAAACCGAATGCTGATTTTCACACTCGCAGGCTTATTATTAAACTATTCAGAAATCATTGGCATCTCCATTAGAGATTTTTCCATTCATTCACTGCGACTTTGGAAAACATCTGAATTCCAACTCCAGGCGAGTTTTCGTTCCACCACTGGTGAATGTCCAAGTAACCCAATGCTGTCTTTCAGCGGCGTGTTCACACTCGTAGGCATACTGTTCTACTGGCTATCCACTCAACCCTGGTCAATTCTTCATTTTCCTGTCCACACAACCCTGACTTCAAAAATCATTGGAATCTCCACCCCTGAATGTGCCATTCATTCACTGAGAATCTGAAATTCATCTCCATCTCCAAATAAATAAAGGCAGACTTTCGTTACACCACTGGTAAATGTACAAGTAAACCAATGCTGGTTTTCAGAGGCCTGTTCACATTCTCAGGCGTGTTGTTTAACTGGATATCCACTCAACCCTGGTCAGCTCTTCATATTCCTGTGCACACAACCCAGACTTCAGAAATCATTGGAATCTCGACTACAGAATGTTCCGTTCATTCACTGCGAATCTGGAATTCATCTGAATCTGCACTCCAGGAAGTTTAATGTTACACCACTGGTTAATGTTCCAGTAATCCAATTCTGATTTTCACCGTCCTGGTCACTCTCGCTGGCGTTCTGTTCAATTGATTATCTAATCAAACATGGTCAGCCCTTCATTTTCCTGGTCACGAAACCCAGATGTCAGAAAAAATTGGAATCTCCGCTAGAGAATGTGCCATTCGTTCACTGCGAATCTGATATTCATCTCAATATCCACTTGAAGGCAGACTTCCTTTACACCACAGGTAAATATCCAAGTAATGCAGTGCTTGTGTTCTGCGGCCTGTTCACACTCGCAGGCGTGCTGTTCTTCTGGCTATCCACTCAAACCAGGTCAGCTCTTCATTTTCCTGTCGATACAACACAGATGTCAGAAATCATTGGAATCTCCTCGACAGACTCTGCTATTCATTCACTGCGAATCTGGAATTCATCTCAATCTCCACTCCACGCAGTCTTTCGTTACACCATTGGTGAATGTCCAAGTAGCCCAATGCAGGTTTCCAGCGGCCTGTTCACACTCACAGGCGTGCTGTTCATCTGGCTATCCATGCAACCTTGGTCAGCTCTTCATTTTCCTCTCCACACAACCCAGACGTCAGAAATCATTGGAATCTCCACTACAGAATGTTCCACTCATTCACGGCGAATGTGGAATTCATCTGAAACTCCACTGCAGTCCGCCTTACATTACACAACTGGTGAATGTCCACGTAACCGAATGCTGATTTTCACACTCGCAGGCTTACTATTAAACTATTCAGAATTCATTGCCATCTCCCTTAGAGATTTTTCCATTCTTTCACTGTGAGTTTGGAAAATATCTGAATTCCAACTCCAGGCGAGTTATCGTTCCACCACTGGTGAATGTGCAAGTAACCCATTGCTGGCTCTCAGCGGCCTGTTCCGACTCGGAGGCATGCTGTTCACCTGGCTATACACTCAACGCTGGTCAGCTCTTCATTTTCCTGACCACAAAAGCGAGACTTCAGAAATCATTGGAATCTCCACTACAGAATGTTCCAAACATTCACGGCGACTCTGGAATTCATTTGTATGTCCACTCCAGGCAGATTTTCGTTACACCACTTGTGAATGTCAAGTAACACAATGCTGGATTTTTGCGACCTGTTCACAATCGCAGGGGTGATGTTCAACTGGCTATCCACTCAACCCTAGTCAGCCCTTCATTTTCCTGTCCACACAACCCAGCCTTCAGAAACCATTATTATCTCCAGTACCGAATGTTCCATTCATTCACTGCGTATCCGGAATTCTTCTGAATCTCCACTCCATGCAGGTGTTCGTTACACTGCTGGTGAATATCCAAGAAACACAATGCTGGTTTTCAGCAGCCTGTTCAATCTCACAGGCGTACTGTTCTACTGGCTATCCACTCAAACCTGGAAAACACTTCATTTTCCTGTACTCACAACCCAGACTACAGAAATCTTTGGAACCTCCACTAGAGAGTGTGCCATTCATTCGCTGAATCTGGAATTCATCTCAATCTCTACTCGACACAGGCTTTGGTTTCACCACTGGTGAAAGTTCAAGTAACCCAATTCTGGTTTTCAGCAGCCTGTTCACACTCACAGGCGTGCTGTTAAACTGGCTATGCACTAAACTCTGGTCAGCTCTTCATTTTCCTTTCTACACAAAACAGACAGCAGAAATCATTGGATTCTCCACTATAAAATGTTCTATTAATTCAATCTGAATCTGGAATTCTTCCTCAATATCCACTGCAAGTAGACTTTCTTTACACCACTGGTGAATGTCCAAGTAACCCAATGCAGGTATTCAGCTGCCAATTCAAACCCGCAGGCGTGCTGTTCTACTGCCTGTCGACACAACTCTGGTAGGCTCTTCATTTTCCTGTCAACACAACCCATACTTCAGAAATCATTGGAATCTCCACTACAGAATGTGTCATTCATTCACTGAGAATCTGGAATTCATCTCATTCTCCACAGGAGGTCGTCATTTTTTACTCCACTGGTGAATGTCCAAGAAACTCAAGGCTGGTTTTCATCGGCCTGTTGACACTCGCAGGCGTGCTGTTAATCTGGCTGTCCATACAACCCTGGTCAGCTCTTCATTTTCCTCTCCACACAACCCAGACGTCAGAAATCATTGGAATCTCCACTACAAAATTTTCCATTCATTCATTCCGAATCTGGAATTCATCTGAATCTGCAAATCCAGGTAGGCTTTCGTTACACCACAGGTGAACGTCCGAGTAAACCGAATGCTGATTTTCACACTCGCAGGCTTACTATTAAACTATTCAGAAATCATTGGCATCTCCATTAGAGATTTTTCCATTCATTCACTGCTACTTTGGAAAACATCTGAATTCCAACTCCAGGCGAGTTTTCGTTCCACCACTGGTGAATGTCCAAGTAACCCAATGCTGTCTTTCAGCGGCCTGTTCACACTCGTAGGGATGCTGTTCTACTGGCTATCCACTCAACCCTGGTCAATTCTTCATTTTCCTGTCCACACAACCCCGACTTCAAAAATCATTGGAATCTCCACCCCTGAATGTGCCATTCATTCACTGAGAATCTGAAATTCATCTCCATCTCCAAATAAATAAAGGCAGACTTTCGTTACACCACTGGTAAATGTACAAGTAAACCAATGCTGGTTTTCAGAGGCCTGTTAACATTCTCAGGCGTGTTGTTTAACTGGATATCCACTCAACCCTGGTCAGCTCTTCATATTCCTGCGCACACAACCCAGACTTCAGAAATCATTGGAATCTCGACTACAGAATGTTCCGTTCATTCACTGCGAATCTGGAATTCATCTGAATCTGCACTCCAGGAAGTTTAATGTTACACCACTGGTTAATGTTCCAGTAATCCAATTCTGATTTTCACCGTCCTGGTCACTCTCGCTGGTATTCTGTTCAATTGATTATCTAATCAAACATGGTCAGCCCTTCATTTTCCTGGTCACGAAACCCAGATGTCAGAAAAAATTGGAATCTCCGCTAGAGAATGTGCCATTCGTTCACTGCGAATCTGATATTCATCTCAATATCCACTTGAAGGCAGACTTCCTTTACACCACAGGTAAATGTCCAAGTAATGCAGTGCTTGTGTTCTGCGGCCTGTTCACACTCGCAGGCGTGCTGTTCTTCTGGCTATCCACTCAAACCAGGTCAGCTCTTCATTTTCCTGTCGATACAACACAGATGTCAGAAATCATTGGAATCTCCTCGACAGACTCTGCTATTCATTCACTGCGAATCTGGAATTCATCTCAATCTCCACTCCACGCAGTCTTTCGTTACACCATTGGTGAATGTCCAAGTAGCCCAATGCTGGTTTCCAGCGGCCTGTTCACACTCACAGGCGTGCTGTTCATCTGGCTATCCATGCAACCCTGGTCAGCTCTTCATTTTCCTCTCCACACAACCCAGACGTCAGAAATCATTGGAATCTCCACTACAGAATGTTCCACTCATTCACGACGAATGTGGAATTCATCTGAAACTCCACTCCAGTCCGCCTTACATTACACAACTGGTGAATGTCCACGTAACCGAATGCTGATTTTCACACTCGCAGACTTACTATTAAACTATTCAGAAATCATTGCCATCTCCCTTAGAGATTTTTCCATTCTTTCACTGCGAGTTTCGAAAACATTTGAATTCCAACTCCAGGCGAGTTTTCGTTCCACCACTGGTGAATGTCCAAGTAACCCTTTGCTGGCTCTCAGCGGCCTGTTCCGACTCGCAGGCATGCTGTTCACCTGGCTATACACTCAACGCTGGTCAGCTCTTCATTTTCCTGACCACAAAAGCGAGACTTCAGAAATCATTGGAATCTCCACTACAGAATGTTCCAAATATTCACGGCGACTCTGGAATTCATTTGTATGTCCACTCCAGGCAGATTTTCGTTACACCACTTGTGAATGTCCAAGTAACACAATGCTGGATTTTTGCGACCTGTTCACAATCACAGGGGTGATGTTCAACTGGCTATCCACTCAACCCTAGTCAGCCCTTCATTTTCCTGTCCACACAACCCAGCCTTCAGAAACCATTATTATCTCCAGTACAGAATGTTCCATTCATTCACTGCGTATCCGGAATTCTTCTGAATCTCCACTCCATGCAGGTGTTCGTTACTCTGCTGGTGAATACCCAAGAAACACAATGCTGGTTTTCAGCAGCCTGTTCTATCTCACAGGCGTGCTGTTCTACTGGCTATCCACTCAAACCTGGAAAACACTTCATTTTCCTGTACTCACAACCCAGACTACAGAAATCTTTGGAACCTCCACTAGAGAGTGTGCCATTCATTCGCTGAATCTGGAATTCATCTCAATCTCTACTCGACACAGGCTTTGGTTTCACCACTGGTGAAAGTTCAAGTAACCCAATTCTGGTTTTCAGCGGCCTGTTCACACTCACAGGTGTGCTGTTAAACTGGCTATGCACTAAACTCTGGTCAGCTCTTCATTTTCCTTTCTACACAAAACAGACAGCAGAAATCATTGGATTCTCCACTATAAAATGTTCTATTAATTCAATCTGAATCTGGAATTCTTCCTCAATATCCACTGCAAGTAGACTTTCTTTACACCACTGGTGAATGTCCAAGTAACCCACTGCAGGTTTTCAGCTGCCAATTCAAACCCGCAGGCGTGCTGTTCTACTGCCTGTCGACACAACTCTGGTAGGCTCTTCATTTTCCTGTCAACACAACCCATACTTCAGAAATCATTGGAATCTCCACTACAGAATGTGTCATTCATTCACTGAGAATCTGGAATTCATCTCATTCTCCACAGGAGGTCGTCATTTTTTACTCCACTGGTGAATGTCCAAGAAACTCAAGGCTGGTTTTCATCGGCCTGTTGACACTCGCAGGCGTGCTGTTAATCTGGCTGTCCATACAACCCTGGTCAGCTCTTCATTTTCCTCTCCACACAACCCAGACGTCAGAAATCATTGGAATCTCCACTACAAAATTTTCCATTCATTCATTCCGAATCTGGAATTCATCTGAATCTGCAAATCCAGGTAGGCTTTCGTTACACCACAGGTGAACGTCCGAGTAAACCGAATGCTGATTTTCACACTCGCAGGCTTACTATTAAACTATTCAGAAATCATTGGCATCTCCATTAGAGATTTCTCCATTCATTCACTGCGACTTTGGAAAACATCTGAATTCCAACTCCAGGCGAGTTTTCGTTCCACCACTGGTGAATGTCCAAGTAACCCAATGCTGTCTTTCAGCGGCCTGTTCACACTCGTAGGCATGCAGTTCTACTGGCTATCCACTCAACCCTGGTCAAGTCTTCATTTTCCTGTCCACACAACCCCGACTTCAAAAATCATTAGAATCTCCACCCCTGAATGTGCCATTCATTCACTGAGAATCTGAAATTCATCTCCATCTCCAAATAAATAAAGGCAGACTTTCGTTACACCACTGGTAAATGTACAAGTAAATCAATGCTGGTTTTCAGAGGCCTGTTCACATTCTCAGGCGTGTTGTTTAACTGGATATCCACTCAACCCTGGTCAGCTCTTCATATTCCTGCGCACACAACCCAGACTTCAGAAATCATTGGAATCTCGACTACAGAATGTTCCGTTCATTCACTGCGAATCTGGAATTCATCTGAATCTGCACTCCAGGAAGTTTAATGTTACACCACTGGTTAATGTTCCAGTAATCCAATTCTGATTTTCACCGTCCTGGTCACTCTCGCTGGCGTTCTGTTCAATTGATTATCTAATCAAACATGGTCAGCCCTTCATTTTCCTGGTCACGAAACCCAGATGTCAGAAAAACTTGGAATCTCCGCTAGAGAATGTGCCATTCGTTCACTGCGAATCTGATATTCATCTCAATATCCACTTGAAGGCAGACTTCCTTTACACCACAGGTAAATATCCAAGTAATGCAGTGCTTGTGTTCTGCGGCCTGTTCACACTCGCAGGCGTGCTGTTCTTCTGGCTATCCACTCAAACCAGGTCAGCTCTTCATTTTCCTGTCGATACAACACAGATGTCAGAAATCATTGGAATCTCCTCGACAGACTCTGCTATTCATTCACTGCGAATCTGGAATTCATCTCAATCTCCACTCCACGCAGTCTTTCGTTACACCAGTGGTGAATGTCCAAGTAGCCCAATGCTGGTTTCCAGCGGCCTGTTCACACTCACAGGCGTGCTGTTCATCTGGCTATCCATGCAACCCTGGTCAGCTCTTCACTTTCCTCTCCACACAACGCAGACGTCAGAAATCATTGGAATCTTCACTACAGAATGTTCCAGTCATTCACGGCGAATGTGGAATTTATCTGAAACTCCACTGCAGTCCGCCTTACATTACACAACTGGTGAATGTCCACGTAACCGAATGCTGATTTTCACACTCGCAGGCTTACTATTAAACTATTCAGAAATCATTGTCATCTCCCTTAGAGATTTTTCCATTCTTTCACTGCGAGTTTGGAAAACATCTGAATTCCAACTCCAGGCGAGTTTTCGTTCCACCACTGGTGAATGTCCAAGTAACCCATTGCTGGCTCTCAGCGGCCTGTTCAGACTCGCAGGCATGCTGTTCACCTGGCTATACACTCAACGCTGGTCAGCTCATCATTTTCCTTTCCACAAAAGCAAGACTTCAGAAATCATTGGAATCTCCACTACAGAATGTTCCAAACATTCACGGCGACTCTGGAATTCATTTGTATGTCCACTCCAGGCAGATTTTCGTTACGCCACTTGTGAATGTCAAAGTAACACAATGCTGGATTTTTACGACCTGTTCACAATCGCAGGGGGGATGTTCAACTGGCTATCCACTCAACCCTAGTCAGCCCTTCATTTTCCTGTCCACACAACCCAGCCTTCAGAAACCATTATTATCTCCAGTACCGAATGTTCCATTCATTCACTGCGTATCCGGAATTCTTCTGAATCTCCACTCCATGCAGGTGTTCGTTACACTGCTGGTGAATACCCAAGAAACACAATGCTGGTTTTCAGCAGCCTGTTCTATCTCACAGGCGTGCTGTTCTACTGGCTATCCACTCAAACCTGGAAAACACTTCATTTTCCTGTACTCACAACCCAGACTACAGAAATCTTTGGAACCTCCACTAGAGAGTGTGCCTTTCATTCGCTGAATCTGGAATTCATCTCAATCTCTACTCGACACAGGCTTTGGTTTCACCACTGGTGAAAGTTCAAGTAACCCAATTCTGGTTTTCAGCGGCCTGTTCACACTCACAGGCGTGCTGTTAAACTGGCTATGCATTAAACTCTGGTCAGCTCTTCATTTTCCTTTCTACACAAAACAGACAGCAGAAATCATTGGATTCTCCACTATAAAATGTTCTATTAATTCAATCTGAATCTGGAATTCTTCCTCAATATCCACTGCAAGTAGACTTTCTTTACACCACTGGTGAATGTCCAAGTAACCCAATGCAGGTATTCAGCTGCCAATTCAAACCCGCAGGCATGCTGTTCTACTGCCTGTCGATACAACTCTGGTAGGCTCTTCATTTTCCTGTCAACACAACCCATACTTCAGAAATCATTGGAATCTCCACTACAGAATGTGTCATTCATTCACTGAGAATCTGGAATTCATCTCATTCTCCACAGGAGGTCGTCATTTTTTACTCCACTGGTGAATGTCCAAGAAACTCCAGGCTGGTTTTCATCGGCCTGTTGACACTCGCAGGCGTGCTGTTAATCTGGCTGTCCATACAACCCTGATCAGCTCTTCATTTTCCTCTCCACACAACCCAGACGTCAGAAATCATTGGAATCTCCACTACAAAATTTTCCATTCATTCATTCCGAATCTGGAATTCATCTGAATCTGCAAATCCAGGTAGGCTTTCGTTACACCACAGGTGAACGTCCGAGTAAACCGAATGCTGATTTTCACACTCGCAGGCTTACTATTAAACTATTCAGAAATCATTGGCATCTCCATTAGAGATTTCTCCATTCATTCACTGCGACTTTGGAAAACATCTGAATTCCAACTCCAGGCGAGTTTTCGTTCCACCACTGGTGAATGTCCAAGTAACCCAATGCTGTCTTTCAGCGGCCTGTTCACACTCGTAGGCATGCAGTTCTACTGGCTATCCACTCAACCCTGTCAAGTCTTCATTTTCCTGTCCACACAACCCCGACTTCAAAAATCATTGGAATCTCCACCCCTGAATGTGCCATTCATTCACTGAGAATCTGAAATTCATCTCCATCTCCAAATAAATAAAGGCAGACTTTCGTTACACCACTGGTAAATGTACAAGTAAACCAATGCTGGTTTTCAGAGGCCTGTTCACATTCTCAGGCGTGTTGTTTAACTTGATATCCACTCAACCCTGGTCAGCTCTTCATATTCCTGCGCACACAACCCAGACTTCAGAAATCATTGGAATCTCGACTACAGAATATTCCGTTCATTCACTGCGAATCTGGAATTCATCTGAATCTGCACTCCAGGAAGTTTAATGTTACACCACTGGTTAATGTTCCAGTAATCCAATTCTGATTTTCACCGTCCTGGTCACTCTCGCTGGCGTTCTGTTCAATTGATTATCTAATCAAACATGGTCAGCCCTTCATTTTCCTGGTCACGAAACCCAGATGTCAGAAAAAATTGGAATCTCCGCTAGAGAATGTGCCATTCGTTCACTGCGAATCTGATATTCATCTCAATATCCACTTGAAGGCAGACTTCCTTTACACCACAGGTAAATATCCAAGTAATGCAGTGCTTGTGTTCTGTGGCCTGTTCACACTCGCAGGCGTGCTGTTCTTCTGGCTATCCACTCAAACCAGGTCAGCTCTTCATTTTCCTGTCGATACAACACAGATGTCAGAAATCATTGGAATCTCCTCGACAGACTCTGCTATTCATTCACTGCGAATCTGGAATTCATCTCAATCTCCACTCCACGCAGTCTTTCGTTACACCAGTGGTGAATGTCCAAGTAGCCCAATGCTGGTTTCCAGCGGCCTGTTCACACTCACAGGCGTGCTGTTCATCTGACTATCCATGCAACCCTGGTCAGCTCTTCATTTTCCTCTCCACACAACGCAGACGTCAGAAATCATTGGAATCTTCACTACAGAATGTTCCAGTCATTCACGGCGAATGTGGAATTTATCTGAAACTCCACTGCAGTCCGCCTTACATTACACAACTGGTGAATGTCCACGTAACCGAATGCTGATTTTCACACTCGCAGGCTTACTATTAAACTATTCAGAAATCATTGGCATCTCCCTTAGAGATTTTTCCATTCTTTCACTGCGAGTTTGGAAAACATCTGAATTCCAACTCCAGGCGAGTTTTCGTTCCACCACTGGTGAATGTCCAAGTAACCCATTGCTGGCTCTCAGCGGCCTGTTCAGACTCGCAGGCATGCTGTTCACCTGGCTATACACTCAACGCTGGTCAGCTCTTCATTTTCCTGACCACAAAAGCGAGACTTCAGAAATCATTGGAATCTCCACTACAGAATGTTCCAAACATTCACGGCGACTCTGGAGTTCATTTGTATGTCCACTCCAGGCAGATTTTCGTTACACCACTTGTGAATGTCCAAGTAACACAATGCTGGATTTTTGCGACCTGTTCACAATCGCAGGGGTGATGTTCAACTGGCTATCCACTCAACCCTAGTCAGCCCTTCATTTTCCTGTCCACACAACCCAGACTTCAGAAACCATTATTATCTCCAGTACAGAATGTTCCATTCATTCACTGCGTATCCGGAATTCTTCTGAATCTCCACTCCATGCAGGTGTTCGTTACACTGCTGGTGAATATCCAAGAAACACAATGCTGGTTTTCAGCAGCCTGTTCAATCTCACAGGCGTGCTGTTCTACTGGCTATCCACTCAAACCTGGAAAACACTTCATTTTCCTGTACTCACAACCCAGACTACAGAAATCTTTGGAACCTCCACTAGAGAGTGTGCCATTCATTCGCTGAATCTGGAATTCATCTCAATCTCTACTCCACACAGGCTTTGGTTTCACCACTGGTGAAAGTTCAAGTAACCCAATTCTGGTTTTCAGCGGCCTGTTCACACTCACAGGCGTGCTGTTAAACTGGCTATGCACTAAACTCTGGTCAGCTCTTCATTTTCCTTTCTACACAAAACAGACAGCAGAAATCATTGGATTCTCCACTATAAAATGTTCTATTAATTCAATCTGAATCTGGAATTCTTCCTCAATATCCACTGCAAGTAGACTTTCTTTACACCACTGGTGAATGTCCAAGTAACCCAATGCAGGTATTCAGCTGCCTATTCAAACCCGCAGGCGTGCTGTTCTACTGCCTGTCGACACAACTCTGGTAGGCTCTTCATTTTCCTGTCAACACAACCCATATTTCAGAAATCATTGGAATCTCCACTACGGAATGTGTCATTCATTCACTGAGAATCTGGAATTCATCTCATTCTCCACAGGAGGTCGTCATTTTTTACTCCACTGGTGAATGTCCAAGAAACTCAAGGCTGGTTTTCATCGGCCTGTTGACACTCGCAGGCGTGCTGTTAATCTGGCTGTCCATACAACCCTGGTCAGCTCTTCATTTTCCTCTCCACACAACCCAGACGTCAGAAATCATTGGAATCTCCACTACAAAATTTTCCATTCATTCATTCCGAATCTGGAATTCATCTGAATCTGCAAATCCAGGTAGGCTTTCGTTACACCACAGGTGAACGTCCGAGTAAACCGAATGCTGATTTTCACACTCGCAGGCTTACTATTAAACTATTCAGAAATCATTGGCATCTCCATTAGAGATTTTTCCATTCATTCACTGCGACTTTCGAAAACATCTGAATTCCAACTCCAGGCGAGTTTTCGTTCCACCACTGGTGAATGTCCAAGTAACCCAATGCTGTCTTTCAGCGGCCTGTTCACACTCGTAGGCATGCTGTTCTACTGGCTATCCACTCAACCCTGGTCAATTCTTCATTTTCCTGTCCACACAACCCCGACTTCAAAAATCATTGGAATCTCCACCCCTGAATGTGCCATTCATTCACTGAGAATCTGAAATTCATCTCCATCTCCAAATAAATAAAGGCAGACTTTCGTTACACCACTGGTAAATGTACAAGTAAACCAATGCTGGTTTTCAGAGGCCTGTTCACATTCTCAGGCGTGTTGTTTAACTGGATATCCACTCAACCCTGGTCAGCTCTTCATATTCCTGCGCACACAACCCAGACTTCAGAAATCATTGGAATCTCGACTACAGAATGTTCCGTTCATTCACTGCGAATCTGGAATTCATCTGAATCTGCACTCCAGGAAGTTTAATGTTACACCACTGGTTAATGTTCCAGTAATCCAATTCTGATTTTCGCCGTCCTGGTCACTCTCGCTGGCGTTCTGTTCAATTGATTATCTAATCAAATATGGTCAGCCCTTCATTTTCCTGGTCACGAAACCCAGATGTCAGAAAAAATTGGAATCTCCGCTAGAGAATGTGCCATTCGTTCACTGCGAATCTGATATTCATCTCAATATCCACTTGAAGGCAGACTTCCTTTACACCACAGGTAAATGTCCAAGTAATGCAGTGCTTGTGTTCTGCGGCCTGTTCACACTCGCAGGCGTGCTGTTCTTCTGGCTATCCACTCAAACCAGTTCAACTCTTCATTTTCCTGTCGATACAACACTGATGTCAGAAATCATTGGAATCTCCTCGACAGACTCTGCTATTCATTCACTGCGAATCTGGAATTCATCTCAATCTCCACTCCACGCAGTCTTTCGTTACACCAGTGGTGAATGTCCAAGTAGCCCAATGCTGGTTTCTAGCGGCCTGTTCACACTCACAGGCGTGCTGTTCATCTGGCTATCCATGCAACCCTGGTCAGCTCTTCATTTTCCTCTCCACACAACCCAGACGTCAGAAATCATTGGAATCTCCACTACAGAATGTTCCAGTCATTCACGGCGAATGTGGAATTCATCTGAAACTACACTGCAGTCTGCCTTACATTACACAACTGTTGAATGTCCACGTAACCGAATGCTGATTTTCACACTTGCAGACTTACTATTAAACTATTCAGAAATCATTGGCATCTCCCTTAGAGATTTTTCCATTCTTTCACTGCGAGTTTGGAAAACATCTGAATTCCAACTACAGGCGAGTTTTCGTTCCACCACTGGTGAATGTCCAAGTAACCCATTGCTGGCTCTCAGGGGCCTGTTCAGACTCGCAGGCATGCTGTTCACCTGGCTATACACTCAACGCTGGTCAGCTCATCATTTTCCTGTCCACAAAAGCGAGACTTCAGAAATCATTGGTATCTCCACTACAGAATGTTCCAAACATTCACGGCGACTCTGGAATTCATTTGTATGTCCACTCCAGGTAGATTTTCGTTACACCACTTGTGAATGTCCAAGTAACACAATGCTGGATTTTTACGACCTGTTCACAATCGCAGGGGGGATGTTCAACTGGCTATCCACTCAACCCTAGTCAGCCCTTCATTTTCCTGTCCACCCAACCCAGCCTTCAGAAACCATTATTATCTCCAGAACAGAATGTTCCATTCATTCACTGCGTATCCGGAATTCTTCTGAATCTCCACTCCATGCAGGTGGTCGTTACACTGCTGGTGAATATCCAAGAAACACAATGCTGGTTTTCAGCAGCCTGTTCAATCTCACAGGCGTGCTGTTCTACTGGCTATCCACTCAAACCTGGAAAACACTTCATTTTCCTGTACTCACAACCCAGACTACAGAAATCTTTGGAACCTCCACTAGAGAGTGTGCCATTCATTCGCTGAATCTGGAATTCATCTCAATCTCTACTCCACACAGGCTTTGGTTTCACCACTGGTGAAAGTTCAAGTAACCCAATTCTGGTTCTCAGCGGCCTGTTCAGACTCACAGGCGTGCTGTTAAACTGGCTATGCACTAAACTCTGGTCAGCTCTTCATTTTCCTTTCTACACAAAACAGACAGCAGAAATCATTGGATTCTCTACTATAAAATGTTCTATTAATTCAATCTGAATCTGGAATTCTTCCTCAATATCCACTGCAAGTAGACTTTCTTTACACCACTGGTGAATGTCCAAGTAACCCAATGCAGGTATTCAGCTGCCTATTCAAACCCGCAGGCGTGCTGTTCTACTGCCTGTCGACACAACTCTGGTAGGCTCTTCATTTTCCTGTCAACACAACCCATACTTCAGAAATCATTGGAATCTCCACTACAGAATATGTCATTCATTCACTGAGAATCTGGAATTCATCTCAATCTCCACAGGAGGTCGTCATTTTTTACTCCACTGGTGAATGTCCAAGAAACTCAAGGCTGGTTTTCATCGGCCTGTTGACACTCGCAGGCGTGCTGTTAATCTGGCTGTCCATACAACCCTGGTCAGCTCTTCATTTTCCTCTCCACACAACCCAGACGTCAGAAATCATTGGAATCTCCACTACAGAATGTGTCATTCATTCACTGAGAATCTGGAATTCATCTCATTCTCCACAGGAGGTCGTCATTTTTTACTCCACTGGTGAATGTCCACGAAACTCAAGGCTGGTTTTCATCGGCCTGTTGACACTCGCAGGCGTGCTGTTAATCTGGCTCTCCATTCAACCCTGGTCAGCTCTTCATTTTCCTCTCCACACAACCCAGACGTCAGAAATCATTGGAATCTCCACTACAAAATTTTCCATTCATTCATTCCGAATCTGGAATTCATCTGAATCTGCAAATCCAGGTAGGCTTTCGTTACACCACAGGTGAACGTCCGAGTAAACCGAATGCTGATTTTCACACTCGCAGGCTTACTATTAAACTATTCAGAAATCATTGGCATCTCCATTAGAGATTTTTCCATTCATTCACTGCGACTTTGGAAAACATCTGAATTCCAACTTCAGGCGAGTTTTCGTTCCACCACTGGTGAATGTCCAAGTAACCCAATGCTGTCTTTCAGCGGCCTGTTCACACTCGTAGGCATGCTGTTCTACTGGCTATCCACTCAACCCTGGTCAATTCTTCATTTTCCTGTCCACACAACCCCGACTTCAAAAATCATTGGAATCTCCACCCCTGAATGTGCCATTCATTCACTGAGAATCTGAAATTCATCTCCATCTCCAAATAAATAAAGGCAGACTTTCGTTACACCACTGGTAAATGTACAAGTAAACCAATGCTGGTTTTCAGAGGCCTGTTCACATTCTCAGGCGTGTTGTTTAACTGGATATCCACTCAACCCTGGTCAGCTCTTCATATTCCTGCGCACACAACCCAGACTTCAGAAATCATTGGAATCTCGACTACAGAATGTTCCGTTCATTCACTGCGAATCTGGAATTCATCTGAATCTGCACTCCAGGAAGTTTAATGTTACACCACTGGTTAATGTTCCAGTAATCCAATTCTGATTTTCACCGTCCTGGTCACTTTCGCTGGCGTTCTGTTCAATTGATTATCTAATCAAACATGGTCAGCCCTTCATTTTCCTGGTCACGAAACCCAGATGTCAGAAAAAATTGGAATCTCCGCTAGAGAATGTGCCATTCGTTCACTGCGAATCTGATATTCATCTCAATATCCACTTGAAGGCAGACTTCCTTTACACCACAGGTAAATGTCCAAGTAATGCAGTGCTTGTGTTCTGCGGCCTGTTCACACTCGCAGGCGTGCTGTTCTTCTGGCTATCCACTCAAACCAGGTCAGCTCTTCATTTTCCTGTCGACACAACACAGATGTCAGAAATCATTGGAATCTCCTCGACAGACTCTGCTATTCATTCACTGCGAATCTGGAATTCATCTCAATCTCCACTCCACGCAGTCTTTCGTTACACCATTGGTGAATGTCCAAGTAGCCCAATGCTGGTTTCCAGCGGCCTGTTCACACTCACAGGCGTGCTGTTCATCTGGCTATCCATGCAACCCTGGTCTGCTCTTCATTTTCTTCTCCACACAACCCAGACGTCAGAAATCATTGGAATCTCCACTACAGAATGTTCCAGTCATTCACGGCGAATGTGGAATTCATCTGAAACTCCACTGCAGTCCGCCTTACATTACACAACTGGTGAATGTCCACGTAACCGAATGCTGATTTTCACACTCGCAGGCTTACTATTAAACTATTCAGAAATCATTGGCATCTCCCTTAGAGATTTTTCCATTCTTTCACTGCGAGTTTGGAAAACATCTGAATTCCAACTCCAGGCGAGTTTTCGTTCCACCACTGGTGAATGTCCAAGTAACCCTTTGCTGGCTCTCAGCGGCCTGTTCCTACTCGCAGGCATGCTGTTCACCTGGCTATACACTCAACGCTGGTCAGCTCTTCATTTTCCTGACCACAAAAGCGAGACTTCAGAAATCATTGGAATCTCCACTACAGAATGTTCCAAACATTCACGGCGACTCTGGAATTCATTTGTATGTCCACTCCAGGCAGATTTTCGTTACACCACTTGTGAATGTCCAAGTAACACAATGCTGGATTTTTGCGACCTGTTCACAATCGCAGGGGTGATGTTCAACTGGCTATCCACTCAACCCTAGTCAGCCCTTCATTTTCCTGTCCACACAACCCAGACTTCAGAAACCATTATTATCTCCAGTACAGAATGTTCCATTCATTCACTGCGTATCCGGAATTCTTCTGAATCTCCACTCCATGCAGGTGTTCGTTACACTGCTGGTGAATATCCAAGAAACACAATGCTGGTTTTCAGCAGCCTGTTCAATCTCACAGGCGTGCTGTTCTACTGGCTATCCACTCAAACCTGGAAAACACTTCATTTTCCTGTACTCACAACCCAGACTACAGAAATCTTTGGAACCTCCACTAGAGAGTGTGCCATTCATTCGCTGAATCTGGAATTCATCTCAATCTCTACTCCACACAGGCTTTGGTTTCACCACTGGTGAAAGTTCAAGTAACCCAATTCTGGTTTTCAGCGGCCTGTTCACACTCACAGGCGTGCTGTTAAACTGGCTATGCACTAAACTCTGGTCAGCTCTTCATTTTCCTTTCTACACAAAACAGACAGCAGAAATCATTGGATTCTCCACTATAAAATGTTCTATTAATTCAATCTGAATCTGGAATTCTTCCTCAATATCCACTGCAAGTAGACTTTCTTTACACCACTGGTGAATGTCCAAGTAACCCAATGCAGGTATTCAGCTGCCAATTCAAACCCGCAGGCGTGCTGTTCTACTGCCTGTCGACACAACTCTGGTAGGCTCTTCATTTTCCTGTCAACACAACCCATACTTCAGAAATCATTGGAATCTCCACTACAGAATGTGTCATTCATTCACTGAGAATCTGGAATTCATCTCATTCTCCACAGGAGGTCGTCATTTTTTACTCCACTGGTGAATGTCCAAGAAACTCAAGGCTGGTTTTCATCGGCCTGTTGACACTCGCAGGCGTGCTGTTAATCTGGCTGTCCATACAACCCTGGTCAGCTCTTCATTTTCCTCTCCACACAACCCAGACGTCAGAAATCATTGGAATCTCCACTACAAAATTTTCCATTCATTCATTCCGAATCTGGAATTCATCTGAATCTGCAAATCCAGGTAGGCTTTCGTTACACCACAGGTGAACGTCCGAGTAAACCGAATGCTGATTTTCACACTCGCAGGCTTACTATTAAACTATTCAGAAAACATTGGCATCTCCATTAGAGATTTCTCCATTCATTCACTGCGACTTTGGAAAACATCTGAATTCCAACTCCAGGCGAGTTTTCGTTCCACCACTGGTGAATGTCCAAGTAACCCAATGCTGTCTTTCAGCGGCCTGTTCACACTCGTAGGCATGCAGTTCTACTGGCTATCCACTCAACCCTGGTCAAGTCTTCATTTTCCTGTCCACACAACCCCGACTTCAAAAATCATTGGAATCTCCACCCCTGAATGTGCCATTCATTCACTGAGAATCTGAAATTCATCTCCATCTCCAAATAAATAAAGGCAGACTTTCGTTACACCACTGGTAAATGTACAAGTAAACCAATGCTGGTTTTTCAGAGGCCTGTTCACATTCTCAGGCGTGTTGTTTAACTGGATATCCACTCAACCCTGGTCAGCTCTTCATATTCCTGCGCACACAACCCAGACTTCAGAAATCATTGGAATCTCGACTACAGAATGTTCCGTTCATTCACTGCGAATCTGGAATTCATCTGAATCTGCACTCCAGGAAGTTTAATGTTACACCACTGGTTAATGTTCCAGTAATCCAATTCTGATTTTCGCCGTCCTGGTCTCTCTCGCTGGCGTTCTGTTCAATTGATTATCTAATCAAACATGGTCAGCCCTTCATTTTCCTGGTCACGAAACCCAGATGTCAGAAAAACTTGGAATCTCCGCTAGAGAATGTGCCATTCGTTCACTGCGAATCTGATATTCATCTCAATATCCACTTGAAGGCAGACTTCCTTTACACCACAGGTAAATGTCCAAGTAATGCAGTGCTTGTGTTCTGCGGCCTGTTCACACTCGCAGGCGTGCTGTTCTTCTGGCTATCCACTCAAACCAGGTCAGCTCTTCATTTTCCTGTCGATACAACACAGATGTCAGAAATCATTGGAATCTCCTCGACAGACTCTGCTATTCATTCACTGCGAATCTGGAATTCATCTCAATCTCCACTCCACGCAGTCTTTCGTTACACCATTGGTGAATGTCCAAGTAGCCCAATGCTGGTTTCCAGCGGCCTGTTCACACTCACAGGCGTGCTGTTCATCTGGCTATCCATGCAACCCTGGTCTGCTCTTCATTTTCCTCTCCACACAACCCAGACGTCAGAAATCATTGGAATCTCCACTACAGAATGTTCCAGTCATTCACGGCGAATGTGGAATTCATCTGAAACTCCACTGCAGTCCGCCTTACATTACACAACTGGTGAATGTCCACGTAACCGAATGCTGATTTTCACACTCGCAGGCTTACTATTAAACTATTCAGAAATCATTGGCATCTCCCTTAGAGATTTTTCCATTCTTTCACTGCGAGTTTGGAAAACATCTGAATTCCAACTCCAGGCGAGTTTTCGTTCCACCACTGGTGAATGTCCAAGTAACCCTTTGCTGGCTCTCAGCGGCCTGTTCCTACTCGCAGGCATGCTGTTCACCTGGCTATACACTCAACGCTGGTCAGCTCTTCATTTTCCTGACCACAAAAGCGAGACTTCAGAAATCATTGGAATCTCCACTACAGAATGTTCCAAACATTCACGGCGACTCTGGAATTCATTTGTATGTCCACTCCAGGCAGATTTTCGTTACACCACTTGTGAATGTCCAAGTAACACAATGCTGGATTTTTGCGACCTGTTCACAATCGCAGGGGTGATGTTCAACTGGCTATCCACTCAACCCTAGTCAGCCCTTCATTTTCCTGTCCACACAACCCAGACTTCAGAAACCATTATTATCTCCAGTACAGAATGTTCCATTCATTCACTGCGTATCCGGAATTCTTCTGAATCTCCACTCCATGCAGGTGTTCGTTACACTGCTGGTGAATATCCAAGAAACACAATGCTGGTTTTCAGCAGCCTGTTCAATCTCACAGGCGTGCTGTTCTACTGGCTATCCACTCAAACCTGGAAAACACTTCATTTTCCTGTACTCACAACCCAGACTACAGAAATCTTTGGAACCTCCACTAGAGAGTGTGCCATTCATTCGCTGAATCTGGAATTCATCTCAATCTCTACTCCACACAGGCTTTGGTTTCACCACTGGTGAAAGTTCAAGTAACCCAATTCTGGTTTTCAGCGGCCTGTTCACACTCACAGGCGTGCTGTTAAACTGGCTATGCACTAAACTCTGGTCAGCTCTTCATTTTCCTTTCTACACAAAACAGACAGCAGAAATCATTGGATTCTCCACTATAAAATGTTCTATTAATTCAATCTGAATCTGGAATTCTTCCTCAATATCCACTGCAAGTAGACTTTCTTTACACCACTGGTGAATGTCCAAGTAACCCAATGCAGGTATTCAGCTGCCAATTCAAACCCGCAGGCGTGCTGTTCTACTGCCTGTCGACACAACTCTGGTAGGCTCTTCATTTTCCTGTCAACACAACCCATACTTCAGAAATCATTGGAATCTCCACTACAGAATGTGTCATTCATTCACTGAGAATCTGGAATTCATCTCATTCTCCACAGGAGGTCGTCATTTTTTACTCCACTGGTGAATGTCCAAGAAACTCAAGGCTGGTTTTCATCGGCCTGTTGACACTCGCAGGCGTGCTGTTAATCTGGCTGTCCATACAACCCTGGTCAGCTCTTCATTTTCCTCTCCACACAACCCAGACGTCAGAAATCATTGGAATCTCCACTACAAAATTTTCCATTCATTCATTCCGAATCTGGAATTCATCTGAATCTGCAAATCCAGGTAGGCTTTCGTTACACCACAGGTGAACGTCCGAGTAAACCGAATGCTGATTTTCACACTCGCAGGCTTACTATTAAACTATTCAGAAAACATTGGCATCTCCATTAGAGATTTCTCCATTCATTCACTGCGACTTTGGAAAACATCTGAATTCCAACTCCAGGCGAGTTTTCGTTCCACCACTGGTGAATGTCCAAGTAACCCAATGCTGTCTTTCAGCGGCCTGTTCACACTCGTAGGCATGCAGTTCTACTGGCTATCCACTCAACCCTGGTCAAGTCTTCATTTTCCTGTCCACACAACCCCGACTTCAAAAATCATTGGAATCTCCACCCCTGAATGTGCCATTCATTCACTGAGAATCTGAAATTCATCTCCATCTCCAAATAAATAAAGGCAGACTTTCGTTACACCACTGGTAAATGTACAAGTAAACCAATGCTGGTTTTTCAGAGGCCTGTTCACATTCTCAGGCGTGTTGTTTAACTGGATATCCACTCAACCCTGGTCAGCTCTTCATATTCCTGCGCACACAACCCAGACTTCAGAAATCATTGGAATCTCGACTACAGAATGTTCCGTTCATTCACTGCGAATCTGGAATTCATCTGAATCTGCACTCCAGGAAGTTTAATGTTACACCACTGGTTAATGTTCCAGTAATCCAATTCTGATTTTCGCCGTCCTGGTCTCTCTCGCTGGCGTTCTGTTCAATTGATTATCTAATCAAACATGGTCAGCCCTTCATTTTCCTGGTCACGAAACCCAGATGTCAGAAAAACTTGGAATCTCCGCTAGAGAATGTGCCATTCGTTCACTGCGAATCTGATATTCATCTCAATATCCACTTGAAGGCAGACTTCCTTTACACCACAGGTAAATGTCCAAGTAATGCAGTGCTTGTGTTCTGCGGCCTGTTCACACTCGCAGGCGTGCTGTTCTTCTGGCTATCCACTCAAACCAGGTCAGCTCTTCATTTTCCTGTCGATACAACACAGATGTCAGAAATCATTGGAATCTCCTCGACAGACTCTGCTATTCATTCACTGCGAATCTGGAATTCATCTCAATCTCCACTCCACGCAGTCTTTCGTTACACCATTGGTGAATGTCCAAGTAGCCCAATGCTGGTTTCCAGCGGCCTGTTCACACTCACAGGCGTGCTGTTCATCTGGCTATCCATGCAACCCTGGTCTGCTCTTCATTTTCCTCTCCACACAACCCAGACGTCAGAAATCATTGGAATCTCCACTACAGAATGTTCCAGTCATTCACGGCGAATGTGGAATTCATCTGAAACTCCACTGCAGTCCGCCTTACATTACACAACTGGTGAATGTCCACGTAACCGAATGCTGATTTTCACACTCGCAGGCTTACTATTAAACTATTCAGAAATCATTGGCATCTCCCTTAGAGATTTTTCCATTCTTTCACTGCGAGTTTGGAAAACATCTGAATTCCAACTCCAGGCGAGTTTTCGTTCCACCACTGGTGAATGTCCAAGTAACCCTTTGCTGGCTCTCAGCGGCCTGTTCCTACTCGCAGGCATGCTGTTCACCTGGCTATACACTCAACGCTGGTCAGCTCTTCATTTTCCTGACCACAAAAGCGAGACTTCAGAAATCATTGGAATCTCCACTACAGAATGTTCCAAACATTCACGGCGACTCTGGAATTCATTTGTATGTCCACTCCAGGCAGATTTTCGTTACACCACTTGTGAATGTCCAAGTAACACAATGCTGGATTTTTGCGACCTGTTCACAATCGCAGGGGTGATGTTCAACTGGCTATCCACTCAACCCTAGTCAGCCCTTCATTTTCCTGTCCACACAACCCAGACTTCAGAAACCATTATTATCTCCAGTACAGAATGTTCCATTCATTCACTGCGTATCCGGAATTCTTCTGAATCTCCACTCCATGCAGGTGTTCGTTACACTGCTGGTGAATATCCAAGAAACACAATGCTGGTTTTCAGCAGCCTGTTCAATCTCACAGGCGTGCTGTTCTACTGGCTATCCACTCAAACCTGGAAAACACTTCATTTTCCTGTACTCACAACCCAGACTACAGAAATCTTTGGAACCTCCACTAGAGAGTGTGCCATTCATTCGCTGAATCTGGAATTCATCTCAATCTCTACTCCACACAGGCTTTGGTTTCACCACTGGTGAAAGTTCAAGTAACCCAATTCTGGTTTTCAGCGGCCTGTTCACACTCACAGGCGTGCTGTTAAACTGGCTATGCACTAAACTCTGGTCAGCTCTTCATTTTCCTTTCTACACAAAACAGACAGCAGAAATCATTGGATTCTCCACTATAAAATGTTCTATTAATTCAATCTGAATCTGGAATTCTTCCTCAATATCCACTGCAAGTAGACTTTCTTTACACCACTGGTGAATGTCCAAGTAACCCAATGCAGGTATTCAGCTGCCAATTCAAACCCGCAGGCGTGCTGTTCTACTGCCTGTCGACACAACTCTGGTAGGCTCTTCATTTTCCTGTCAACACAACCCATACTTCAGAAATCATTGGAATCTCCACTACAGAATGTGTCATTCATTCACTGAGAATCTGGAATTCATCTCATTCTCCACAGGAGGTCGTCATTTTTTACTCCACTGGTGAATGTCCAAGAAACTCAAGGCTGGTTTTCATCGGCCTGTTGACACTCGCAGGCGTGCTGTTAATCTGGCTGTCCATACAACCCTGGTCAGCTCTTCATTTTCCTCTCCACACAACCCAGACGTCAGAAATCATTGGAATCTCCACTACAAAATTTTCCATTCATTCATTCCGAATCTGGAATTCATCTGAATCTGCAAATCCAGGTAGGCTTTCGTTACACCACAGGTGAACGTCCGAGTAAACCGAATGCTGATTTTCACACTCGCAGGCTTACTATTAAACTATTCAGAAAACATTGGCATCTCCATTAGAGATTTCTCCATTCATTCACTGCGACTTTGGAAAACATCTGAATTCCAACTCCAGGCGAGTTTTCGTTCCACCACTGGTGAATGTCCAAGTAACCCAATGCTGTCTTTCAGCGGCCTGTTCACACTCGTAGGCATGCAGTTCTACTGGCTATCCACTCAACCCTGGTCAAGTCTTCATTTTCCTGTCCACACAACCCCGACTTCAAAAATCATTGGAATCTCCACCCCTGAATGTGCCATTCATTCACTGAGAATCTGAAATTCATCTCCATCTCCAAATAAATAAAGGCAGACTTTCGTTACACCACTGGTAAATGTACAAGTAAACCAATGCTGGTTTTTCAGAGGCCTGTTCACATTCTCAGGCGTGTTGTTTAACTGGATATCCACTCAACCCTGGTCAGCTCTTCATATTCCTGCGCACACAACCCAGACTTCAGAAATCATTGGAATCTCGACTACAGAATGTTCCGTTCATTCACTGCGAATCTGGAATTCATCTGAATCTGCACTCCAGGAAGTTTAATGTTACACCACTGGTTAATGTTCCAGTAATCCAATTCTGATTTTCGCCGTCCTGGTCTCTCTCGCTGGCGTTCTGTTCAATTGATTATCTAATCAAACATGGTCAGCCCTTCATTTTCCTGGTCACGAAACCCAGATGTCAGAAAAACTTGGAATCTCCGCTAGAGAATGTGCCATTCGTTCACTGCGAATCTGATATTCATCTCAATATCCACTTGAAGGCAGACTTCCTTTACACCACAGGTAAATGTCCAAGTAATGCAGTGCTTGTGTTCTGCGGCCTGTTCACACTCGCAGGCGTGCTGTTCTTCTGGCTATCCACTCAAACCAGGTCAGCTCTTCATTTTCCTGTCGATACAACACAGATGTCAGAAATCATTGGAATCTCCTCGACAGACTCTGCTATTCATTCACTGCGAATCTGGAATTCATCTCAATCTCCACTCCACGCAGTCTTTCGTTACACCAGTGGTGAATGTCCAAGTAGCCCAATGCTGGTTTCCAGCGGCCTGTTCACACTCACAGGCGTGCTGTTCATCTGGCTATCCATGCAACCCTGGTCAGCTCTTCATTTTCCTCTCCACACAACGCAGACGTCAGAAATCATTGGAATCTTCACTACAGAATGTTCCAGTCATTCACGGCGAATGTGGAATTTATCTGAAACTCCACTGCAGTCCGCCTTACATTACACAACTGGTGAATGTCCACGTAACCGAATGCTGATTTTCACACTCGCAGGCTTACTATTAAACTATTCAGAAATCATTGGCATCTCCCTTAGAGATTTTTCCATTCTTTCACTGCGAGTTTGGAAAACATCTGAATTCCAACTCCAGGCGAGTTTTCGTTCCACCACTGGTGAATGTCCAAGTAACCCATTGCTGGCTCTCAGCGGCCTGTTCAGACTCGCAGGCATGCTGTTCACCTGGCTATACACTCAACGCTGGTCAGCTCATCATTTTCCTTTCCACAAAAGCAAGACTTCAGAAATCATTGGAATCTCCACTACAGAATGTTCCAAACATTCACGGCGACTCTGGAATTCATTTGTATGTCCACTCCAGGCAGAGTTTCGTTACGCCACTTGTGAATGTCAAAGTAACACAATGCTGGATTTTTACGACCTGTTCACAATCGCAGGGGGGATGTTCAACTGGCTATCCACTCAACCCTAGTCAGCCCTTCATTTTCCTGTCCACACAACCCAGCCTTCAGAAACCATTATTATCTCCAGTACCGAATGTTCCATTCATTCACTGCGTATCCGGAATTCTTCTGAATCTCCACTCCATGCAGGTGTTCGTTACACTGCTGGTGAATACCCAAGAAACACAATGCTGGTTTTCAGCAGCCTGTTCTATCTCACAGGCGTGCTGTTCTACTGGCTATCCACTCAAACCTGGAAAACACTTCATTTTCCTGTACTCACAACCCAGACTACAGAAATCTTTGGAACCTCCACTAGAGAGTGTGCCATTCATTCGCTGAATCTGGAATTCATCTCAATCTCTACTCGACACAGGCTTTGGTTTCACCACTGGTGAAAGTTCAAGTAACCCAATTCTGGTTTTCAGCGGCCTGTTCACACTCACAGGCGTGCTGTTAAACTGGCTATGCATTAAACTCTGGTCAGCTCTTCATTTTCCTTTCTACACAAAACAGACAGCAGAAATCATTGGATTCTCCACTATAAAATGTTCTATTAATTCAATCTGAATCTGGAATTCTTCCTCAATATCCACTGCAAGTAGACTTTCTTTACACCACTGGTGAATGTCCAAGTAACCCAATGCAGGTATTCAGCTGCCAATTCAAACCCGCAGGCATGCTGTTCTACTGCCTGTCGATACAACTCTGGTAGGCTCTTCATTTTCCTGTCAACACAACCCATACTTCAGAAATCATTGGAATCTCCACTACAGAATGTGCCATTCATTCACTGAGAATCTGGAATTCATCTCATTCTCCACAGGAGGTCGTCATTTTTTACTCCACTGGTGAATGTCCAAGAAACTCAAGGCTGATTTTCATCGGCCTGTTGACACTCGCAGGCGTGCTGTTAATCTGGCGGTCCATACAACCCTGGTCAGCTCTTCATTTTCCTCTCCACACAACCCAGACGTCAGAAATCATTGGAATCTCCACTACAAAATTTTCCATTCATTCATTCCGAATCTGGAATTCATCTGAATCTGCAAATCCAGGTAGGCTTTCGTTACACCACAGGTGAACGTCCGAGTAAACCGAATGCTGATTTTCACACTCGCAGGCTTACTATTAAACTATTCAGAAATCATTGGCATCTCCATTAGAGATTTCTCCATTCATTCACTGCGACTTTGGAAAACATCTGAATTCCAACTCCAGGCGAGTTTTCGTTCCACCACTGGTGAATGTCCAAGTAACCCAATGCTGTCTTTCAGCGGCCTGTTCACACTCGTAGGCATGCAGTTCTACTGGCTATCCACTCAACCCTGGTCAAGTCTTCATTTTCCTGTCCACACAACCCCGACTTCAAAAATCATTAGAATCTCCACCCCTGAATGTGCCATTCATTCAATGAGAATCTGAAATTCATCTCCATCTCCAAATAAATAAAGGCAGACTTTCGTTACACCACTGGTAAATGTACAAGTAAACCAATGCTGGTTTTCAGAGGCCTGTTCACATTCTCAGGCGTGTTGTTTAACTGGATATCCACTCAACCCTGGTCAGCTCTTCATATTCCTGCGCACACAACCCAGACTTCAGAAATCATTGGAATCTCGACTACAGAATGTTCCGTTCATTCACTGCGAATCTGGAATTCATCTGAATCTGCACTCCAGGAAGTTTAATGTTACACCACTGGTTAATGTTCCAGTAATCCAATTCTGATTTTCACCGTCCTGGTCACTCTCGCTGGCGTTCTGTTCAATTGATTATCTAATCAAACATGGTCAGCCCTTCATTTTCCTGGTCACGAAACCCAGATGTCAGAAAAAATTGGAATCTCCGCTAGAGAATGTGCCATTCGTTCACTGCGAATCTGATATTCATCTCAATATCCACTTGAAGGCAGACTTCCTTTACACCACAGGTAAATGTCCAAGTAATGCAGTGCTTGTGTTCTGCGGCCTGTTCACCCTCGCAGGCGTGCTGTTCTTCTGGCTATCCACTCAAACCAGTTCAGCTCTTCATTTTCCTGTCGATACAACACAGATGTCAGAAATCATTGGAATCTCCTCGACAGACTCTGCTATTCATTCACTGCGAATCTGGAATTCATCTCAATCTCCACTCCAAGCAGTCTTTCGTTACACCATTGGTGAATGTCCAAGTAGCCCAATGCTGGTTTTCAGAGGCCTGTTCACACTCACAGGCGTGCTGTTCATCTGGCTATCCATGCAACCCTGGTCAGCTCTTCATTTTCCTCTCCACACAACCCAGACGTCAGAAATCATTGGAATCTCCACTACAGAATGTTCCAGTCATTCACGGCGAATGTGGAATTCATCTGAAACTCCACTGCAGTCCGCCTTACATTACACAACTGGTGAATGTCCACGTAACCGAATGCTGATTTTCACACTCGCAGGCTTACTATTAAACTATTCAGAAATCATTGGCATCTCCCTTAGAGATTTTTCCATTCTTTCACTGCGAGTTTGGAAAACATCTGAATTCCAACTCCAGGCGAGTTTTCGTTCCACCACTGGTGAATGTCCAAGTAACCCATTGCTGGCTCTCAGCGGCCTGTTCAGACTCGCAGGCATGCTGTTCACCTGGCTATACACTCAACGCTGGTCAGCTCATCATTTTCCTTTCCACAAAAGCAAGACTTCAGAAATCATTGGAATCTCCACTACAGAATGTTCCAAACATTCACGGCGACTCTGGAATTCATTTGTATGTCCACTCCAGGCAGATTTTCGTTACGCCACTTGTGAATGTCAAAGTAACACAATGCTGGATTTTTACGACCTGTTCACAATCGCAGGGGGGATGTTCAACTGGCTATCCACTCAACCCTAGTCAGCCCTTCATTTTCCTGTCCACACAACCCAGCCTTCAGAAACCATTATTATCTCCAGTACAGAATGTTCATTCATTCACTGCGTATCCGGAATTTTTCTGAATCTCCACTCCATGCAGGTGTTCGTTACACTGCTGGTGAATATCCAAGAAACACAATGCTGGTTTTCAGCAGCCTGTTCAATCTCACAGGCGTGCTGTTCTACTGGCTATCCACTCAAACCTGGAAAACACTTCATTTTCCTGTACTCACAACCCAGACTACAGAAATCTTTGGAACCTCCACTAGAGAGTGTGCCATTCATTCGCTGAATCTGGAATTCATCTCAATCTCTACTCCACACAGGCTTTGGTTTCACCACTGGTGAAAGTTCAAGTAACCCAATTCTGGTTTTCAGCGGCCTGTTCACACTCACAGGCGTGCTGTTAAACTGGCTATGCACTAAACTCTGGTCAGCTCTTCATTTTCCTTTCTACACAAAACAGACAGCAGAAATCATTGGATTCTCCACTATAAAATGTTCTATTAATTCAATCTGAATCTGGAATTCTTCCTCAATATCCACTGCAAGTAGACTTTCTTTACACCACTGGTGAATGTCCAAGTAACCCAATGCAGGTATTCAGCTGCCAATTCAAACCCGCAGGCGTGCTGTTCTACTGCCTGTCGACACAACTCTGGTAGGCTCTTCATTTTCCTGTCAACACAACCCATACTTCAGAAATCATTGGAATCTCCACTACAGAATGTGTCATTCATTCACTGAGAATCTGGAATTCATCTCATTCTCCACAGGAGGTCGTCATTTTTTACTCCACTGGTGAATGTCCAAGAAACTCAAGGCTGGTTTTCATCGGCCTGTTGACACTCGCAGGCGTGCTGTTAATCTGGCTGTCCATACAACCCTGGTCAGCTCTTCATTTTCCTCTCCACACAACCCAGACGTCAGAAATCATTGGAATCTCCACTACAAAATTTTCCATTCATTCATTCCGAATCTGGAATTCATCTGAATCTGCAAATCCAGGTAGGCTTTCGTTACACCACAGGTGAACGTCCGAGTAAACCGAATGCTGATTTTCACACTCGCAGGCTTACTATTAAACTATTCAGAAATCATTGGCATCTCCATTAGAGATTTTTCCATTCATTCACTGCGACTTTGGAAAACATCTGAATTCCAACTCCAGGCGAGTTTTCGTTCCACCACTGGTGAATGTCCTAGTAACCCAATGCTGTCTTTCAGCGGCCTGTTCACACTCGTAGGCATGCTGTTCTACTGGCTATCCACTCAACCCTGGTCAATTCTTCATTTTCCTGTCCACACAACCCCGACTTCAAAAATCATTGGAATCTCCACCCCTGAATGTGCCATTCATTCACTGAGAATCTGAAATTCATCTCCATCTCCAAATAAATAAAGGCAGACTTTCGTTACACCACTGGTAAATGTACAAGTAAACCAATGCTGGTTTTCAGAGGCCTGTTCACATTCTCAGGCGTGTTGTATAACTGGATATCCACTCAACCCTGGTCAGCTCTTCATATTCCTGCGCACACAACCCAGACTTCAGAAATCATTGGAATCTCGACTACACAATGTTCCGTTCATTCACTGCGAATCTGGAATTCATCTGAATCTGCACTCCAGGAAGTTTAATGTTACACCACTGGTTAATGTTCCAGTAATCCAATTCTGATTTTCACCGTCCTGGTCACTCTCGCTGGCGTTCTGTTCAATTGATTATCTAATCAAACATGGTCAGCCCTTCATTTTCCTGGTCACGAAACCCAGATGTCAGAAAAACTTGGAATCTCCGCTAGAGAATGTGCCATTCGTTCACTGCGAATCTGATATTCATCTCAATATCCACTTGAAGGCAGACTTCCTTTACACCACAGGTAAATGTCCAAGTAATGCAGTGCTTGTGTTCTGCGGCCTGTTCACACTCGCAGGCGTGCTGTTCTTCTGGCTATCCACTCAAACCAGGTCAGCTCTTCATTTTCCTGTCGATACAACACAGATGTCAGAAATCATTGGAATCTCCTCGACAGACTCTGCTATTCATTCACTGCGAATCTGGAATTCATCTCAATCTCCACTCCACGCAGTCTTTCGTTACACCAGTGGTGAATGTCCAAGTAGCCCAATGCTGGTTTCCAGCGGCCTGTTCACACTCACAGGCGTGCTGTTCATCTGGCTATCCATGCAACCCTGGTCAGCTCTTCATTTTCCTCTCCACACAACGCAGACGTCAGAAATCATTGGAATCTTCACTACAGAATGTTCCAGTCATTCACGGCGAATGTGGAATTTATCTGAAACTCCACTGCAGTCCGCCTTACATTACACAACTGGTGAATGTCCACGTAACCGAATGCTGATTTTCACACTCGCAGGCTTACTATTAAACTATTCAGAAATCATTGGCATCTCCCTTAGAGATTTTTCCATTCTTTCACTGCGAGTTTGGAAAACATCTGAATTCCAACTCCAGGCGAGTTTTCGTTCCACCACTGGTGAATGTCCAAGTAACCCATTGCTGGCTCTCAGCGGCCTGTTCAGACTCGCAGGCATGCTGTTCACCTGGCTATACACTCAACGCTGGTCAGCTCATCATTTTCCTTTCCACAAAAGCAAGACTTCAGAAATCATTGGAATCTCCACTACAGAATGTTCCAAACATTCACGGCGACTCTGGAATTCATTTGTATGTCCACTCCAGGCAGAGTTTCGTTACGCCACTTGTGAATGTCAAAGTAACACAATGCTGGATTTTTACGACCTGTTCACAATCGCAGGGGGGATGTTCAACTGGCTATCCACTCAACCCTAGTCAGCCCTTCATTTTCCTGTCCACACAACCCAGCCTTCAGAAACCATTATTATCTCCAGTACCGAATGTTCCATTCATTCACTGCGTATCCGGAATTCTTCTGAATCTCCACTCCATGCAGGTGTTCGTTACACTGCTGGTGAATACCCAAGAAACACAATGCTGGTTTTCAGCAGCCTGTTCTATCTCACAGGCGTGCTGTTCTACTGGCTATCCACTCAAACCTGGAAAACACTTCATTTTCCTGTACTCACAACCCAGACTACAGAAATCTTTGGAACCTCCACTAGAGAGTGTGCCATTCATTCGCTGAATCTGGAATTCATCTCAATCTCTACTCGACACAGGCTTTGGTTTCACCACTGGTGAAAGTTCAAGTAACCCAATTCTGGTTTTCAGCGGCCTGTTCACACTCACAGGCGTGCTGTTAAACTGGCTATGCATTAAACTCTGGTCAGCTCTTCATTTTCCTTTCTACACAAAACAGACAGCAGAAATCATTGGATTCTCCACTATAAAATGTTCTATTAATTCAATCTGAATCTGGAATTCTTCCTCAATATCCACTGCAAGTAGACTTTCTTTACACCACTGGTGAATGTCCAAGTAACCCAATGCAGGTATTCAGCTGCCAATTCAAACCCGCAGGCATGCTGTTCTACTGCCTGTCGATACAACTCTGGTAGGCTCTTCATTTTCCTGTCAACACAACCCATACTTCAGAAATCATTGGAATCTCCACTACAGAATGTGCCATTCATTCACTGAGAATCTGGAATTCATCTCATTCTCCACAGGAGGTCGTCATTTTTTACTCCACTGGTGAATGTCCAAGAAACTCAAGGCTGATTTTCATCGGCCTGTTGACACTCGCAGGCGTGCTGTTAATCTGGCGGTCCATACAACCCTGGTCAGCTCTTCATTTTCCTCTCCACACAACCCAGACGTCAGAAATCATTGGAATCTCCACTACAAAATTTTCCATTCATTCATTCCGAATCTGGAATTCATCTGAATCTGCAAATCCAGGTAGGCTTTCGTTACACCACAGGTGAACGTCCGAGTAAACCGAATGCTGATTTTCACACTCGCAGGCTTACTATTAAACTATTCAGAAATCATTGGCATCTCCATTAGAGATTTCTCCATTCATTCACTGCGACTTTGGAAAACATCTGAATTCCAACTCCAGGCGAGTTTTCGTTCCACCACTGGTGAATGTCCAAGTAACCCAATGCTGTCTTTCAGCGGCCTGTTCACACTCGTAGGCATGCAGTTCTACTGGCTATCCACTCAACCCTGGTCAAGTCTTCATTTTCCTGTCCACACAACCCCGACTTCAAAAATCATTAGAATCTCCACCCCTGAATGTGCCATTCATTCAATGAGAATCTGAAATTCATCTCCATCTCCAAATAAATAAAGGCAGACTTTCGTTACACCACTGGTAAATGTACAAGTAAACCAATGCTGGTTTTCAGAGGCCTGTTCACATTCTCAGGCGTGTTGTTTAACTGGATATCCACTCAACCCTGGTCAGCTCTTCATATTCCTGCGCACACAACCCAGACTTCAGAAATCATTGGAATCTCGACTACAGAATGTTCCGTTCATTCACTGCGAATCTGGAATTCATCTGAATCTGCACTCCAGGAAGTTTAATGTTACACCACTGGTTAATGTTCCAGTAATCCAATTCTGATTTTCACCGTCCTGGTCACTCTCGCTGGCGTTCTGTTCAATTGATTATCTAATCAAACATGGTCAGCCCTTCATTTTCCTGGTCACGAAACCCAGATGTCAGAAAAAATTGGAATCTCCGCTAGAGAATGTGCCATTCGTTCACTGCGAATCTGATATTCATCTCAATATCCACTTGAAGGCAGACTTCCTTTACACCACAGGTAAATGTCCAAGTAATGCAGTGCTTGTGTTCTGCGGCCTGTTCACCCTCGCAGGCGTGCTGTTCTTCTGGCTATCCACTCAAACCAGTTCAGCTCTTCATTTTCCTGTCGATACAACACAGATGTCAGAAATCATTGGAATCTCCTCGACAGACTCTGCTATTCATTCACTGCGAATCTGGAATTCATCTCAATCTCCACTCCAAGCAGTCTTTCGTTACACCATTGGTGAATGTCCAAGTAGCCCAATGCTGGTTTTCAGAGGCCTGTTCACTCTCACAGGCGTGCTGTTCATCTGGCTATCCATGCAACCCTGGTCAGCTCTTCATTTTCCTCTCCACACAACCCAGACGTCAGAAATCATTGGAATCTCCACTACAGAATGTTCCAGTCATTCACGGCGAATGTGGAATTCATCTGAAACTCCACTGCAGTCCGCCTTACATTACACAACTGGTGAATGTCCACGTAACCGAATGCTGATTTTCACACTCGCAGGCTTACTATTAAACTATTCAGAAATCATTGGCATCTCCCTTAGAGATTTTTCCATTCTTTCACTGCGAGTTTGGAAAACATCTGAATTCCAACTCCAGGCGAGTTTTCGTTCCACCACTGGTGAATGTCCAAGTAACCCATTGCTGGCTCTCAGCGGCCTGTTCAGACTCGCAGGCATGCTGTTCACCTGGCTATACACTCAACGCTGGTCAGCTCATCATTTTCCTTTCCACAAAAGCAAGACTTCAGAAATCATTGGAATCTCCACTACAGAATGTTCCAAACATTCACGGCGACTCTGGAATTCATTTGTATGTCCACTCCAGGCAGATTTTCGTTACGCCACTTGTGAATGTCAAAGTAACACAATGCTGGATTTTTACGACCTGTTCACAATCGCAGGGGGGATGTTCAACTGGCTATCCACTCAACCCTAGTCAGCCCTTCATTTTCCTGTCCACACAACCCAGCCTTCAGAAACCATTATTATCTCCAGTACAGAATGTTCATTCATTCACTGCGTATCCGGAATTTTTCTGAATCTCCACTCCATGCAGGTGTTCGTTACACTGCTGGTGAATATCCAAGAAACACAATGCTGGTTTTCAGCAGCCTGTTCAATCTCACAGGCGTGCTGTTCTACTGGCTATCCACTCAAACCTGGAAAACACTTCATTTTCCTGTACTCACAACCCAGACTACAGAAATCTTTGGAACCTCCACTAGAGAGTGTGCCATTCATTCGCTGAATCTGGAATTCATCTCAATCTCTACTCCACACAGGCTTTGGTTTCACCACTGGTGAAAGTTCAAGTAACCCAATTCTGGTTTTCAGCGGCCTGTTCACACTCACAGGCGTGCTGTTAAACTGGCTATGCACTAAACTCTGGTCAGCTCTTCATTTTCCTTTCTACACAAAACAGACAGCAGAAATCATTGGATTCTCCACTATAAAATGTTCTATTAATTCAATCTGAATCTGGAATTCTTCCTCAATATCCACTGCAAGTAGACTTTCTTTACACCACTGGTGAATGTCCAAGTAACCCAATGCAGGTATTCAGCTGCCAATTCAAACCCGCAGGCGTGCTGTTCTACTGCCTGTCGACACAACTCTGGTAGGCTCTTCATTTTCCTGTCAACACAACCCATACTTCAGAAATCATTGGAATCTCCACTACAGAATGTGTCATTCATTCACTGAGAATCTGGAATTCATCTCATTCTCCACAGGAGGTCGTCATTTTTTACTCCACTGGTGAATGTCCAAGAAACTCAAGGCTGGTTTTCATCGGCCTGTTGACACTCGCAGGCGTGCTGTTAATCTGGCTGTCCATACAACCCTGGTCAGCTCTTCATTTTCCTCTCCACACAACCCAGACGTCAGAAATCATTGGAATCTCCACTACAAAATTTTCCATTCATTCATTCCGAATCTGGAATTCATCTGAATCTGCAAATCCAGGTAGGCTTTCGTTACACCACAGGTGAACGTCCGAGTAAACCGAATGCTGATTTTCACACTCGCAGGCTTACTATTAAACTATTCAGAAATCATTGGCATCTCCATTAGAGATTTTTCCATTCATTCACTGCGACTTTGGAAAACATCTGAATTCCAACTCCAGGCGAGTTTTCGTTCCACCACTGGTGAATGTCCTAGTAACCCAATGCTGTCTTTCAGCGGCCTGTTCACACTCGTAGGCATGCTGTTCTACTGGCTATCCACTCAACCCTGGTCAATTCTTCATTTTCCTGTCCACACAACCCCGACTTCAAAAATCATTGGAATCTCCACCCCTGAATGTGCCATTCATTCACTGAGAATCTGAAATTCATCTCCATCTCCAAATAAATAAAGGCAGACTTTCGTTACACCACTGGTAAATGTACAAGTAAACCAATGCTGGTTTTCAGAGGCCTGTTCACATTCTCAGGCGTGTTGTATAACTGGATATCCACTCAACCCTGGTCAGCTCTTCATATTCCTGCGCACACAACCCAGACTTCAGAAATCATTGGAATCTCGACTACACAATGTTCCGTTCATTCACTGCGAATCTGGAATTCATCTGAATCTGCACTCCAGGAAGTTTAATGTTACACCACTGGTTAATGTTCCAGTAATCCAATTCTGATTTTCACCGTCCTGGTCACTCTCGCTGGCGTTCTGTTCAATTGATTATCTAATCAAACATGGTCAGCCCTTCATTTTCCTGGTCACGAAACCCAGATGTCAGAAAAAATTGGAATCTCCGCTAGAGAATGTGCCATTCGTTCACTGCGAATCTGATATTCATCTCAATATCCACTTGAAGGCAGACTTCCTTCACACCACAGGTAAATGTCCAAGTAATGCAGTGCTTGTGTTCTGCGGCCTGTTCACACTCGCAGGCGTGCTTTTCTTCTGGCTATCCACTCAAACCAGTTCAGCTCTTCATTTTCCTGTCGATACAACACTGATGTCAGAAATCATTGGAATCTCCTCGACAGACTCTGCTATTCATTCACTGCGAATCTGGAATTCATCTCAATCTCCACTCCACGCAGTCATTCGTTACACCAGTGGTGAATGTCCAAGTAGCCCAATGCTGGTTTCCAGCGGCCTGTTCACACTCACAGGCGTGCTGTTCATCTGGCTATCCATGCAACCCTGGTCAGCTCTTCATTTTCCTCTCCACACAACCCAGACGTCAGAAATCATTGGAATCTCCACTACAGAATGTTCCACTCATTCACGGCGAATGTGGAATTCATCTGAAATTCCACTGCAGTCCGCCTTACATTACACAACTGGTGAATGTCCACGTAACCGAATGCTGATTTTCACACTTGCAGACTTACTATTAAACTATTCAGAAATCATTGGCATCTCCCTTAGAGATTTTTCCATTCTTTCACTGCGAGTTTGGAAAACATCTGAATTCCAACTCCAGGCGAGTTTTCGTTCCACCACTGGTGAATGTCCAAGTAACCCATTGCTGGCTCTCAGCGGCCTGTTCCGACTCGCAGGCATGCTGTTCACCTGGCTATACACTCAACGCTGGTCAGCTCTTCATTTTCCTGACCACAAAAGCGAGACTTCAGAAATCATTGGAATCTCCACTACAGAATGTTCCAAACATTCACGGCGACTCTGGAATTCATTTGTATGTCCACTCCAGGCAGATTTTCGTTACACCACTTGTGAATGTCCAAGTAACACAATGCTGGATTTTTGCGACCTGTTCACAATCGCAGGGGTGATGTTCAACTGGCTATCCACTCAACCCTAGTCAGCCCTTCATTTTCCTGTCCACACAACCCAGACTTCAGAAACCATTATTATCTCCAGTACAGAATGTTCCATTCATTCACTGCGTATCCGGAATTCTTCTGAATCTCCACTCCATGCAGGTGTTCGTTACACTGCTGGTGAATATCCAAGAAACACAATGCTGGTTTTCAGCAGCCTGTTCAATCTCACAGGCGTGCTGTTCTACTGGCTATCCACTCAAACCTGGAAAACACTTCATTTTCCTGTACTCACAACCCAGACTACAGAAATCTTTGTAACCTCCACTAGAGAGTGTACCATTCATTCGCTGAATCTGGAATTCATCTCAATCTCTACTCCACACAGGCTTTGGTTTCACCACTGGTGAAAGTTCAAGTAACCCAATTCTGGTTTTCAGCGGCCTGTTCACACTCACAGGCGTGCTGTTAAACTGGCTATGCACTAAACTCTGGTCAGCTCTTCATTTTCCTTTCTACACAAAACAGACAGCAGAAATCATTGGATTCTCCACTATAAAATGTTCTATTAATTCAATCTGAATCTGGAATTCTTCCTCAATATCCACTGCAAGTAGACTTTCTTTACACCACTGGTGAATGTCCAAGTAACCCAATGCAGGTATTCAGCTGCCTATTCAAACCCGCAGGCGTGCTGTTCTACTGCCTGTCGACACAACTCTGGTAGGCTCTTCATTTTCCTGTCAACACAACCCATACTTCAGAAATCATTGGAATCTCCACTACGGAATGTGTCATTCATTCACTGAGAATCTGGAATTCATCTCATTCTCCACAGGAGGTCGTCATTTTTTACTCCACTGGTGAATGTCCAAGAAACTCAAGGCTGGTTTTCATCGGCCTGTTGACACTCGCAGGCGTGCTGTTAATCTGGCTGTCCATACAACCCTGGTCAGCTCTTCATTTTCCTCTCCACACAACCCAGACGTCAGAAATCATTGGAATCTCCACTACAAAATTTTCCATTCATTCATTCCGAATCTGGAATTCATCTGAATCTGCAAATCCAGGTAGGCTTTCGTTACACCACAGGTGAACGTCCGAGTAAACCGAATGCTGATTTTCACACTCGCAGGCTTACTATTAAACTATTCAGAAATCATTGGCATCTCCATTAGAGATTTTTCCATTCATTCACTGCGACTTTGGAAAACATCTGAATTCCAACTCCAGGCGAGTTTTCGTTCCACCACTGGTGAATGTCCAAGTAACCCAATGCTGTCTTTCAGCGGCCTGTTCACACTCGTAGGCATGCTGTTCTACTGGCTATCCACTTAACCCTGGTCAATTCTTCATTTTCCTGTCCACACAACCCCGACTTCAAAAATCATTGGAATCTCCACCCCTGAATGTGCCATTCATTCACTGAGAATCTGAAATTCATCTCCATCTCCAAATAAATAAAGGCAGACTTTCGTTACACCACTGGTAAATGTACAAGTAAACCAATGCTGGTTTTCAGAGGCCTGTTCACATTCTCAGGCGTGTTGTTTAACTGGATATCCACTCAACCCTGGTCAGCTCTTCATATTCCTGAGCACACAACCCAGACTTCAGAAATCATTGGAATCTCGACTACAGAATGTTCCGTTCATTCACTGCGAATCTGGAATTCATCTGAATCTGCACTCCAGGAAGTTTAATGTTACACCACTGGTTAATGTTCCAGTAATCCAATTCTGATTTTCGCCGTCCTGGTCACTCTCGCTGGCGTTCTGTTCAATTGATTATCTAATCAAATATGGTCAGCCCTTCATTTTCCTGGTCACCAAACCCAGATGTCAGAAAAAATTGGAATCTCCGCTAGAGAATGTGCCATTCGTTCACTGCGAATCTGATATTCATCTCAATATCCACTTGAAGGCAGATTTCCTTTACACCACAGGTAAATGTCCAAGTAAGGCAGTGCTTGTGTTCTGCGGCCTGTTCACACTCGCAGGCGTGCTGTTCTTCTGGCTATCGCTCAAACCAGTTCAGCTCTTCATTTTCCTGTCGATACAACACTGATGTCAGAAATCATTGGAATCTCCTCGACAGACTCTGCTATTCATTCACTGCGAATCTGGAATTCATCTCAATCTCCACTCCACGCAGTCTTTCGTTACACCAGTGGTGAATGTCCAAGTAGCCCAATGCTGGTTTCCAGCGGCCTGTTCACACTCACAGGCGTGCTGTTCATCTGGCTATCCATGCAACCCTGGTCAGCTCTTCATTTTCCTCTCCACACAACCCAGACGTCAGAAATCATTGGAATCTCCACTACAGAATGTTCCACTCATTCACGGCGAATGTGGAATTCATCTGAAACTCCACTGCAGTCCGCCTTACATTACAAAACTGGTGAATGTCCATGTAACCGAATGCTGATTTTCACACTTGCAGACTTACTATTAAACTATTCAGAAATCATTGGCATCTCCCTTAGAGATTTTTCCATTCTTTCACTCCGAGTTTGGAAAACATCTGAATTCCAAATACAGGCGAGTTTTCGTTCCACCACTGGTGAATGTCCAAGTAACCCATTGCTGGCTCTCAGGGGCCTGTTCAGACTCGCAGGCATGCTGTTCACCTGGCTATACACTCAACGCTGGTCAGCTCATCATTTTCCTGTCCACAAAAGCGAGACTTCAGAAATCCTTGGTATCTCCACTACAGAATGTTCCAAACATTCACGGCGACTCTGGAATTCATTTGTATGTCCACTCCAGGTAGGTTTTCGTTACACCACTTGTGAATGTCCAAGTAACACAATGCTGGATTTTTACGACCTGTTCACAATCGCAGGGGGGATGTTCAACTGGCTATCCACTCAACCCTAGTCAGCCCTTCATTTTCCTGTCCACACAACCCAGCCTTCAGAAACCATTATTATCTCCAGTACAGAATGTTCCATTCATTCACTGCGTATCCGGAATTCTTCTGAATCTCCACTCCATGCAGGTGTTCGTTACACTGCTGGTGAATATCCAAGAAACACAATGCTGGTTTTCAGCAGCCTGTTCAATCTCACAGGCGTGCTGTTCTACTGGGTATCCACTGAAACCTGGAAAACACTTCATTTTCCTGTACTCACAACCCAGACTACAGAAATCTTTGGAATCTCCACTAGAGAGTGTGCCATTAATTCGCTGAATCTGGAACTCATCGCAATCTCTACTCCACACAGGCTTGGGTTTCACCACTGGTGAAAGTTCAAGTAACCCAATTCTGGTTTTCAGCGGCCTGTTCACACTCACAGGCGTGCTGTTAAACTGGCTATGCACTAAACTCTGGTCAGCTCTTCATTTTCCTTTCTACACAAAACAGACAGCAGAAATCATTGGATTCTCCACTATAAAATGTTCTATTAATTGAATCTGAATCTGGAATTCTTCCTCAATATCCACTGCAAGTAGACTTTCTTTACACCACTGGTGAATGTCCAAGTAACCCAATGCAGGTATTCAGCTGCCTATTCAAACCCGCAGGCGTGCTGTTCTACTGCCTGTCGACACAACTCTGGTAGGCTCTTCATTTTCCTGTCAACACAACCCATACTTCAGAAATCATTGGAATCTCCACTACAGAATGTGTCATTCATTCACTGAGAATCTGGAATTCATCTCAATCTCCACAGGAGGTCGTCATTTTTTACTCCACTGGTGAATGTCCAAGAAACTCAAGGCTGGTTTTCATCGGCCTGTTGACACTCGCAGGCGTGCTGTTAATCTGGCTGTCCATACAACCCTGGTCAGCTCTTCATTTTCCTCTCCACACAACCCAGACGTCAGAAATCATTGGAATCTCCACTACAGAATGTGTCATTCATTCACTGAGAATCTGGAATTCATCTCATTCTCCACAGGAGGTCGTCATTTTTTACTCCACTGGTGAATGTCCACGAAACTCAAGGCTGGTTTTCATCGGCCTGTTGACACTCGCAGGCGTGCTGTTAATCTGGCTGTCCATTCAACCCTGGTCAGCTCTTCATTTTCCTCTCCACACAACCCAGACGTCAGAAATCATTGGAATCTCCACTACAAAATTTTCCATTCATTCATTCCGAATCTGGAATTCATCTGAATCTGCAAATCCAGGTAGGCTTTCGTTACACCACAGGTGAACGTCCGAGTAAACCGAATGCTGATTTTCACACTCGCAGGCTTACTATTAAACTATTCAGAAATCATTGGCATCTCCATTAGAGATTTTTCCATTCATTCACTGCGACTTTGGAAAACATCTGAATTCCAACTCCAGGCGAGTTTTCGTTCCACCACTGGTGAATGTCCAAGTAACCCAATGCTGTCTTTCAGCGGCCTGTTCACACTCGTAGGCATGCTGTTCTACTGGCTATCCACTCAACCCTGCTCAATTCTTCATTTTCCTGTCCACACAACCCCGACTTCAAAAATCATTGGAATCTCCACCCCTGAATGTGCCATTCATTCACTGAGAATCTGAAATTCATCTCCATCTCCAAATAAATAAAGGCAGACTTTCGTTACACCACTGGTAAATGTACAAGTAAACCAATGCTGGTTTTCAGAGGCCTGTTCACATTCTCAGGCGTGTTGTTTAACTGGATATCCACTCAACCCTGGTCAGCTCTTCATATTCCTGCGCACACAACCCAGACTTCAGAAATCATTGGAATCTCGACTACAGAATGTTCCGTTCATTCACTGCGAATCTGGAATTCATCTGAATCTGCACTCCAGAAAGTTTAATGTTACACCACTGGTTAATGTTCCAGTAATCCAATTCTGATTTTCACCGTCCTGGTCACTTTCGCTGGCGTTCTGTTCAATTGATTATCTAATCAAACATGGTCAGCCCTTCATTTTCCTGGTCACGAAACCCAGATGTCAGAAAAAATTGGAATCTCCGCTAGAGAATGTGCCATTCGTTCACTGCGAATCTGATATTCATCTCAATATCCACTTGAAGGCAGACTTCCTTTACACCACAGGTAAATGTCCAAGTAATGCAGTGCTTGTGTTCTGCGGCCTGTTCACACTCGCAGGCGTGCTGTTCTTCTGGCTATCCACTCAAACTAGGTCAGCTCTTCATTTTCCTGTCGACACAACACAGATGTCAGAAATCATTGGAATCTCCTCGACAGACTCTGCTATTCATTCACTGCGAATCTGGAATTCATCTCAATCTCCACTCCACGCAGTCTTTCGTTACACCATTGGTGAATGTCCAAGTAGCCCAATGCTGGTTTCCAGCGGCCTGTTCACACTCACAGGCGTGCTGTTCATCTGGCTATCCATGCAACCCTGGTCAGCTCTTCATTTTCCTCTCCACACAACCCAGACGTCAGAAATCATTGGAATCTCCACTACAGAATGTTCCACTCATTCACGGCGAATGTGGAATTCATCTGAAACTCCACTCCAGTCCGCCTTACATTACACAACTGGTGAATGTCCACGTAACCGAATGCTGATTTTCACACTCGCAGGCTTACTATTAAACTATTCAGAAATCATTGGCATCTCCCTTAGAGATTTTTCCATTCTTTCACTGCGAGTTTGGAAAACATCTGAATTCCAACTCCAGGCGAGTTTTCGTTCCACCACTGGTGAATGTCCAAGTAACCCATTGCTGGCTCTCAGCGGCCTGTTCAGACTCGCAGGCATGCTGTTCACCTGGCTATACACTCAACGCTGGTCAGCTTTTCATTTTCCTGACCACAAAAGCGAGACTTCAGAAATCATTGGAATCTCCACTACAGAATGTTCCAAACATTCACGGCGACTCTGGAATTCATTTGTATGTCCACTCCAGGCAGATTTTCGTTACACCACTTGTGAATGTCCAAGTAACACAATGCTGGATTTTTGCGACCTGTTCACAATCGCAGGGGTGATGTTCAACTGGCTATCCACTCAACCCTAGTCAGCCCTTCATTTTCCTGTCCACACAACCCAGCCTTCAGAAACCATTATTATCTCCAGTACAGAATGTTCCATTCATTCACTGCGTATCCGGAATTCTTCTGAATCTCCACTCCATGCAGGTGTTCGTTACACTGCTGGTGAATATCCAAGAAACACAATGCTGGTTTTCAGCAGCCTGTTCAATCTCACAGGCGTGCTGTTCTACTGGCTATCCACTCAAACCTGGAAAACACTTCATTTTCCTGTACTCACAACCCAGACTACAGAAATCTTTGGAACCTCCACTAGAGAGTGTGCCATTCATTCGCTGAATCTGGAATTCATCTCAATCTCTACTCCACACAGGTTTTGGTTTCACCACTGGTGAAAGTTCAAGTAACCCAATTCTGGTTTTCAGCGGCCTGTTCACACTCACAGGCGTGCTGTTAAACTGGCTATGCACTAAACTCTGGTCAGCTCTTCATTTTCCTTTCTACACAAAACAGACAGCAGAAATCATTGGATTCTCCACTATAAAATGTTCTATTAATTCAATCTGAATCTGGAATTCTTCCTCAATATCCACTGCAAGTAGACTTTCTTTACACCACTGGTGAATGTCCAAGTAACCCAATGCAGGTATTCAGCTGCCAATTCAAACCCGCAGGCGTGCTGTTCTACTGCCTGTCGACACAACTCTGGTAGGCTCTTCATTTTCCTGTCAACACAACCCATACTTCAGAAATCATTGGAATCTCCACTACGGAATGTGTCATTCATTCACTGAGAATCTGGAATTCATCTCATTCTCCACAGGAGGTCGTCATTTTTTACTCCACTGGTGAATGTCCAAGAAACTCAAGGCTGGTTTTCATCGGCCTGTTGACACTCGCAGGCGTGCTGTTAATCTGGCTGTCCATACAACCCTGGTCAGCTCTTCATTTTCCTCTCCACACAACCCAGACGTCAGAAATCATTGGAATCTCCACTACAAAATTTTCCATTCATTCATTCCGAATCTGGAATTCATCTGAATCTGCAAATCCAGGTAGGCTTTCGTTACACCACAGGTGAACGTCCGAGTAAACCGAATGCTGATTTTCACACTCGCAGGCTTACTATTAAACTATTCAGAAATCATTGGCATCTCCATTAGAGATTTTTCCATTCATTCACTGCGACTTTGGAAAACATCTGAATTCCAACTCCAGGCGAGTTTTCGTTCCACCACTGGTGAATGTCCAAGTAACCCAATGCTGTCTTTCAGCGGCCTGTTCACACTCGTAGGCATGCTGTTCTACTGGCTATCCACTCAACCCTGCTCAATTCTTCATTTTCCTGTCCACACAACCCCGACTTCAAAAATCATTGGAATCTCCACCCCTGAATGTGCCATTCATTCACTGAGAATCTGAAATTCATCTCCATCTCCAAATAAATAAAGGCAGACTTTCGTTACACCACTGGTAAATGTACAAGTAAACCAATGCTGGTTTTCAGAGGCCTGTTCACATTCTCAGGCGTGTTGTTTAACTGGATATCCACTCAACACTGGTCAGCTCTTCATATTCCTGCGCACACAACCCAGACTTCAGAAATCATTGAAATCTCGACTACAGAATGTTCCGTTCATTCACTGCGAATCTGGAATTCATCTGAATCTGCACTCCAGGAAGTTTAATGTTACACCACTGGTTAATGTCCCAGTAATCCAATTCTGATTTTCACCGTCCTGGTCACTCTCGCTGGCGTTCTGTTCAATTGATTATCTAATCAAACATGGTCAGCCCTTCATTATCCTGGTCACGAAACCCAGATGTCAGAAAAAATTGGAATCTCCGCTAGAGAATGTGCCATTCGTTCACTGCGAATCTGATATTCATCTCAATATCCACTTGAAGGCAGACTTCCTTTACACCACAGGTAAATGTCCAAGTAATGCAGTGCTTGTGTTCTGCGACCTGTTCACCCTCGCAGGCGTGCTGTTCTTCTGGCTATCCACTCAAACCAGGTCAGCTCTTCATTTTCCTGTCGATACAACACAGATGTCAGAAATCATTGGAATCTCCTCGACAGACTCTGCTATTCATTCACTGCGAAACTGGAATTCATCTCAATCTCCACTCCACGCAGTCTTTCGTTACACCATTGGTGAATGTCCAAGTAGCCCAATGCTGGTTTCCAGCGGCCTGTTCACACTCACAGGCGTGCTGTTCATCTGGCTATCCATGCAACCCTGGTCAGCTCTTCATTTTCCTCTCCACAAAACCCAGACGTCAGAAATCATTGGAATCTCCACTACAGAATGTTCCACTCATTCACGGCGAATGTGGAATTCATCTGAAACTCCACTCCAGTCCGCCTTACATTACACAACTGGTGAATGTCCACGTAACCGAATGCTGATTTTCACACTCGCAGGCTTACTATTAAACTATTCAGAAATCATTGGCATCTCCCTTAGAGATTTTTCCACTCTTTCACTGCGAGTTTGGAAAACATCTGAATTCCAACTCCAGGCGAGTTTTCGTTCCACCACTGGTGAATGTCCAAGTAACCCATTGCTGGCTCTCAGCGGCCTGTTCAGACTCGCAGGCATGCTGTTCACCTGGCTATACACTCAACGCTGGTCAGCTCTTCATTTTCCTGTCCACAAAAGCGAGACTTCAGAAATCATTGGAATCTCCACTACAGAATGTTCCAAACATCCACGGCGACTCTGGAATTCATTTGTATGTCCACTCCAGGCAGATTTTCGTTACACCACTTGTGAATGTCCAAGTAACACAATGCTGGATTTTTGCGACCTGTTCACAATCGCAGGGGGGATTTTCAACTGGCTATCCACTCAACCCTAGTCAGCCCTTCATTTTCCTGTCCACACAACCCAGCCTTCAGAAACCATTATTATCTCCAGTACAGAATGTTCCATTCATTCACTGCGTATCCGGAATTCTTCTGAATCTCCACTCCATGCAGGTGTTCGTTACACTGCTGGTGAACATCCAAGAAACACAATGCTGGTATTCAGCAGCCTGTTCAATCTCACAGGCGTGCTGTTCTACTGGCTATCCACTCAAACCTGGAAAACACTTCATTTTCCTGTACTCACAACCCAGACTACAGAAATCTTTGGAATCTCCACTAGAGAGTGTGCCATTCATTCGCTGAATCTGGAACTCATCGCAATCTCTACTCCACACAGGCTTTGGTTTCACCACTGGTGAAAGTTCAAGTAAGTTCTGGTTTTCAGCGGCCTGTTCACACTCACAGGCCTGCTGTTAAACTGGCTATGCACTAAACTCTGGTCAGCTCTTCATTTTCCTTTCTACACAAAACAGACAGCAGAAATCATTGGATTCTCCACTATAAAATGTTCTTTTAATTCAATCTGAATCTGGAATTCTTCCTCAATATCCACTGCAAGTAGACTTTCTTTACACCACTGGTGAATGTCCAAGTAACCCAATGCAGGTATTCAGCTGCCTATTCAAACCCGCAGGCGTGCTGTTCTACTGCCTGTCGACACAACTCTGGTAGGCTCTTCATTTTCCTGTCAACACAACCCATACTTCAGAAATCATTGGAATCTCCACTACAGAATGTGTCATTCATTCACTGAGAATCTGGAATTCATCTCAATCTCCACAGGAGGTCGTCATTTTTTACTCCACTGGTGAATGTCCAAGAAACTCAAGGCTGGTTTTCATCGGCCTGTTGACACTCGCAGGCGTGCTGTTAATCTGGCTGTCCATACAACCCTGGTCAGCTCTTCATTTTCCTCTCCACACAACCCAGACGTCAAAAATCATTGGAATCTCCACTACAGAATGTGTCATTCATTCACTGAGAATCTGGAATTCATCTCGTTCTCCACAGGAGGTCGTCATTTTTTACTCCACTGGTGAATGTCCACGAAACTCAAGGCTGGTTTTCATCGGCCTGTTGACACTCGCAGGCGTGCTGTTAATCTGGCTGTCCATTCAACCCTGGTCAGCTCTTCATTTTCCTCTCCACACAACCCAGACGTCAGAAATCATTGGAATCTCCACTACAAAATTTTCCATTCATTCATTCCGAATCTGGAATTCATCTGAATCTGCAAATCCAGGTAGGCTTTCGTTACACCACAGGTGAACGTCCGAGGAAACCGAATGCTGATTTTCACACTCGCAGGCTTACTATTAAACTATTCAGAAATCATTGGCATCTCCATTAGAGATTTTTCCATTCATTCACTGCAATTTTGGAAAACATCTGAATTCCAACTCCAGGCGAGTTTTCGTTCCACCACTGGTGAATGTCCAAGTAACCCAATGCTGTCTTTCAGCGGCCTGTTCACACTCGTAGGCATGCTGTTCTACTGGCTATCCACTCGACCCTGGTCAATTCTTCATTTTCCTGTCCACACAACCCCGACTTAAAAATCATTGGAATCTCCACCCCTGAATGTGCCATTCATTCACTGAGAATCTGAAATTCATCTTCATCTCCAAATAAATAAAGGCAGACTTTCGTTACACCACTGGTAAATGTACAAGTAAACCAATGCTGGTTTTCAGAGGCCTGTTCACATTCTCAGGCGTGTTGTTTAACTGGATATCCATTCAACCCTGGTCAGCTCTTCATATTCCTGCGCACACAACCCAGACTTCAGAAATCATTGTAATCTCGAATACAGAATGTTCCGTTCATTCACTGCGAATCTGGAATTCATCTGAATCTGCACTCCAGGAAGTTTAATGTTACACCACTGGTTAATGTTCCAGTAATCCAATTCTGATTTTCACCGTCCTGGTCACTTTCGCTGGCGTTCTGTTCAATTGATTATCTAATCAAACATGGTCAGCCCTTCATTTTCCTGGTCACGAAACCCAGATGTCAGAAAAAATTGGAATCTCCGCTAGAGAATGTGCCATTCGTTCACTGCGAATCTGATATTCATCTCAATATCCACTTGAAGGCAGACTTCCTTTACACCACAGGTAAATGTCCAAGTAATGCAGTGCTTGTGTTCTGCGGCCTGTTCACACTCGCAGGCGTGCTGTTCTTCTGGCTATCCACTCAAACCAGGTCAGCTCTTCATTTTCCTGTCGACACAACACAGATGTCAGAAATCATTGGAATCTCCTCGACAGACTCTGCTATTCATTCACTGCGAATCTGGAATTCATCTCAATCTCCACTCCACGCAGTCTTTCGTTACACCATTGGTGAATATCCAAGTAGCCCAATGCTGGTTTCCAGCGGCCTGTTCACACTCACAGGCGTGCTGTTCATCTGGCTATCCATGCAACCCTGGTCAGCTCTTCATTTTCCTCTCCACACAACCCAGACGTCAGAAATCATTGGAATCTCCACTACAGAATGTTCCACTCATTCACGGCGAATGTGGAATTCATCTGAAACTCCACTCCAGTCCGCCTTACATTACACAACTGGTGAATGTCCACGTAACCGAATGCTGATTTTCACACTCGCAGGCTTACTATTAAACTATTCAGAAATCATTGGCATCTCCCTTAGAGATTTTTCCATTCTTTCACTGCGAGTTTGGAAAACATCTGAATTCCAACTCCAGGCGAGTTTTCGTTCCACCACTGGTGAATGTCCAAGTAACCCATTGCTGGCTCTCAGCGGCCTGTTCCGACTCGCAGGCATGCTGTTCACCTGGCTATACACTCAACGCTGGTCAGCTCTTCATTTTCCTGACCACAAAAGCGAGACTTCAGAAATCATTGGAATCTCCACTACAGAATGTTCCAAACATTCACGGCGACTCTGGAATTCATTTGTATGTCCACTCCAGGCAGATTTTCGTTACACCACTTGTGAATGTCCAAGTAACACAATGCTGGATTTTTGCGACCTGTTCACAATCGCAGGGGTGATGTTCAACTGGCTATCCACTCAACCCTAGTCAGCCCTTCATTTTCCTGTCCACACAACCCAGCCTTCAGAAACCATTATTATCTCCAGTACAGAATGTTCCATTCATTCACTGCGTATCCGGAATTCTTCTGAATCTCCACTCCATGCAGGTGTTCGTTACACTGCTGGTGAATATCCAAGAAACACAATGCTGGTTTTCAGCAGCCTGTTCAATCTCACAGGCGTGCTCTTCTACTGGCTATCCACTCAAACCTGGAAAACACTTCATTTTCCTGTACTCACAACCCAGACTACAGAAATCTTTGGAACCTCCACTAGAGAGTGTGCCATTCATTCGCTGAATCTGGAATTCATCTCAATCTCTACTCCACACAGCCTTTGGTTTCACCACTGGTGAAAGTTCAAGTAACCCAATTCTGGTTTTCAGCGGCCTGTTCACACTCACAGGCGTGCTGTTAAACTGGCTATGCACTAAACTCTGGTCAGCTCTTCATTTTCCTTTCTACACAAAACAGACAGCAGAAATCATTGGATTCTCCACTATAAAATGTTCTATTAATTCAATCTGAATCTGGAATTCTTCCTCAATATCCACTGCAAGTAGACTTTCTTTACACCACTGGTGAATGTCCAAGTAACCCAATGCAGGTATTCAGCTGCCAATTCAAACCCGCAGGCGTGCTGTTCTACTGCCTGTCGACACAACTCTGGTAGGCTCTTCATTTTCCTGTCAACACAACCCATACTTCAGAAATCATTGGAATCTCCACTACAGAATGTGTCATTCATTCACTGAGAATCTGGAATTCATCTCATTCTCCACAGGAGGTCGTCATTTTTTACTCCACTGGTGAATGTCCACGAAACTCAAGGCTGGTTTTCATTGGCCTGTTGACACTCGCAGGCGTGCTGTTAATCTGGCTGTCCATACAACCCTGGTCAGCTCTTCATTTTCCTCTCCACACAACCCAGACGTCAGAAATCATTGGAATCTCCACTACAAAATTTTCCATTCATTCATTCCGAATCTGGAATTCATCTGAATCTGCAAATCCAGGTAGGCTTTCGTTACACCACAGGTGAACGTCCGAGGAAACCGAATGCTGATTTTCACACTCGCAGGCTTACTATTAAACTATTCAGAAATCATTGGCATCTCCATTAGAGATTTTTCCATTCATTCACTGCGACTTTGGAAAACATCTGAATTCCAACTCCAGGCGAGTTTTCGTTCCACCACTGGTGAATGTCCAAGTAACCCAATGCTGTCTTTCAGCGGCCTGTTCACCCTCGTAGGCGTGCTGTTTTACTGGCTATCCACTCAACCCTGGTCAATTCTTCATTTTCCTGTCCACACAACCACAACTTCAAAAATCTTTGGAATCTCCACCCCTGAATGTGCCATTCATTCACTGAGAATCTGAAATTCATCTCCATCTCCAAATAAATAAAGGCAGACTTTCGTTACACCACTGGTGAATGTACAAGTAAACCAATGCTGGTTTTCAGAGGCCTGTTCACATTCTCAGGCGTGTTGTTTAACTGGATATCCACTCAACCCTGGTCAGCTCTTCATATTCCTGCGCACACAACCCAGATTTCAGAAATCATTGGAATCTCGACTACACAATGTTCCGTTCATTCACTGCGAATCTGGAATTCATCTGAATCTGCACTCCAGGAAGTTTAATGTTACACCACTGGTTAATGTTCCAGTAATCCAATTCTGATTTTCACCGTCCTGGTCACTCTCGCTGGCGTTCTGTTCAATTGATTATCTAATCAAACATGGTCAGCCCTTCATTTTCCTGGTCACGAAACCCAGATGTCAGAAAAAATTGGAATCTCCGCTAGAGAATGTGCCATCCGTTCACTGCGAATCTCATATTCATCTCAATATACACTTGAAGGCAGACTTCCTTTACACCACAGGTAAATGTCCAAGTAATGCAGTGCTTGTGTTCTTCGGCCTGTTCACACTCGCAGGCGTGCTGTTCTTCTGGCTATCCACTCAAACCAGGTCAGCTCTTCATTTTCCTGTCGATACAACACAGATGTCAGAAATCATTGGAATCTCCTCGACAGACTCTGCTATTCATTCACTGCGAATCTGGAATTCATCTCAATCTCCACTCCACGCAGTCTTTCGTTACACCAGTGGTGAATGTCCAAGTAGCCCAATGCTGGTTTCCAGCGGCCTGTTCACACTCACAGGCGTGCTGTTCATCTGGCTATCCATGCAACCCTGGTCAGCTCTTCATTTTCCTCTCCACACAACGCAGACGTCAGAAATCATTGGAATCTCCACTACAGAATGTTCCACTCATTCACGGCGAATGTGGAATTCATCTGAAACTCAACTGCAGTCCGCCTTACATTACACAACTGGTGAATGTCCACGTAACCGAATGCTGATTTTCACACTTGCAGGCTTACTATTAAACTATTCAGAAATCATTGGCATCTCCCTTAGAGATTTTTCCATTCTTTCACTGCGAGTTTGGAAAACATCTGAATTCCAACTACAGGCGAGTTTTCGTTCCACCACTGGTGAATGTCCAAGTAACCCATTGCTGGCTCTCAGGGGCCTGTTCAGACTCGCAGGCATGCTGTTCACCTGGCTATACTCTCAACGCTGGTCAGCTCATCATTTTCCTGTCCACAAAAGCGAGACTTCAGAAATCATTGGTATCTCCACTACAGAATGTTCCAAACATTCACGGCGACTCTGGAATTCATTTGTATGTCCACTCCAGGTAGATTTTCGTTACACCACTTGTGAATGTCCAAGTAACACAATGCTGGATTTTTACGACCTGTTCACAATCGCAGGGGGGATGTTCAACTGGCTATCCACTCAACCCTAGTCAGCCCTTCATTTTCCTGTCCACACAACCCAGCCTTCAGAAACCATTATTATCTCCAGTACAGAATGTTCCATTCATTCACTGCGTATCCGGAATTCTTCTGAATCTCCACTCCATGCAGGTGTTCGTTACACTGCTGGTGAATATCCAAGAAAGACAATGCTGGTTTTCAGCAGCCTGTTCAATCTCACAGGCGTGCTGTTCTACTGGCTATCCACTCAAACCTGGAAAACACTTCATTTTCCTGTACTCACAACCCAGACTACAGAAATCTTTGGAACCTCCACTAGAGAGTGTGCCATTCATTCGCTGAATCTGGAATTCATCTCAATCTCTACTCCACACAGGCTTTGGTTTCACCACTGGTGAAAGTTCAAGTAACCCAATTCTGGTTCTCAGCGGCCTGTTCACACTCACAGGCGTGCTGTTAAACTGGCTATGCACTAAACTCTGGTCAGCTCTTCATTTTCCTTTCTACACAAAACAGACAGCAGAAATCATTGGATTCTCCACTATAAAATGTTCTATTAATTCAATCTGAATCTGGAATTCTTCCTCTATATCCACTGCAAGTAGACTTTCTTTACACCACTGGTGAATGTCCAAGTAACCCAATGCAGGTATTCAGCTGCCAATTCAAACCCGCAGGCGTGCTGTTCTACTGCCTGTCGACACAACTCTGGTAGGCTCTTCATTTTCCTGTCAACACAACCCATACTTCAGAAATCATTGTAATCTCCACTACAGAATGTGTCATTCATTCACTGAGAATCTGGAATTCATGTCATTCTCCACAGGAGGTCGTCATTTTTTACTCCACTGGTGAATGTCCAAGAAACTCAAGGCTGGGTTTTATCGGCCTGTTGACACTCGCAGGCGTGCTGTTAATCTGGCTGTCCATACAACCCTGGTCAGCTCTTCATTTTCCTCTCCACACAACCCAGACGTCAGAAATCATTGGAATCTCCACTACAAAATTTTCCATTCATTCATTCCGAATCTGGAATTCATCTGAATCTGCAAATCCAGGTAGGCTTTCGTTACACCACAGGTGAACGTCCGAGTAAACCGAATGCTGATTTTCACACTCGCAGGCTTACTATTAAACTATTCAGAAATCATTGGCATCTCCATTAGAGATTTTTCCATTCATTCACTGCGACTTTGGAAAACATCTGAATTCCAACTCCAGGCGAGTTTTCGTTCCACCACTGGTGAATGTCCAAGTAACCCAATGCTGTCTTTCAGCGGCCTGTTCACACTCGTAGGCATGCTGTTCTACTGGCTATCCACTCAACCCTGCTCAATTCTTCATTTTCCTGTCCACACAACCCCGACTTCAAAAATCATTGGAATCTCCACCCCTGAATGTGCCATTCATTCACTGAGAATCTGAAATTCATCTCCATCTCCAAATAAAGGCAGACTTTCGTTACACCACTGGTAAATGTACAAGTAAACCAATGCTGGTTTTCAGAGGCCTGTTCACATTCCCAGGCGTGTTGTTTAACTGGATATCCACTCAACCCTGGTCAGCTCTTCATATTCCTGCGCACACAACCCAGACTTCAGAAATCATTGGAATCTCGACTACAGAATGTTCCGTTCATTCACTGCGAATCTGGTATTCATCTGCATCTGCACTCCAGGAAGTTTAATGTTACACCACTGGTTAATGTTCCAGTAATCCAATTCTGATTTTCACCGTCCTGGTCACTCTCGCTGGCGTTCTGTTCAATTGATTATCTAATCAAACATGGTCAGCCCTTCATTTTCCTGGTCTCGAAACCCAGATGTCAGAAAAAAATGGAATCTCCGCTAGAGAATGTGCCATTCGTTCACTGCGAATCTGATATTCATCCCAATATCCACTTGAAGGCAGACTTCCTTTACACCACAGGTAAATGTCCAAGTAATGCAGTGCTTGTGTTCTGCGGCCTGTTCACACTCGCAGGCGTGCTGTTCTTCTGGCTATCCACTCAAACCAGGTCAGCTCTTCATTTTCCTGTCGATACAACACAGATCTAAGAAATCATTGGAATCTCCTCGACAGACTCTGCTATTCATTCACTGCGAATCTGGAATTCATCTCAATCTCCACTCCACGCAGTCTTTCGTTACACCATTGGTGAATGTCCAAGTAGCCCAATGCTGGTTTTCAGCGGCCTGTTCACACTCACAGGCGTGCTGTTCATCGGGCTATCCATGCAACCCTGGTCAGCTCTTCATTTTCCTCTCCACACAACCCAGACGTCAGAAATCATTGGAATCTCCACTACAGAATGTTCCACTCATTCACGGCGAATGTGGAATTCATCTGAAACTCCACTCCAGTCCGCCTTACATTACACAACTGGTGAATGTCCACGTAACCGAATGCTGATTTTCACACTCGCAGGCTTACTATTAAACTATTCAGAAATCATTGGCATCTCCATTAGAGATTTTTCCATTCTTTCACTGCGAGTTTGGAAAACATCTGAATTCCAACTCCAGGCGAGTTTTCGTTCCACCACTGGTGAATGTCCAAGTAACCCATTGCTGGCTCTCAGCGGCCTGTTCAGACTCGCAGGCATGCTGTTCACCTGGCTATACACTCAACGCTGGTCAGCTCTTCATTTTCCTGACCACAAAAGCGAGACTTCAGAAATCATTGGAATCTCCACTACAGAATGTTCCAAACATTCACGGCGACTCTGGAATTCATTTGTATGTCCACTCCAGGCAGATATTCGTTACACCACTTGTGAATGTCCAAGTAACACAATGCTGGGTTTTTGCGACCTGTTCACAATCGCAGGGGTGATGTTCAACTGGTTATCCACTCAACCCTAGTCAGCCCTTCATTTTCCTGTCCACACAACCCAGCCTTCAGAAACCATTATTATCTCCAGTACAGAATGTTCCATTCATTCACTGCGTATCCGGAATTCTTCGGAATCTCCACTCCATGCAGGTGTTCGTTACACTGCTGGTGAACATCCAAGAAACACAATGCTGGTTTTCAGCAGCCTGTTCAATCTCACAGGCGTGCTGTTCTACTGGCTATCCACTCAAACCTGGAAAACACTTCATTTTCCTGTACTCACAACCCAGACTACAGAAATCTTTGGAACCTCCACTAGAGAGTGTGCCATTCATTCGCTGAATCTGGAATTCATCTCAATCTCTACTCCACACAGGCTTTGGTTTCACCACTGGTGAAAGTTCAAGTAACCCAATTCTGGTTTTCAGCGGCCTGTTCACACTCACAGGCGTGCTGTTAAACTGGCTATGCACTAAACTCTGGTCAGCTCTTCATTTTCCTTTCTACACAAAACAGACAGCAGAAATCATTGGATTCTCCACTATAAAATGTTCTATTAATTCAATCTGAATCTGGAATTCTTCCTCAATATCCACTGCAAATAGACTTTCTTTACACCACTGGTGAATGTCCAAGTAACCCAATGCAGGTATTCAGCTGCCAATTCAAACCCGCAGGCGTGCTGTTCTACTGCCTGTCGACACAACTCTGGTAGGCTCTTCATTTTCCTGTCAACACAACCCATACTTCAGAAATCATTGGAATCTCCACTACAGAATGTGTCATTCATTCACTGAGAATCTGGAATTCATCTCATTCTCCACAGGAGGTCGTCATTTTTTACATCCACTGGTGAATGTCCAAGAAACTCAAGGCTGGGTTTTATCGGACTGTTGACACTCGCAGGCGTGCTGTTAATCTGGCTGTCCATACAACCCTGGTCAGCTCTTCATTTTCCTCTCCACACAACCCAGACGTCAGAAATCATTGGAATCTCCACTACAAAATTTTCCATTCATTCATTCCGAATCTGGAATTCATCTGAATCTGCAAATCCAGGTAGGCTTTCGTTACACCACAGGTGAACGTCCGAGTAAACCGAATGCTGATTTTCACACTCGCAGGCTTACTATTAAACTATTCAGAAATCATTGGCATCTCCATTAGAGATTTTTCCATTCATTCACTGCGACTTTGGAAAACATCTGAATTCCAACTCCAGGCGAGTTTTCGTTCCACCACTGGTGAATGTCCAAGTAACCCAATGCTGGTTTCAGGCGGACTGTTCTCACTCACAGGCGTGCTGTTCATCTGGCTATCCATGCAACCCTGGTCAGCTCTTCATTTTCCTCTCCACACAACCCAGACGTCAGAAATCATTGGAATCTCCACTACAGAATGTTCCACTCATTCACGGCGAATGTGGAATTCATCTGAAACTCAACTCCAGTCCGCCTTACTTTACACAACTGGTGAATGTCCACGTAACCGAATGCTGATTTTCCCACTCGCAGTCTTACTATTAAACTATTCAGAAATCATTGGCATCTCCCTTAGAGATTTTTCCATTCTTTCACTGCGAGTTTGGAAAACATCTGAATTCCAACTCCAGGCGAGTTTTTGTTCCACCACTGGTGAATGTCCAAGTAACCCATTGCTGGCTCTCAGCGGCCTGTTCCGACTCGCAGGCATGCTGTTCACCTGGCTATACACTCAACGCTGGTCAGCTCTTCATTTTCCTGACCACAAAAGCGAGACTTCAGAAATCATTGGAATCTCCACTACAGAATGTTCCAAACATTCACGGCGACTCTGGAATTCATTTGTATGTCCACTCCAGGCAGATTTTCGTTACACCACTTGTGAATGTCCAAATAACACAATGCTGGATTTTTGCGACCTGTTCACAATCGCAGGGGTGATGTTCAACTGGCTATCCACTCAACCCTAGTCAGCCCTTCATTTTCCTGTCCACACAACCCAGCCTTCAGAAACCATTATTATCTCCAGTACAGAATGTTCCATTCATTCACTGCGTATCCGGAATTCTTCTGAATCTCCACTCCATGCAGGTGTTCGTTACACTGCTGGTGAATATCCAAGAAACACAATGCTGGTTTTCAGCAGCCTGTTCAATCTCACAGGCGTGCTGTTCTACTGGCTATCCACTCAAACCTGGAAAACACTTCATTTTCCTGTACTCACAACCCAGACTACAGAAATCTTTGGAACCTCCACTAGAGAGAGTGCCATTCATTCGCTGAATCTGGAATTCATCTCAATCTCTACTCGACACAGGCTTTGGTTTCACCACTGGTGAAAGTTCAAGTAACCCAATTCTGGTTTTCAGCGGCCTGTTCACACTCACAGGCGTGCTGTTAAACTGGCTATGCACTTAACTCTGGTCAGCTCTTCATTTTCCTTTCTACACAAAACAGACAGCAGAAATCATTGGATTCTCCACTATAAAATGTTCTATTAATTCAATCTGAATCTGGAATTCTTCCTCAATATCCACTGCAAGTAGACTTTCTTTACACCACTGGTGAATGTCCAAGTAACCCAATGCAGGTATTCAGCTGCCAATTCAAACCCGCAGGCGTGCTGTTCTACTGCCTGTCGACACAACTCTGGTAGGCTCTTCATTTTCCTGTCAACACAACCCATACTTCAGAAATCATTGGAATCTCCACTACAGAATGTGTCATTCATTCACTGAGAATCTGGAATTCATCTCATTCTCCACAGGAGGTCGTCATTTTTTACTCCACTGGTGAATGTCCAAGAAACTCAAGGCTGGTTTTCATCGGCCTATTGACACTCGCAGGCGTGCTGTTAATCTGGCTGTCCATACAACCCTGGTCAGCTCTTCATTTTCCTCTCCACACAACCCAGACGTCAGAAATCATTGGAATCTCCACTACAAAATTTTCCATTCATTCATTCAGAATCTGGAATTCATCTGAATCTGCAAATCCAGGTAGGCTTTCGTTACACCACAGGTGAACGTCCGAGTAAACCGAATGCTGATATTCACACTCGCAGGCTTACTATTAAACTATTCAGAAATCATTGGCATCTCCATTAGAGATTTTTCCATTCATTCACTGCGACTTTGGAAAACATCTGAATTCCAACTCCAGGCGAGTTTTCGTTCCACCACTGGTGAATGTCCAAGTAACCCAATGCTGGTTTCCAGCGGCCTGTTCACACTCACAGGCGTGCTGTTCATCTGGCTATCCATGCAACCCTGGTCAGCTCTTCATTTTCCTCTCCACACAACCCAGACGTCAGAAATCATTGGAATCTCCACTACAGAATGTTCCACTCATTCACGGCGAATGTGGAATTCATCTGAAACTCCACTCCAGTCCGCCTTACATTACACAACTGGTGAATGTCCACGTAACCGAATGCTGATTTTCACACTCGCAGGCTTACTATTAAACTATTCAGAAATCATTGGCATCTCCCTTAGAGATTTTTCCATTCTTTCACTGCGAGTTTGGAAAACATCTGAATTCCAACTCCAGGCGAGTTTTCGTTCCACCCCTGGTGAATGTCCAAGTAACCCATTGCTGGCTCTCATCGGCCTGATCCGACTCGCAGGCATGCTGTTCACCTGGCTATACACTCAACGCTGGTCAGCTCTTCACTTTCCTGACCACAAAAGCGAGACTTCAGAAATCATTGGAATCTCCACTACAGAATGTTCCAAACATTCACGGCGACTCTGGAATTCATTTGTATGTCCACTCCAGGCAGATTTTCGTTACACCACTTGTGAATGTCCAAGTAACACAATGCTGGATTTTTGCGACCTGTTCACAATCGCAGGGGTGATGTTCAACGGGCTATCCAATCAACCCTAGTCAGCCCTTCATTTTCCTGTCCACACAACCCAGCCTTCAGAAACCATTATTATCTCCAGTACAGAATGTTCCATTCATTCACTGCGTATCCGGAATTCTTCTGAATCTCCACTCCATGCAGGTGTTCGTTACACTGCTGGTGAATATCCAAGAAACACAATGCTGGTTTTCAGCAGCCTGTTCAATCTCACAGGCGTGCTGTTCTACTGGCTATCCACTCAAACCTGGAAAACACTTCATTTTCCTGTACTTACAACCCAGACTACAGAAATCTTTGGAACCTCCACTAGAGAGTGTGCCATTCATTCGCTGAATCTGGAATTCATCTCAATCTCTACTCCAAACAGGCTTGGTTTCACCACTGGTGAAAGTTCAAGTAACCCATTTCTGGTTTTCAGCGGCCTGTTCACACTCACAGGCGTGCTGTTAAACTGGCTATGCACTAAAATCTGGTCAGCTCTTCATTTTCCTTTCTACACAAAACAGACAGCAGAAATCATTGGATTCTCCACTATAAAATGTTCTATTAATTCAATCTGAATCTGGAATTCTTCCTCAATATCCACTGCAAGTAGACTTTCTTTACACCACTGGTGAATGTCCAAGTAACCCAATGCAGGTATTCAGCTGCCTATTCAAACCCGCAGGCGTGCTGTTCTACTGCCTGTCGACACAACTCTGGTAGGCTCTTCATTTTCCTGTCAACACAACCCATACTTCAGAAATCATTGGAATCTCCACTACAGAATGTGTCATTCATTCACTGAGAATCTGGAATTCATCTCATTCTCCACAGGAGGTCGTCATTTTTTACTCCACTGGTGAATGTCCAAGAAACTCAAGGCTGGTTTTCATCGGCCTATTGACACTCGTAGGCGTGCTGTTAATCTGGCTGTCCATACAACCCTGGTCAGCTCTTCATTTTCCTCTCCACACAACCCAGACGTCAGAAATCATTGGAATCTCCACTACAAAATTTTCCATTCATTCATTCCGAATCTGGAATTCATCTGAATCTGCAAATCCAGGTAGGCTTTCGTTACACCACAGGTGAACGTCCGAGTAAACCGAATGCTGATTTTCACACTCGCAGGCTTACTATTAAACTATTCAGAAATCATTGGCATCTCCCTTAGAGATTTTTCCATTCTTTCACTACGAGTTTGGAAAACATCTGAATTCCAACTCCAGGCGAGTTTTCGTTCCACCACTGGTGAATGTCCAAGTAACCCATTGCTGGCTCTCAGCGGCCTGTTCAGACTCGCAGGCATGCTGTTCACCTGGCTATATACTCAACGCTGGTCAGCTCTTCATTTTCCTGACCACAAAAGCGAGACTTCAGAAATCATTGGAATCTCCACTACAGAATGTTCCAAACATTCACGGCGACTCTGGAATTCATTTGTATGTCCACTCCAGGCAGATTTTCGTTACACCACTTGTGAATGTCCAAGTAACACAATGCTGGATTTTTACGACCTGTTCACAATCGCAGGGGTGATGTTCAACTGGCTATCCACTCAACCCTAGTCAGCCCTTCATTTTCCTGTCCACACAACCAAGCCTTCAGAAACCATGATTATCTCCAGTACAGAATGTTCCATTCATTCACTGCGTATCCGGAATTCTTCTGAATCTCCACTCCATGCAGGTGTTCGTTACACTGCTGGTGAATATCCAAGAAACACAATGCTGGTTTTCAGCAGCCTGTTCAATCTCACAGGCGTGCTGTTCTACTGGCTATCCACTCAAACCTGGAAAACACTTCATTTTCCTGTACTCACAACCCAGACTACAGAAAACTTTGGAACCTCCACTAGAGAGTGTGCCATTCATTCGCTGAATCTGGAATTCATCTCAATCTCTACTCCACACAGGCTTTGGTTTCACCACTGGTGAAAGTTCAAGTAACCCAATTCTGGTTTTCAGCGGCCTGTTCACACTCACAGGCGTGCTGTTAAACTGGCTATGCACTAAACTCTGGTCAGCTCTTCATTTTCCTTTCTACACAAAACAGACAGCAGAAATCATTGGATTCTCCACTATAAAATGTTCTATTAATTCAATCTGAATCTGGAATTCTTCCTCAATATCCACTGCAAGTAGACTTTCTTTACACCACTGGTGAATGTCCAAGTAACCCAATGCAGGTATTCAGCTGCCAATTCAAACCCGCAGGCGTGCTGTTCTACTGCCTGTCGACACAACTCTGGTAGGCTCTTCATTTTCCTGTCAACACAACCCATACTTCAGAAATCATTGGAATCTCCACTACAGAATGTGTCATTCATTCACTGAGAATCTGGAATTCATCTCATTCTACACAGGAGTTCGTCATTTTTTACTCCACTGGTGAATGTCCAAGAAACTCAAGGCAGGTTTTCATCGGCCTGTTGACACTCGCAGGCGTGCTGTTAATCTGGCTGTCCATACAACCCTGGTCAGCTCTTCATTTTCCTCTCCACACAACCCAGACGTCAGAAATCATTGGAATCTCCACTACAAAATTTTCCATTCATTCATTCCGAATCTGGAATTCATCTTAATCTGCAAATCCAGGTAGGCTTTCGTTACACCACAGGTGAACGTCCGAGTAAACCGAATGCTGATTTTCACACTCGCAGGCTTACTATTAAACTATTCAGAAATCATTGGCATCTCCATTAGAGATTTTTCCATTCATTCACTGCGACTTTGGAAAACATCTGAATTCCAACTCCAGGCGAGTTTTCGTTCCACCACTGGTGAATGTCCAAGTAACCCAATGCTGTCTTTCAGCGGCCTGTTCACACTCGTAGGCATGCTGTTCTACTGGCTATCCACTCAACCTTGGTCAATTCTTCATTTTCCTGTCCACACAACCCCAACTTCAAAAATCAGTGGAATCTCCACCCCTGAATGTGCCATTCATTCACTGAGAATCTGAATTTCATCTCCATCTCCAAATAAATAAAGGCAGACTTTCGTTACACCACTGGTAAATGTACAAGTAAATCAATGCTGGTTTTCAGAGGCCTGTTCACATTCTCAGGCGTGTTGTTTAACTGGATATCCACTCAACCCTGGTCAGCTCTTCATATTCCTGCGCACACAACCCAGACTTCAGAAATCATTGGAATCTCGACTACAGAATGTTCCGTTCATTCACTGCGAATCTGGAATTCATCTGAATCTGCACTCCAGGAAGTTTAATGTTACACCACTGGTTAATGTTCCAGTAATCCAATTCTGATTTTCACCGTCCTGGTCACTCTCGCTGGCGTTCTGTTCAATTGATTATCTAATCAAACATGGTCAGCCCTTCATTTTCCTGGTCACGAAACCCAGATGTCAGAAAAAATTGGAATCTCCGCTAGAGAATGTGCCATTCGTTCACTGCGAATCTGATATTCATCTCAATATCCACTTGAAGGCAGACTTCCTTTACACCACAGGTAAATGTCCAAGTAATGCAGTGCTTGTGTTCTGCGGCCTGTTCACCCTCGCAGGCGTGTTGTTCTTCTGGCTATCCACTCAAACCAGGTCAGCTCTTCATTTTCCTGTCGATACAACACAGATGTCAGAAATCATTGGAATCTCCTCGACAGACTCTGCTATTCATTCACTGCGAATCTGGAATTCATCTCAATCTCCACTCCACGCAGTCTTTCGTTCCACCACTGGTGAATGTCCAAGTAACCCAATGCTGTCTTTCAGCGGCCTGTTCACACTCGTAGGCATGCTGTTCTACTGGCTATCCACTCAACCCTGGTCAATTCTTCATTTTCCTGTCCACACAAACCCAACTTCAAAAATCTTTGGAATCTCCACCCCTGAATGTGCCATTCATTCACTGAGAATCTGAAATTCATCTCCATCTCCAAATAAATAAAGGCAGACTTTCGTTACACCACTGGTGAATGTACAAGCAAACTAATGCTGGTTTTCAGAGGCCTGTTCACATTCTCAGGTGTGTTGTTTAACTGGATATCCACTCAACCCTGGTCAACTCTTCATATTCCTGCGCACACAACCCAGATTTCAGAAATCATTGGAATCTCGACTACACAATGTTCCGTTCATTCACTGCGAATCTGGAATTCATCTGAATCTGCACTCCAGGAAGTTTAATGTTACACCACTGGTTAATGTTCCAGTAATCCAATTCTGATTTTCACCGTCCTGGTCACTCTCGCTGGCGTTCTGTTCAATTGATTATCTAATCAAACATGGTCAGCCCTTCATTTTCCTGGTCACGTAACCCAGATGTCAGAAAAAATTGGAATCTCCGCTAGAGAATGTGCCATTCGTTCACTGCGAATCTGATATTCATCTCAATATCCACTTGAAGGCAGACTTCCTTTACACCACAGGTAAATGTCCAAGTAATGCAGTGCTTGTGTTCTGCGGCCTGTTCACACTCGCAGGCGTGCTGTTCTTCTGGCTATCCACTCAAACCAGGTCAGCTCTTCATTTTCCTGTCGATACAACACAGATGTCAGAAATCATTGGAATCTCCTCGACAGACTCTGCTATTCATTCACTGCGAATCTGGAATTCATCTCAATCTCCACTCCACGCAGTCTTTCGTTACACCTGTGGTGAATGTCCAAGTAGCCCAATGCTGGTTTCCAGCGGCCTGTTCACACTCACAGGCGTGCTGTTCATCTGGCTATACATGCAACCCTGGTCAGCTCTTCATTTTCCTCTCCACACAACGCAGACGTCAGAAATCATTGGAATCTTCACTACAGAATGTTCCACTCATTCACGGCGAATGTGGAATTCATCTGAAACTCCACTCCAGTCCGCCTTACATTACACAACTGGTGAATGTCCACGTAACCGAATGCTGATTTTCACACTCGCAGGCTTACTATTAAACTATTCAGAAATCATTGGCATCTCCCTTAGAGATTTTTCCATTCTTTCACTGCGAGTTTGGAAAACATCTGAATTCCAACTCCAGGCGAGTTTTCGTTCCACCACTGGTGAATGTCCAAGTAACCCATTGCTGGCTCTCAGCGGCCTGTTCAGACTCGCAGGCATGCTGTTCACCTGGCTATACACTCAACGCTGGTCAGCTCTTCATTTTCCTGTCCACAAAAGCGAGACTTCAGAAATCATTGGAATCTCCACTACAGAATGTTCCAAACATTCACGGTGACTCTTGAATTCATTTGTATGTCCACTCCAGGCAGATTTTCGTTACACCACTTGTGAATGTCCAAGTAACACAATGCTGGATTTTTACGACCTGTTCACAATCGCAGGGGGGATGTTCAACTGGCTATCCACTCAACCCTAGTCAGCCCTTCATTTTCCTGTCCACACAACCCAGCCTTCAGAAACCATTATTATCTCCAGTACAGAATGTTCCATTCATTCACTGCGTATCCGGAATTCTTCTGAATCTCCACTCCATGCAGGTGTTCGTTACACTGCTGGTGAATATCCAAGAAACACAATGCTGGTTTTCAGCAGCCTGTTCTATCTCACAGGCGTGCTGTTCTACTGGCTATCCACTCAAACCTGGAAAACACTTCATTTTCCTGTACTCACAACCCAGACTACAGAAATCTTTGGAACCTCCACTAGAGAGTGTGCCATTCATTCGCTGAATCTGGAATTCATCTCAATCTCTACTCCACACAGGCTTTGGTTTCACCACTGGTGAAAGTTCAAGTAACCCAATTCTGGTTTTCAGCGGCCTGTTCACACTCACAGGCGTGCTGTTAAACTGGCTATTCACTAAACTCTGGTCAGCTCTTCATTTTCCTTTCTACACAAAACAGACAGCAGAAATCATTGGATTCTCCACTATAAAATGTTCTATTAATTCAATCTGAATCTGGAATTCTTCCTCAATATCCACTGCAAGTAGACTTTCTTTACACCACTGGTGAATGTCCAAGTAACCCAATGCAGGTATTCAGCTGCCAATTCAAACCCGCAGGCGTGCTGTTCTACTGCCTGTCGACACAACTCTGGTAGGCTCTTCATTTTCCTGTCAACACAACCCATACTTCAGAAATCATTGGAATCTCCACTACAGAATGTGTCATTCATTCACTGAGAATCTGGAATTCTTCTCATTCTCCACAGGAGGTCGTCATTTTTTACTCCTCTGGTGAATGTCCAAGAAACTCAAGGCTGGTTTTCATCGGCCTGTTGACACTCGCAGGCGTGCTGTTAATCTGGCTGACCATACAACCCTGGTCAGCTCTTCATTTTCCTCTCCACACAACCCAGACGTCAGAAATCATTGGAATCTCCACTACAAAATTTTCCATTCATTCATTCCGAATCTGGAATTCATCTGAATCTGCAAATCCAGGTAGGCTTTCGTTACACCACAGGTGAATGTCCGAGTAAACCGAATGCTGATTTTCACACTCGCAGGCTTACTATTAAACTATTCAGAAATCATTGGCATCTCCATTAGAGATTTTTCCATTCATTCACTGCGACTTTGGAAAACATCTGAATTCCAACTCCAGGCGAGTTTTCGTTCCACCACTGGTGAATTTCCAAGTAACCCAATGCTGTCTTTCAGCGGCCTGTTCACACTCGTAGGCATGCTGTTCTACTGGCTATCCACTCAACCCTGGTCAATTCTTCATTTTCCTGTCCACACAACCCCAACTTCAAAAATCATTGGAATCTCCACCCCTGAATGTGCCATTCATTCACTGAGAATCTGAAATTCATCTCCATCTCCAAATAAATAAAGGCAGACTTTCGTTACACCACTGGTAAATGTACAAGTAAACCAATGCTGGTTTTCAGAGGCCTGTTCACATTCTCAGGCGTGTTGTTTAACTGGATATCCACTCAACCCTGGTCAGCTCTTCATATTCCTGCGCACACAACCCAGACTTCAGAAATCATTGGAATCTAGACTACAGAATGTTCCGTTCATTCACTGCGAATCTGGAATTCATCTGAATCTGCACTCCAGGAAGTTTAATGTTACACCACTGGTTAATGTTCCAGTAATCCAATTCTGATTTTCACCGTCCTGGTCACTCTCGCTGGCGTTCTGTTCAATTGATTATCTAATCAAACATGGTCAGCCCTTCATTTTCATGGTCACGAAACCCAGATGTCAGAAAAAATTGGAATCTCCGCTAGAGAATGTGCCATTCGTTCACTGCGAATCTGATATTCATCTCAATATCCACTTGAAGGCAGACTTCCTTTACACCACAGGTAAATGTCCAAGTAATGCAGTGCTTGTGTTCTGCGGCCTGTTCACACTCGCAGGCGTGCTGTTCTTCTGGCTATCCACTCAAACCAGGTCAGCTCTTCATTTTCCTGTCGATACAACACAGATGTCAGAAATCATTGGAATCTCCTCGACAGACTCTGCTATTCATTCACTGCGAATCTGGAATTCATCTCAATCTCCACTCCACGCAGTCTTTCGTTACACCAGTGGTGAATGTCCAAGTAGCCCAATGCTGGTTTCCAGCGGCCTGTTCACACTCACAGGCGTGCTGTTCATCTGGCTATCCATGCAACCCTGGTCAGCTCTTCATTTTCCTCTCCACACAACCCAGACGTCAGAAATCATTGGAATCTCCACTACAGAATGTTCCACTCATTCACGGCGAATGTGGAATTCATCTGAAACTCCACTCCAGTCCGCCTTACATTACACAACTGGTGAATGTCCACGTAACCGAATGCTGATTTTCACACTCGCAGGCTTACTATTAAACTATTCAGAAATCATTGGCATCTCCCTTAGAGATTTTTCCATTCTTTCATTGCGAGTTTGGAAAACATCTGAATTCCAACTCCAGGCGAGTTTTCGTTCCACCCCTGGTGAATGTCCAAGTAACCCTTTGCTGGCTCTCAGCGGCCTGTTCCGACTCGCAGGCATGCTGTTCACCTGGCTATACACTCAACGCTGGTCAGCTCTTCATTTTCCTGACCAAAAAAGCGAGACTTCAGAAATCATTGGAATCTCCACTACAGAATGTTCCAAACATTCACGGCGACTCTGGAATTCATTTGTATGTCCACTCCAGGCAGATTTTCGTTACACCACTTGTGAATGTCCAAGTAACACAATGCTGGATTTTTGCGACCTGTTCACAATCGCAGGGGTGATGTTCAACTGGCTATCCACTCAACCCTAGTCAGCCCTTCATTTTCCTGTCCACACAACCCAGCCTTCAGAAACCATTATTATCTCCAGTACAGAATGTTCCATTCATTCACTGCGTATCCGGAATTCTTCTGAATCTCCACTCCATGCAGGTGTTCGTTACACTGCTGGTGAATATCCAAGAAACACAATGCTGGTTTTCAGCAGCCTGTTCAATCTCACAGGCGTGCTGTTCTACTGGCTATCCACTCAAACCTGGAAAACACTTCATTTTCCTGTACTCACAACCCAGACTACAGAAATCTTTGGAACCTCCACTAGAGAGTGTGCCATTCATTCGCTGAATCTGGAATTCATCTCAATCTCTACTCCACACAGGCTTTGGTTTCACCACTGGTGAAAGTTCAAGTAACCCAATTCTGGTTCTCAGCGGCCTGTTCACACTCACAGGCGTGCTGTTAAACTGGCTATGCACTAAACTCTGGTCAGCTCTTCATTTTCCTTTCTACACAAAACAGACAGCAGAAATCATTGGATTCTCCACTATAAAATGTTCTATTAATTCAATCTGAATCTGGAATTCTTCCTCAATATCCACTGCAAGTAGACTTTCTTTACACCACTGGTGAATGTCCAAGTAACCCAATGCAGGTATTCAGCTGCCAATTCAAACCCGCAGACGTGCTGTTCTACTGCCTGTCGACACAACTCTGGTAGGCTCTTCATTTTCCTGTCAACACAAACCATACTTCAGAAATCATTGGAATCTCCACTACAGAATGTGTCATTCATTCACTGAGAATCTGGAATTCATCTCATTCTCCACAGGAGGTCGTCATTTTATACTCCACTGGTGAATGTCCAAGAAACTCAAGGCTGGTTTTCATCGGCCTATTGACACTCGCAGGCGTGCTGTTAATCTGGCTGTCCATACAACCCTGGTCAGCTCTTCATTTTCCTCTCCACACAACCCAGACGTCAGAAATCATTGGAATCTCCACTAGAAAATTTTCCATTCATTCATTCCGAATCTGGAATTCATCTGAATCTGCAAATCCAGGTAGGCTTTCTTTACACCACAGGTGAACGTCCGAGTAAACCGAATGCTGATTTTCACACTCGCAGGCTTACTATTAAACTATTCAGAAATCATTGGCATCTCCATTAGAGATTTTTCCATTCATTCACTGCGACTTTGGAAAACATCTGAATTCCAACTCCAGGCGAGTTTTCGTTCCACCACTGGTGAATGTCCAAGTAACCCAATGCTGGTTTCCAGCGGCCTGTTCACACTCACAGGCGTGCTGTTCATCTCGCTATCCATGCAACCCTGGTCAGCTCTTCATTTTCCTCTCCACACAACCCAGACGTCAGAAATCATTGGAATCTCCACTACAGAATGTTCCACTCATTCACGGCGAATGTGGAATTCATCTGAAACTCCACTCCAGTCCGCCTTACTTTACACAACTGGTGAATGTCCACGTAACCGAATGATGATTTTCACACTCGCAGGCTTACTATTAAACTATTCAGAAATCATTGGCATCTCCCTTAGAGATTTTTCCATTCTTTCACTACGAGTTTGGAAAACATCTGAATTCCAACTCCAGGCGAGTTTTCGTTCCACCACTGGTGAATGTCCAAGTAACCCATTGCTGGCTCTCAGCGGCCTGTTCCGACTCGCAGGCATGCTGTTCACCTGGCTATACACTCAACGCTGGTCAGCTCTTCATTTTCCTGACCACAAAAGCGAGACTTCAGAAATCATTGGAATCTCCACTACAGAATGTTCCAAACATTCACGGCGATTCTGGAATTCATTTGTATGTCCACTCCAGGCAGAATTTCGTTACACCACTTGTGAATGTCGAAGTAACACAATGCTGGATTTTTGCGACCTGTTCACAATCGCAGGGGTGATGTTCAACTGGCTATCCACTCAACCCTAGTCAGCCCTTCATTTTCCTGTCCACACAACCCAGCCTTCAGAAACCATTATTATCTCCAGTACAGAATGTTCCATTCATTCACTTCGTATCCGGAATTCTTCTGAATCTCCATTCCATGCAGGTGTTCGTTACACTGCTGGTGAATATCCAAGAAACACAATGCTGGTTTTCAGCAGCCTGTTCAATCTCACAGGCGTGCTGTTCTACTGGCTATCCACTCAAACCTGGAAAACACTTCATTTTCCTGTACTCACAACCCAGACTACAGAAATCTTTGGAACCTCCACTAGAGAGTGTGCCATTCATTCGCTGAATCTGGAATTCATCTCAATCTCTACTCCACACAGGCTTTGGTTTCACCACTGGTGAAAGTTCAAGTAACCCAATTCTGGTTTTCAGCGGCTTGTTCACACTCACAGGCGTGCTGTTAAACTGGCTATGCACTAAACTCTGGTCAGCTCTTCATTTTCCTTTCTACACAAAACAGACAGCAGAAATCATTGGATTCTCCACTATAAAATGTTCTATTAATTCAATCTGAATCTGGAATTCTTCCTCAATATCCACTGCAAGTAGACTTTCTTTACACCACTGGTGAATGTCCAAGTAACCCAATGCAGGTATTCAGCTGCCAATTCAAACCCGCAGGCGTGCTGTTCTACTGCCTGTCGACACAAATCTGGTAGGCTCTTCATTTTCCTGTCAACACAACCCATACTTCAGAAATCATTGGAATCTCCACTACAGAATGTGTCATTCATTCACTGAGAATCTGGAATTCATCTCATTCTCCACAGGAGGTCGTCATTTTTTACTCCACTGGTGAATGTCCAAGAAACTCAAGGCTTGTTTTCATCGGCCTATTGACACTCGTAGGCGTGCTGTTAATCTGGCTGTCCATACAACCCTGGTCAGCTCTTCATTTTCCTCTCCACACAACCCAGACGTCAGAAATCATTGGAATCTCCACTACAAAATTTTCCATTCATTCATTCCGAATCTGGAATTCATCTGAATCTGCAAATCCAGGTAGGCTTTCGTTACACCACAGGTGAACGTCCGAGTAAACCGAATGCTGATTTTCACACTCACAGGCTTACTATTAAACTATTCAGAAATCATTGGCATCTCCATTAGAGATTTTTCCATTCATTCACTGCGACTTTGGAAAACATCTGAATTCCATCTCCAGGCGAGTTTTCGTTCCACCACTGGTGAATGTCCAAGTAACCCAATGCTGGTTTCCAGCGGCCTGTTCACACTCACAGGCGTGCTGTTCATCTGGCTATCCATGCAACCCTGGTCAGCTCTTCATTTTCCTCTCCACACAACCCAGACGTCAGAAATCATTGGAATCTCCACTACAGAATGTTCCACTCATTCACGGCGAATGTGGAATTCATCTGAAACTCCACTCCAGTCCGCATTACATTACACAACTGGTGAATGTCCACGTAACCGAATGCTGATTTTCACACTAGCAGGCTTACTATTAAACTATTCAGAAATCATTGGCATCTCCCTTAGAGATTTTTCCATTCTTTCACTGCGAGTTTGGAAAACATCTGAATTCCAACTCCAGGCGAGTTTTCGTTCCACCACTGGTGAATGTCCAAGTAACCCATTGCTGGCTCTCAGCGGCCTGTTCCGACTCCCAGGCATGCTGTTCACCTGGCTATACACTCAACGCTGGTCAGCTCTTCATTTTCCTGACCACAAAAGCGAGACTTCAGAAATCATTGGAATCTCCACGACAGAATGTTCCAAACATTCACGGCGACTCTGGAATTCATTTGTATGTCCACTCCAGGCAGATTTTCGTTACACCACTTGTGAATGTCCAAGTAACAAAATGCTGGATTTTTGCGACCTGTTCACAATCGCAGGGGTGATGTTCAACTGGCTATCCACTCAACCCTAGTCAGCCCTTCATTTTCCTGTCCACACAACCCAGCCTTCAAAAACCATTATTATCTCCAGTACAGAATGTTCCATTCATTCACTGCGTATCCGGAATTCTTCTGAATCTCCACTCCATGCAGGTGTTCGTTACACTGCTGGTGAATATCCAAGAAACACAATGCTGGTTTTCAGCAGCCTGTTCAATCTCACAGGCGTGCTGTTCTACTGGCTATCCACTCAAACCTGGAAAACACTTCATTTTCCTGTACTCACAACCCAGACTACAGAAAACTTTGGAACCTCCACTAGAGAGTGTGCCATTCATTCGCTGAATCTGGAATTCCTCTCAATCTCTACTCCAAACAGGCTTTGGTTTCACCACTGGTGAAAGTTCAAGTAACCCAGTTCTGGTTTTCAGCGGCCTGTTCACACTCACAGGCGTGCTGTTAAACTGGCTATGCACTAAACTCTGGTCAGCTCTTCATTTTCCTTTCTACACAAAACAGACAGCAGAAATCATTGGATTCTCCACTATAAAATGTTCTATTAATTCAATCTGAATCTGGAATTCTTCCTCATTATCCACTGCAAGTAGACTTTCTTTACACCACTGGTGAATGTCCAAGTAACCCAATGCAGGTATTCAGTTGCCAATTCAAACCCGCAGGCGTGCTGTTCTACTGCCTTTCGACACAAATCTGGTAGGCTCTTCATTTTCCTGTCAACACAACCCATACTTCAGAAATCATTGGAATCTCCACTACAGAATGTGTCATTCATTCACTGAGAATCTGGAATTCATCTCATTCTCCACAGGAGGTCGTCATTTTTTACTCCACTGGTGAATGTCCAAGAAACTCAAGGCTGGTTTTCATCGGCCTATTGACACTCGTAGGCGTGCTGTTAATCTGGCTGTCCATACAACCCTGGTCAGCTCTTCATTTTCCTCTCCACACAACCCAGACGTCAGAAATCATTGGAATCCCCACTACAAAATTTTCCATTCATTCATTCCGAATCTGGAATTCATCTGAATCTGCAAATCCAGGTAGGCTTTCGTTACACCACAGGTGAACGTCCGAGTAAACCGAATGCTGATTTTCACTCTCACAGGCTTACTATTAAACTATTCAGAAATCATTGGCATCTCCATTAGAGATTTTTCCATTCATTCACTGCGACTTTGGAAAACATCTGAATTCCAACTCCAGGCGAGTTTTCGTTCCACCACTGGTGAATGTCCAAGTAACCCAATGCTGGTTTCCAGCGGCCTGTTCACACTCACAGGCGTGCTGTTCATCTGGCTATCCATGCAACCCTGGTCAGCTCTTCATTTTCCTCTCCACACAACCCAGACGTCAGAAATCATTGGAATCTCCACTACAGAATGTTCCACTCATTCACGGCGAATGTGGAATTCATCTGAAACTCCACTCCAGTCCGCCTTACATTACACAACTGGTGAATGTCCACGTAACCGAATGCTGATTTTCACACTCGCAGGCTTACTATTAAACTATTCAGAAATCATTGGCATCTCCCTTAGAGATTTTTCCATTCTCTCACTGCGAGTTTGGAAAACATCTGAATTCCAACTCCAGGCGAGTTTTCGTTCCACCCCTGGTGAATGTCCAAGTAACCCATTGCTGGCTCTCAGCGGCCTGTTCTGACTCGCAGGCATGCTGTTCACCTGGCTATACACTCAACGCTGGTCAGCTCTTCATTTTCCTGACCACAAAAGCGAGACTTCAGAAATCATTGGAATCTCCACGACAGAATGTTCCAAACATTCACGGCGACTCTGGAATTCATTTGTATGTCCACTCCAGGCAGATTTTCGTTACACCACTTGTGAATGTCCAAGTAACACAATGCTGGATTTTTGCGACCTGTTCACAATCGCAGGGGTGATGTTCAACTGGCTATCCACTCAACCCTAGTCAGCCCTTCATTTTCCTGTCCACACAACCCAGCCTTCAGAAACCATTATTATCTCCAGTACAGAATGTTCCATTCATTCACTGCGTATCCGGAATTCTTCTGAATCTCCACTCCATGCAGGTGTTCGTTACACTGCTGGTGAATATCCAAGAAACACAATGCTGGTTTTCAGCAGCCTGTTCAATCTCACAGGCGTGCTGTTCTACTGGCTATCCACTCAAACCTGGAAAACACTTCATTTTCCTGTACTCACAACCCAGACTACAGAAAACTTTGGAACCTCCACTAGAGAGTGTGCCATTCATTCGCTGAATCTGGAATTCATCTCAATCTCTACTCCACACAGGCTTTGGTTTCACCACTGGTGAAAGTTCAAGTAACCCAATTCTGGTTTTCAGCGGCCTGTTCACACTCACAGGCGTGCTGTTAAACTGGCTATGCACTAAACTCTGGTCAGCTCTTCATTTTCCTTTCTACACAAAACAGACAGCAGAAATCATTGGATTCTCCACTATAAAATGTTCTATTAATTCAATCTGAATCTGGAATTCTTCCTCAATATCCACTGCAAGTAGACTTTCTTTACACCACTGGTGAATGTCCAAGTAACCCAATGCAGGTATTCAGCTGCCAATTCAAACCCGCAGGCGTGCTGTTCTACTGCCTGTCGACACAACTCTGGTAGGCTCTTCATTTTCCTGTCAACACAACCCATACTTCAGAAATCATTGGAATCTCCACTACAGAATGTGTCATTCATTCACTGAGAATCTGGAATTCATCTCATTCTCCACAGGAGGTCGTCATTTTTTACTCCACTGGTGAATGTCCAAGAAACTCAAGGCTGGTTTTCATCGGCCTATTGACACTCGCAGGCGTGCTGTTAATCTGGCTGTCCATACAACCCTGGTCAGCTCTTCATTTTCCTCTCCACACAACCCAGACGTCAGAAATCATTGGAATCTCCACTACACAATTTTCCATTCATTCATTCCGAATCTGGAATTCATCTGAATCTGCAAATCCAGGTAGGCTTTCGTTACACCACAGGTGAACATCCGAGTAAACCGAATGCTGATTTTCACACTCGCAGGCTTACTATTAAACTATTCAGAAATCATTGGCATCTCCATTAGAGATTTTTCCATTCATTCACTGCGACTTTGGAAAACATCTGAATTCCAACTCCAGGCGAGTTTTCGTTCCACCACTGGTGAATGTCCAAGTAACCCAATGCTGGTTTCCAGCGGCCTGTTCACAATCACAGGCGTGCTGTTCATCTGGCTATCCATGCAACCCTGGTCAGCTCTTCATTTTCCTCTCCACACAACCCAGACGTCAGAAATCATTGGAATCTCCACTACAGAATGTTCCACTCATTCACGGCGAATGTGGAATTCATCTGAAACTCCACTCCAGTCCGCCTTACATTACACAACTGGTGAATGTCCACGTAACCGAATGCTGATTTTCACACTCGCAGGCTTACTATTAAACTATTCAGAAATCATTGGCATCTCCCTTAGAGATTTTTCCATTCTTTCACTGCGAGATTGGAAAAGATCTGAATTCCAACTCCAGGCGCGTTTTCGTTCCACCCCTGGTGAATGTCCAAGTAACCCATTGCTGGCTCTCAGCGGCCTGTTCTGACTCGCAGGCATGCTGTTCACCTGGCTATACACTCAACGCTGGTCAGCTCTTCATTTTCCTGACCACAAAAGCGAGACTTCAGAAATCATTGGAATCTCCACTACAGAATGTTCCAAACATTCACGGCGACTCTGGAATTCATTTGTATGTCCACTCCAGGCAGATTTTCGTTACACCACTTGTGAATGTCCAAGTAACACAATGCTGGATTTTTGCGACCTGTTCACAATCGCAGGGGTGATGTTCAACTGGCTATCCACTCAACCCTAGTCAGCCCTTCATTTTCCTGTCCACACAACCCAGCCTTCAAAAACCATTATTATCTCCAGTACAGAATGTTTCATTCATTCACTGCGTATCCGGAATTCTTCTGAATCTCCACTCCATGCAGGTGTTCGTTACACTGCTGGTGAATATCCAAGAAACACAATGCTGGTTTTCAGCAGCCTGTTCAATCTCACAGGCGTGCTGTTCTACTGGCTATCCACTCAAACCTGGAAAACACTTCATTTTCCTGTACTCACAACCCAGACTACAGAAATCTTTGGAACCTCCACTAGAGAGTGTGCCATTCATTCGCTGAATCTGGAATTCATCTCAATCTCTACTCCACACAGGCTTTGGTTTCACCACTGGTGAAAGTTCAAGTAACCCAATTCTGGTTTTCAGCGGCTTGTTCACACTCACAGGCGTGCTGTTAAACTGGCTATGCACTAAACTCTGGTCAGCTCTTCATTTTCCTTTCTACACAAAACAGACAGCAGAAATCATTGGATTCTCCACTATAAAATGTTCTATTAATTTAATCTGAATCTGGAATTCTTCCTCAATATCCACTGCAAGTAGACTTTCTTTACACCACTGGTGAATGTCCAAGTAACCCAATGCAGGTATTCAGCTGCCAATTCGAACCCGCAGGCGTGCTGTTCTACTGCCTGTCGACACAAATCTGGTAGGCTCTTCATTTTCCTGTCAACACAACCCATACTTCAGAAATCATTGGAATCTCCACTACAGAATGTGTCATTCATTCACTGAGAATCTGGAATTCATCTCATTCTCCACAGGAGGTCGTCATTTTTTACTCCACTGGTGAATGTCCAAGAAACTCAAGGCTTGTTTTCATCGGCCTATTGACACTCGTAGGCGTGCTGTTAATCTGGCTGTCCATACAACCCTGGTCAGCTCTTCATTTTCCTCTCCACACAACCCAGACGTCAGAAATCATTGGAATCTCCACTACAAAATTTTCCATTCATTCATTCCGAATCTGGAATTCATCTGAATCTGCAAATCCAGGTAGGCTTTCATTACACCACAGGTGAACGTCCGAGTAAACCGAATGCTGATTTTCACACTCACAGGCTTACTATTAAACTATTCAGAAATCATTGGCATCTCCATTAGAGATTTTTCCATTCATTCACTGCGACTTTGGAAAACATCTGAATTCCAACTCCAGGCGAGTTTTCGTTCCACCACTGGTGAATGTCCAAGTAACCCAATGCTGGTTTCCAGCGGCCTGTTCACACTCACAGGCGTGCTGTTCATCTGGCTATCCATGCAACCCTGGTCAGCTCTTCATTTTCCTCTCCACACAACCCAGACGTCAGAAATCATTGGAATCTCCACTACATAATGTTCCACTCATTCACGGCGAATGTGGAATTCATCTGAAACTCCACTCCAGTCCGCATTACATTACACAACTGGTGAATGTCCACGTAACCGAATGCTGATTTTCACACTAGCAGGCTTACTATTAAACTATTCAGAAATCATTGGCATCTCCCTTAGAGATTTTTCCATTCTTTCACTGCGAGTTTGGAAAACATCTGAATTCCAACTCCAGGCGAGTTTTCGTTCCACCACTGGTGAATGTCCAAGTAACCCATTGCTGGCTCTCAGCGGCCTGTTCCGACTCCCAGGCATGCTGTTCACCTGGCTATACACTCAACGCTGGTCAGCTCTTCATTTTCCTGACCACAAAAGCGAGACTTCAGAAATCATTGGAATCTCCACGACAGAATGTTCCAAACATTCACGGCGACTCTGGAATTCATTTGTATGTCCACTCCAGGCAGATTTTCGTTACACCACTTGTGAATGTCCAAGTAACAAAATGCTGGATTTTTGCGACCTGTTCACAATCGCAGGGGTGATGTTCAACTGGCTATCCACTCAACCCTAGTCAGCCCTTCATTTTCCTGTCCACACAACCCAGCCTTCAAAAACCATTATTATCTCCAGTACAGAATGTTCCATTCATTCACTGCGTATCCGGAATTCTTCTGAATCTCCACTCCATGCAGGTGTTCGTTACACTGCTGGTGAATATCCAAGAAACACAATGCTGGTTTTCAGCAGCCTGTTCAATCTCACAGGCGTGCTGTTCTACTGGCTATCCACTCAAACCTGGAAAACACTTCATTTTCCTGTACTCACAACCCAGACTACAGAAAACTTTGGAACCTCCACTAGAGAGTGTGCCATTCATTCGCTGAATCTGGAATTCATCTCAATCTCTACTCCAAACAGGCTTTGGTTTCACCACTGGTGAAAGTTCAAGTAACCCAGTTCTGGTTTTCAGCGGCCTGTTCACACTCACAGGCGTGCTGTTAAACTGGCTATGCACTAAACTCTGGTCAGCTCTTCATTTTCCTTTCTACACAAAACAGACAGCAGAAATCATTGGATTCTCCACTATAAAATGTTCTATTAATTCAATCTGAATCTGGAATTCTTCCTCAATATCCACTGCAAGTAGACTTTCTTTACACCACTGGTGAATGTCCAAGTAACCCAATGCAGGTATTCAGTTGCCAATTCAAACCCGCAGGCGTGCTGTTCTACTGCCTTTCGACACAAATCTGGTAGGCTCTTCATTTTCCTGTCAACACAACCCATACTTCAGAAATCATTGGAATCTCCACTACAGAATGTGTCATTCATTCACTGAGAATCTGGAATTCATCTCATTCTCCACAGGAGGTCGTCATTTTTTACTCCACTGGTGAATGTCCAAGAAACTCAAGGCTGGTTTTCATCGGCCTATTGACACTCGTAGGCGTGCTGTTAATCTGGCTGTCCATACAACCCTGGTCAGCTCTTCATTTTCCTCTCCACACAACCCAGACGTCAGAAATCATTGGAATCCCCACTACAAAATTTTCCATTCATTCATTCCGAATCTGGAATTCATCTGAATCTGCAAATCCAGGTAGGCTTTCGTTACACCACAGGTGAACGTCCGAGTAAACCGAATGCTGATTTTCACTCTCACAGGCTTACTATTAAACTATTCAGAAATCATTGGCATCTCCATTAGAGATTTTTCCATTCATTCACTGCGACTTTGGAAAACATCTGAATTCCAACTCCAGGCGAGTTTTCGTTCCACCACTGGTGAATGTCCAAGTAACCCAATGCTGGTTTCCAGCGGCCTGTTCACACTCACAGGCGTGCTGTTCATCTGGCTATCCATGCAACCCTGGTCAGCTCTTCATTTTCCTCTCCACACAACCCAGACGTCAGAAATCATTGGAATCTCCACTACAGAATGTTCCACTCATTCACGGCGAATGTGGAATTCATCTGAAACTCCACTCCAGTCCGCATTACATTACACAACTGGTGAATGTCCACGTAACCGAATGCTGATTTTCACACTCGCAGGCTTACTATTAAACTATTCAGAAATCATTGGCATCTCCCTTAGAGATTTTTCCATTCTTTCACTGCGAGTTTGGAAAACATCTGAATTCCAACTCCAGGCGAGTTTTCGTTCCACCCCTGGTGAATGTCCAAGTAACCCTTTGCTGGCTCTCAGCGGCCTGTTCTGACTCGCAGGCATGCTGTTCACCTGGCTATACACTCAACGCTGGTCAGCTCTTCATTTTCCTGACCACAAAAGCGAGACTTCAGAAATCATTGGAATCTCCACGACAGAATGTTCCAAACATTCACGGCGACTCTGGAATTCATTTGTATGTCCACTCCAGGCAGATTTTCGTTACACCACTTGTGAATGTCCAAGTAACACAATGCTGGATTTTTGCGACCTGTTCACAATCGCAGGGGTGATGTTCAACTGGCTATCCACTCAACCCTAGTCAGCCCTTCATTTTCCTGTCCACACAACCCAGCCTTCAGAAACCATTATTATCTCCAGTACAGAATGTTCCATTCATTCACTGCGTATCCGGAATTCTTCTGAATCTCCACTCCATGCAGGTGTTCGTTACACTGCTGGTGAATATCCAAGAAACACAATGCTGGTTTTCAGCAGCCTGTTCAATCTCACAGGCGTGCTGTTCTACTGGCTATCCACTCAAACCTGGAAAACACTTCATTTTCCTGTACTCACAACCCAGACTACAGAAATCTTTGGAACCTCCACTAGAGAGTGTGCCATTCATTCGCTGAATCTGGAATTCATCTCAATCTCTACTCCACACAGGCTTTGGTTTCACCACTGGTGAAAGTTCAAGTAACCCAATTCTGGTTTTCAGCGGCCTGTTCACACTCACAGGCGTGCTGTTAAACTGGCTATGCACTAAACTCTGGTCAGCTCTTCATTTTCCTTTCTACACAAAACAGACAGCAGAAATCATTGGATTCTCCACTATAAAATGTTCTATTAATTCAATCTGAATCTGGAATTCTTCCTCAATATCCACTGCAAGTAGACTTTCTTTACACCACTGGTGAATGTCCAAGTAACCCAATGCAGGTATTCAGCTGCCAATTCAAACCCGCAGGCGTGCTGTTCTACTGCCTGTCGACACAACTCTGGTAGGCTCTTCATTTTCCTGTCAACACAACCCATACTTCAGAAATCATTGGAATCTCCACTACAGAATGTGTCATTCATTCACTGAGAATCTGGAATTCATCTCATTCTCCACAGGAGGTCGTCATTTTTTACTCCACTGGTGAATGTCCAAGAAACTCAAGGCTGGTTTTCATCGGCCTATTGACACTCGCAGGCGTGCTGTTAATCTGGCTGTCCATACAACCCTGGTCAGCTCTTCATTTTCCTCTCCACACAACCCAGACGTCAGAAATCATTGGAATCTCCACACAAAATTTTCCATTCATTCATTCCGAATCTGGAATTCATCTGAATCTGCAAATCCAGGTAGGCTTTCGTTACACCACAGGTGAACGTCCGAGTAAACCGAATGCTGATTTTCACACTCGCAGGCTTACTATTAAACTATTCAGAAATCATTGGCATCTCCATTAGAGATTTTTCCATTCATTCACTGCGACTTTGGAAAACATCTGAATTCCAACTCCAGGCGAGTTTTCGTTCCACCACTGGTGAATGTCCAAGTAACCCAATGCTGGTTTCCAGCGGCCTGTTCACACTCACAGGCGTGCTGTTCATCTGGCTATCCATGCAACCCTGGTCAGCTCTTCATTTTCCTCTCCACACAACCCAGACGTCAGAAATCATTGGAATCTCCACTACAGAATGTTCCACTCATTCACGGCGAATGTGGAATTCATCTGAAACTCCACTCCAGTCCGCCTTACATTACACAACTGGTGAATGTCCACGTAACCGAATGCGGATTTTCACACTCGCAGGCTTACTATTAAACTATTCAGAAATCATTGGCATCTCCCTTAGAGATTTTTCCATTCTTTCACTGCGAGTTTGGAAAACATCTGAATTCCAACTCCAGGCGAGTTTTCGTTCCACCCCTGGTGAATGTCCAAGTAACCCATTGCTGGCTCTCAGCGGCCTGTTCTGACTCGCAGGCATGCTGTTCACCTGGCTATACACTCAACGCTGGTCAGCTCTTCATTTTCCTGACCACAAAAGCGAGACTTCAGAAATCATTGGAATCTCCACTACAGAATGTTCCAAACATTCACGGCGACTCTGGAATTCATTTGTATGTCCACTCCAGGCAGATTTTCGTTACACCACTTGTGAATGTCCAAATAACACAATGCTGGATTTTTGCGACCTGTTCACAATCGCAGGGGTGATTTTCAACTGGCTATCCACTCAACCCTAGTCAGCCCTTCATTTTCCTGTCCACACAACCCAGCCTTCAGAAACCATTATTATCTCCAGTACAGAATGTTCCATTCATTCACTGCGTATCCGGAATTCTTCTGAATCTCCACTCCATGCAGGTGTTCGTTACACTGCTGGTGAATATCCAAGAAACACAATGCTGGTTTTCAGCAGCCTGTTCAATCTCACAGGCGTGCTGTTCTACTGGCTATCCACTCAAACCTGGAAAACACTTCATTTTCCTGTACTCACAACCCAGACTACAGAAATCTTTGGAACCTCCACTAGAGAGTGTGCCATTCATTCGCTGAATCTGGAATTCATCTCAAACTCTACTCCAAACAGGCTTTGGTTTCACCACTGGTGAAAGTTCACGTAACCCAATTCTGGTTTTCAGCGGCCTGTTCACACTCACAGGCGTGCTGTTAAACTGGCTATGCACTAAACTCTGGTCAGCTCTTCATTTTCCTTTCTACACAAAACAGACAGCAGAAATCATTGGATTCTCCACTATAAAATGTTCTATTAATTCAATCTGAATCTGGAATTCTTCCTCAATATCCACTGCAAGTAGACTTTCTTTACACCACTGGTGAATGTCCAAGTAATCCAATGCAGGTATTCAGCTGCCAATTCAAACCCGCAGGCGTGCTGTTCTACTGCCTTTCGACACAACTCTGGTAGGCTATTCATTTTCCTGTCAACACAAACCATACTTCAGAAATCATTGGAATCTCCACTACAGAATGTGTCATTCATTCACTGAGAATCTGGAATTCATCTCATTCTCCACAGGAGGTCGTCATTTTTTACTCCACTGGTGAATGTCCAAGAAACTCAAGGCTGGTTTTCATCGGCCTATTGACACTCGCAGGCGTGCTGTTAATCTGGCTGTCCATACAACCCTGGTCAGCTCTTCATTTTCCTCTCCACACAACCCAGACGTCAGAAATCATTGGAATCTCCACTACAAAATTTTCCATTCATTCATTCCGAATCTGGAATTCAACTGAATCTGCAAATCCAGGTAGGTTTTCGTTACACCACAGGTGAACGTCCGAGTAAACCGAATGCTGATTTTCACACTCGCAGGCTTACTATTAAACTATTCAGAAATCATTGGCATCTCCATTAGAGATTTTTCCATTCATTCACTGCGACTTTGGAAAACATCTGAATTCCAACTCCAGGCGAATTTTCGTTCCACCACTGGTGAATGTCCAAGTAACCCAATGCTGGTTTCCAGCGGCCTGTTCACACTCACAGGCGTGCTGTTCATCTGGCTATCCATGCAACCCTGGTCAGCTCTTCATTTTCCTCTCCACACAACCCAGACGTCAGAAATCATTGGAATCTCCACTACAGAATGTTCCACTCATTCACGGCGAATGTGGAATTCATCTGAAACTCCACTCCAGTCCGCCTTACATTACACAACTGGTGAATGTCCACGTAACCGAATGCTGATTTTCACACTCGCAGGCTTACTATTAAACTATTCAGAAATCATTGGCATCTCCCTTAGAGATTTTTCCATTCTTTCACTGCGAGTTTGGAAAACATCTGAATTCCAACTCCAGGCGAGTTTTCGTTCCACCCCTGGTGAATGTCCAAGTAACCCATTGCTGGCTCTCAGCGGCCTGTTCCGACTCGCAGGCATGCTGTTCACCTGGCTATACACTCAACGCTGGTCAGCTCTTCATTTTCCTGACCACAAAAGCGAGACTTCAGAAATCATTGGAATCTCCACTACAGAATGTTCCAAACATTCACGGCGACTCTGGAATTCATTTGTATGTCCAGTCCAGGCAGATTTTCGTTACACCACTTGTGAATGTCCAAGTAACACAATGCTGGATTTTTGCGACCTGTTCACAATCGCAGGGGTGATGTTCAACTTTCTATCCACTCAACCCTAGTCAGCCCTTCATTTTCCTGTCCACACAACCCAGCCTTCAGAAACCATTATTATCTCCAGTACAGAATGTTCCATTCATTCACTGCGTATCCGGAATTCTTCTGAATCTCCACTCCATGCAGGTGTTCGTTACACTGCTGGTGAATATCCAAGAAACACAATGCTGGTTTTCAGCAGCCTGTTCAATCTCACAGGCGTGCTCTTCTACTGGCTATCCACTCAAACCTGGAAAACACTTCATTTTCCTGTACTCACAACCCAGACTATAGAAAACTTTGGAACCTCCACTAGAGAGTGTGCCATTCATTCGCTGAATCTGGAATTCATCTCAATCTCTACTCCAAACAGGCTTTGGTTTCACCACTGGTGAAAGTTCAAGTAACCCAATTCTGGTTTTCAGCGGCCTGTTCACACTCACAGGCGTGCTGTTAAACTGGCTATGCACTAAACTCTGGTCAGCTCTTCATTTTCCTTTCTACACAAAACAGACAGCAGAAATCATTGGATTCTCCACTATAAAATGTTCTATTAATTCAATCTGAATCTGGAATTCTTCCTCAATATCCACTGCAAGTAGACTTTCTTTACACCACTGGTGAATGTCCAAGTAACCCAATGCAGGTATTCAGCTGCCAATTCAAACCCGCAGGCGTGCTGTTCTACTGCCTGTCGACACAACTCTGGTAGGCTCTTCATTTTCCTGTCAACACAACCCATACTTCAGAAATCATTGGAATCTCCACTACAGAATGTGTCATTCATTCACTGAGAATCTGGAATTCATCTCATTCTCCAGAGGAGGTCGTCATTTTTTACTCCACTGGTGAATGTCCAAGAAACTCAAGGCTGGTTTTCATCGGCCTATTGACACTCGCAGGCGTGCTGTTAATCTGGCTGTCCATACAACTCTGGTCAGCTCTTCATTTTCCTTTCCACACAACCCAGACGTCAGAAATCATTGGAATCTCCACTACACAATTTTCCATTCATTCATTCCGAATCTGGAATTCATCTGAATCTGCAAATCCAGGTAGGCTTTCGTTACACCACAGGTGAACGTCCGAGTAAACCGAATGCTGATTTTCACACTCGCAGGCTTACTATTAAACTATTCAGAAATCATTGGCATCTCCATTAGAGATTTTTCCATTCATTCACTGCGACTTTGGAAAACATCTGAATTCCAACTCCAGGCGAGTTTTCGTTCCACCACTGGTGAATGTCCAAGTAACCCAATGCTGGTTTCCAGCGGCCTGTTCACACTCACAGGCGTGCTGTTCATCTGGCTATCCATGCAACCCTGGTCAGCTCTTCATTTTCCTCTCCACACAACCCAGACGTCAGAAATCATTGGAATCTCCACTACAGAATGTTCCACTCATTCACGGCGAATGTGGAATTCATCTGAAACTCCACTCCAGTCCGCCTTACATTACACAACTGGTGAATGTCCACGTAACCGAATGCTGATTTTCACACTCGCAGGCTTACTATTAAACTATTCAGAAATCATTGGCATCTCCCTTAGAGATTTTTCCATTCTTTCACTGCGAGTTTGGAAAACATCTGAATTCCAACTCCAGGCGAGTTTTCATTCCACCCCTGGTGAATGTCCAAGTAACCCATTGCTGGCTCTCAGCGGCCTGTTCTGACTCGCAGGCATGCTGTTCACCTGGCGATACACTCAACGCTGGTCAGCTCTTCATTTTCCTGACCACAAAAGCGAGACTTCAGAAATCATTGGAATCTCCACTACAGAATGTTCCAAACATTCACGGCGACTCTGGAATTCATTTGTATGTCCACTCCAGGCAGATTTTCGTTACACCACTTGTGAATGTCCAAATAACACAATGCTGGATTTTTGCGACCTGTTCACAATCGCAGCGGTGATGTTCAACTGGCTATCCACTCAACCCTAGTCAGCCCTTCATTTTCCTGTCCACACAACCCAGCCTTCAGAAACCATTATTATCTCCAGTACAGAATGTTCCATTCATTCACTGCGTATCCGGAATTCTTCTGAATCTCCACTCCATGCAGGTGTTCGTTACACTGCTGGTGAATATCCAAGAAACACAATGCTGGTTTTCAGCAGCCTGTTCAATCTCACAGGCGTGCTGTTCTACTGGCTATCCACTCAAACCTGGAAAACACTTCATTTTCCTGTACTCACAACCCAGACTACAGAAATCTTTGGAACCTCCACTAGAGAGTGTGCCATTCATTCGCTGAATCTGGAATTCATCTCAATCTCTACTCCACACAGGCTTTGGTTTCACCACTGGTGAAAGTTCAAGTAACCCAATTCTGGTTTTCAGCGGCCTGTTCACACTCACAGGCGTGCTGTTAAACTGGCTATGCACTAAACTCTGGTCAGCTCTTCATTTTCCTTTCTACACAAAACAGACAGCAGAAATCATTGGATTCTCCACTATAAAATGTTCTATTAATTCAATCTGAATCTGGAATTCTTCCTCAATATCCACTGCAAGTAGACTTTCTTTACACCACTGGTGAATGTCCAAGTAACCCAATGCAGGTATTCAGCTGCCAATTCAAACCCGCAGGCGTGCTGTTCTACTGCCTGTCGACACAACTCTGGTAGGCTCTTCATTTTCCTGTCAACACAACCCATACTTCAGAAATCATTGGAATCTCCACTACAGAATGTGTCATTCATTCACTGAGAATCTGGAATTCATCTCATTCTCCACAGGAGGTCGTCATTTTTTACTCCACTGGTGAATGTCCAAGAAACTCAAGGCTGGTTTTCATCGGCCTATTGACACTCGCAGGCGTGCTGTTAATCTGGCTGTCCATACAACCCTGGTCAGCTCTTCATTTTCCTCTCCACACAACCCAGACGTCAGAAATCATTGGAATCTCCACACAAAATTTTCCATTCATTCATTCCGAATCTGGAATTCATCTGAATCTGCAAATCCAGGTAGGCTTTCGTTACACCACAGGTGAACGTCCGAGTAAACCGAATGCTGATTTTCACACTCGCAGGCTTACTATTAAACTATTCAGAAATCATTGGCATCTCCATTAGAGATTTTTCCATTCATTCACTGCGACTTTGGAAAACATCTGAATTCCAACTCCAGGCGAGTTTTCGTTCCACCACTGGTGAATGTCCAAGTAACCCAATGCTGGTTTCCAGCGGCCTGTTCACACTCACAGGCGTGCTGTTCATCTGGCTATCCATGCAACCCTGGTCAGCTCTTCATTTTCCTCTCCACACAACCCAGACGTCAGAAATCATTGGAATCTCCACTACAGAATGTTCCACTCATTCACGGCGAATGTGGAATTCATCTGAAACTCCACTCCAGTCCGCCTTACATTACACAACTGGTGAATGTCCACGTAACCGAATGCTGATTTTCACACTCGCAGGCTTACTATTAAACTATTCAGAAATCATTGGCATCTCCCTTAGAGATTTTTCCATTCTTTCACTGCGAGTTTGGAAAACATCTGAATTCCAACTCCAGGCGAGTTTTCGTTCCACCCCTGGTGAATGTCCAAGTAACCCATTGCTGGCTCTCAGCGGCCTGTTCTGACTCGCAGGCATGCTGTTCACCTGGCTATACACTCAACGCTGGTCAGCTCTTCATTTTCCTGACCACTAAAGCGAGACTTCAGAAATCATTGGAATCTCCACTACAGAATGTTCCAAACATTCACGGCGACTCTGGAATTCATTTGTATGTCCACTCCAGGCAGATTTTCGTTACACCACTTGTGAATGTCCAAATAACACAATGCTGGATTTTTGCGACCTGTTCACAATCGCAGGGGTGATGTTCAACTGGCTATCCACTCAACCCTAGTCAGCCCTTCATTTTCCTGTCCACACAACCCAGCCTTCAGAAACCATTTTTATCTCCAGTACAGAATGTTCCATTCATTCACTGCGTATCCGGAATTCTTCTGAATCTCCACTCCATGCAGGTGTTCGTTACACTGCTGGTGAATATCCAAGAAACACAATGCTGGTTTTCAGCAGCCTGTTCAATCTCACAGGCGTGCTGTTCTACTGGCTATCCACTCAAACCTGGAAAACACTTCATTTTCCTGTACTCACAACCCAGACTACAGAAATCTTTGGAACCTCCACTAGAGAGTGTGCCATTCATTCGCTGAATCTGGAATTCATCTCAATCTCTACTCCAAACAGGCTTTGGTTTCACCACTGGTGAAAGTTCACGTAACCCAATTCTGGTTTTCAGCGGCCTGTTCACACTCACAGGCGTGCTGTTAAACTGGCTATGCACTAAACTCTGGTCAGCTCTTCATTTTCCTTTCTACACAAAACAGACAGCAGAAATCATTGGATTCTCCACTATAAAATGTTCTATTAATTCAATCTGAATCTGGAATTCTTCCTCAATATCCACTGCAAGTAGACTTTCTTTACACCACTGGTGAATGTCCAAGTAACCCAATGCAGGTATTCAGCTGCCAATTCAAACCCGCAGGCGTGCTGTTCTACTGCCTTTCGACACAACTCTGGTAGGCTATTCATTTTCCTGTCAACACAAACCATACTTCAGAAATCATTGGAATCTCCACTACAGAATGTGTCATTCATTCACTGAGAATCTGGAATTCATCTCATTCTCCACAGGAGGTCGTCATTTTTTACTCCACTGGTGAATGTCCAAGAAACTCAAGGCTGGTTTTCATCGGCCTATTGACACTCGCAGGCGTGCTGTTAATCTGGCTGTCCATACAACCCTGGTCAGCTCTTCATTTTCCTCTCCACACAACCCAGACGTCAGAAATCATTGGAATCTCCACACAAAATTTTCCATTCATTCATTCCGAATCTGGAATTCAACTGAATCTGCAAATCCAGGTAGGTTTTCGTTACACCACAGGTGAACGTCCGAGTAAACCGAATGCTGATTTTCACACTCGCAGGCTTACTATTAAACTATTCAGAAATCATTGGCATCTCCATTAGAGATTTTTCCATTCATTCACTGCGACTTTGGAAAACATCTGAATTCCAACTCCAGGCGAATTTTCGTTCCACCACTGGTGAATGTCCAAGTAACCCAATGCTGGTTTCCAGCGGCCTGTTCACACTCACAGGCGTGCTGTTCATCTGGCTATCCATGCAACCCTGGTCAGCTCTTCATTTTCCTCTCCACAAAACCCAGACGTCAGAAATCATTGGAATCTCCACTACAGAATGTTCCACTCATTCACGGCGAATGTGGAATTCATCTGAAACTCCACTCCAGTCCGCCTTACATTACACAACTGGTGAATGTCCACGTAACCGAATGCTGATTTTCACACTCGCAGGCTTACTATTAAACTATTCAGAAATCATTGGCATCTCCCTTAGAGATTTTTCCATTCTTTCACTGCGAGTTTGGAAAACATCTGAATTCCAACTCCAGGCGAGTTTTCGTTCCACCCCTGGTGAATGTCCAAGTAACCCATTGCTGGCTCTCAGCGGCCTGTTCTGACTCGCAGGCATGCTGTTCACCTGGCTATACACTCAACGCTGGTCAGCTCTTCATTTTCCTGACCACAAAAGCGAGACTTCAGAAATCATTGGAATCTCCACTACAGAATGTTCCAAACATTCACGGCGACTCTGGAATTCATTTGTATGTCCACTCCAGGCAGATTTTCGTTACACCACTTGTGAATGTCCAAGTAACACAATGCTGGATTTTTGCGACCTGTTCACAATCGCAGGGGTGATGTTCAACTTTCTATCCACTCAACCCTAGTCAGCCCTTCATTTTCCTGTCCACACAACCCAGCCTTCAGAAACCATTATTATCTCCAGTACAGAATGTTCCATTCATTCACTGCGTATCCGGAATTCTTCTGAATCTCCACTCCATGCAGGTGTTCGTTACACTGCTGGTGAATATCCAAGAAACACAATGCTGGTTTTCAGCAGCCTGTTCAATCTCACAGGCGTGCTCTTCTACTGGCTATCCACTCAAACCTGGAAAACACTTCATTTTCCTGTACTCACAACCCAGACTATAGAAAACTTTGGAACCTCCACTAGAGAGTGTGCCATTCATTCGCTGAATCTGGAATTCATCTCAATCTCTACTCCAAACAGGCTTTGGTTTCACCACTGGTGAAAGTTCAAGTAACCCAATTCTGGTTTTCAGCGGCCTGTTCACACTCACAGGCGTGCTGTTAAACTGGCTATGCACTAAACTCTGGTCAGCTCTTCATTTTCCTTTCTACACAAAACAGACAGCAGAAATCATTGGATTCTCCACTATAAAATGTTCTATTAATTCAATCTGAATCTGGAATTCTTCCTCAATATCCACTGCAAGTAGACTTTCTTTACACCACTGGTGAATGTCCAAGTAACCCAATGCAGGTATTCAGCTGCCAATTCAAACCCGCAGGCGTGCTGTTCTACTGCCTGTCGACACAACTCTGGTAGGCTCTTCATTTTCCTGTCAACACAACCCATACTTCAGAAATCATTGGAATCTCCACTACAGAATGTGTCATTCATTCACTGAGAATCTGGAATTCATCTCATTCTCCAGAGGAGGTCGTCATTTTTTACTCCACTGGTGAATGTCCAAGAAACTCAAGGCTGGTTTTCATCGGCCTATTGACACTCGCAGGCGTGCTGTTAATCTGGCTGTCCATACAACTCTGGTCAGCTCTTCATTTTCCTTTCCACACAACCCAGACGTCAGAAATCATTGGAATCTCCACTACACAATTTTCCATTCATTCATTCCGAATCTGGAATTCATCTGAATCTGCAAATCCAGGTAGGCTTTCGTTACACCACAGGTGAACGTCCGAGTAAACCGAATGCTGATTTTCACACTCGCAGGCTTACTATTAAACTATTCAGAAATCATTGGCATCTCCATTAGAGATTTTTCCATTCATTCACTGCGACTTTGGAAAACATCTGAATTCCAACTCCAGGCGAGTTTTCGTTCCACCACTGGTGAATGTCCAAGTAACCCAATGCTGGTTTCCAGCGGCCTGTTCACACAGGCGTGCTGTTCATCTGGCTATCCATGCAACCCTGGTCAGCTCTTCATTTTCCTCTCCACACAACCCAGACGTCAGAAATCATTGGAATCTCCACTACAGAATGTTCCACTCATTCACGGCGAATGTGGAATTCATCTGAAACTCCACTCCAGTCCGCCTTACATTACACAACTGGTGAATGTCCACGTAACCGAATGCTGATTTTCACACTCGCAGGCTTACTATTAAACTATTCAGAAATCATTGGCATCTCCCTTAGAGATTTTTCCATTCTTTCACTGCGAGTTTGGAAAACATCTGAATTCCAACTCCAGGCGAGTTTTCATTCCACCCCTGGTGAATGTCCAAGTAACCCATTGCTGGCTCTCAGCGGCCTGTTCTGACTCGCAGGCATGCTGTTCACCTGGCGATACACTCAACGCTGGTCAGCTCTTCATTTTCCTGACCACAAAAGCGAGACTTCAGAAATCATTGGAATCTCCACTACAGAATGTTCCAAACATTCACGGCGACTCTGGAATTCATTTGTATGTCCACTCCAGGCAGATTTTCGTTACACCACTTGTGAATGTCCAAATAACACAATGCTGGATTTTTGCGACCTGTTCACAATCGCAGCGGTGATGTTCAACTGGCTATCCACTCAACCCTAGTCAGCCCTTCATTTTCCTGTCCACACAACCCAGCCTTCAGAAACCATTATTATCTCCAGTACAGAATGTTCCATTCATTCACTGCGTATCCGGAATTCTTCTGAATCTCCACTCCATGCAGGTGTTCGTTACACTGCTGGTGAATATCCAAGAAACACAATGCTGGTTTTCAGCAGCCTGTTCAATCTCACAGGCGTGCTGTTCTACTGGCTATCCACTCAAACCTGGAAAACACTTCATTTTCCTGTACTCACAACCCAGACTACAGAAATCTTTGGAACCTCCACTAGAGAGTGTGCCATTCATTCGCTGAATCTGGAATTCATCTCAATCTCTACTCCACACAGGCTTTGGTTTCACCACTGGTGAAAGTTCAAGTAACCCAATTCTGGTTTTCAGCGGCCTGTTCACACTCACAGGCGTGCTGTTAAACTGGCTATGCACTAAACTCTGGTCAGCTCTTCATTTTCCTTTCTACACAAAACAGACAGCAGAAATCATTGGATTCTCCACTATAAAATGTTCTATTAATTCAATCTGAATCTGGAATTCTTCCTCAATATCCACTGCAAGTAGACTTTCTTTACACCACTGGTGAATGTCCAAGTAACCCAATGCAGGTATTCAGCTGCCAATTCAAACCCGCAGGCGTGCTGTTCTACTGCCTGTCGACACAACTCTGGTAGGCTCTTCATTTTCCTGTCAACACAACCCATACTTCAGAAATCATTGGAATCTCCACTACAGAATGTGTCATTCATTCACTGAGAATCTGGAATTCATCTCATTCTCCACAGGAGGTCGTCATTTTTTACTCCACTGGTGAATGTCCAAGAAACTCAAGGCTGGTTTTCATCGGCCTATTGACACTCGCAGGCGTGCTGTTAATCTGGCTGTCCATACAACCCTGGTCAGCTCTTCATTTTCCTCTCCACACAACCCAGACGTCAGAAATCATTGGAATCTCCACACAAAATTTTCCATTCATTCATTCCGAATCTGGAATTCATCTGAATCTGCAAATCCAGGTAGGCTTTCGTTACACCACAGGTGAACGTCCGAGTAAACCGAATGCTGATTTTCACACTCGCAGGCTTACTATTAAACTATTCAGAAATCATTGGCATCTCCATTAGAGATTTTTCCATTCATTCACTGCGACTTTGGAAAACATCTGAATTCCAACTCCAGGCGAGTTTTCGTTCCACCACTGGTGAATGTCCAAGTAACCCAATGCTGGTTTCCAGCGGCCTGTTCACACTCACAGGCGTGCTGTTCATCTGGCTATCCATGCAACCCTGGTCAGCTCTTCATTTTCCTCTCCACACAACCCAGACGTCAGAAATCATTGGAATCTCCACCACAGAATGTTCCACTCATTCACGGCGAATGTGGAATTCATCTGAAACTCCACTCCAGTCCGCCTTACATTACACAACTGGTGAATGTCCACGTAACCGAATGCTGATTTTCACACTCGCAGGCTTACTATTAAACTATTCAGAAATCATTGGCATCTCCCTTAGAGATTTTTCCATTCTTTCACTGCGAGTTTGGAAAACATCTGAATTCCAACTCCAGGCGAGTTTTCGTTCCACCCCTGGTGAATGTCCAAGTAACCCATTGCTGGCTCTCAGCGGCCTGTTCTGACTCGCAGGCATGCTGTTCACCTGGCTATACACTCAACGTTGGTCAGCTCTTCATTTTCCTGACCACTAAAGCGAGACTTCAGAAATCATTGGAATCTCCACTACAGAATGTTCCAAACATTCACGGCGACTCTGGAATTCATTTGTATGTCCACTCCAGGCAGATTTTCGTTACACCACTTGTGAATGTCCAAATAACACAATGCTGGATTTTTGCGACCTGTTCACAATCGCAGGGGTGATGTTCAACTGGCTATCCACTCAACCCTAGTCAGCCCTTCATTTTCCTGTCCACACAACCCAGCCTTCAGAAACCATTTTTATCTCCAGTACAGAATGTTCCATTCATTCACTGCGTATCCGGAATTCTTCTGAATCTCCACTCCATGCAGGTGTTCGTTACACTGCTGGTGAATATCCAAGAAACACAATGCTGGTTTTCAGCAGCCTGTTCAATCTCACAGGCGTGCTGTTCTACTGGCTATCCACTCAAACCTGGAAAACACTTCATTTTCCTGTACTCACAACCCAGACTACAGAAATCTTTGGAACCTCCACTAGAGAGTGTGCCATTCATTCGCTGAATCTGGAATTCATCTCAATCTCTACTCCAAACAGGCTTTGGTTTCACCACTGGTGAAAGTTCACGTAACCCAATTCTGGTTTTCAGCGGCCTGTTCACACTCACAGGCGTGCTGTTAAACTGGCTATGCACTAAACTCTGGTCAGCTCTTCATTTTCCTTTCTACACAAAACAGACAGCAGAAATCATTGGATTCTCCACTATAAAATGTTCTATTAATTCAATCTGAATCTGGAATTCTTCCTCAATATCCACTGCAAGTAGACTTTCTTTACACCACTGGTGAATGTCCAAGTAACCCAATGCAGGTATTCAGCTGCCAATTCAAACCCGCAGGCGTGCTGTTCTACTGCCTTTCGACACAACTCTGGTAGGCTATTCATTTTCCTGTCAACACAAACCATACTTCAGAAATCATTGGAATCTCCACTACAGAATGTGTCATTCATTCACTGAGAATCTGGAATTCATCTCATTCTCCACAGGAGGTCGTCATTTTTTACTCCACTGGTGAATGTCCAAGAAACTCAAGGCTGGTTTTCATCGGCCTATTGACACTCGCAGGCGTGCTGTTAATCTGGCTGTCCATACAACCCTGGTCAGCTCTTCATTTTCCTCTCCACACAACCCAGACGTCAGAAATCATTGGAATCTCCACACAAAATTTTCCATTCATTCATTCCGAATCTGGAATTCAACTGAATCTGCAAATCCAGGTAGGTTTTCGTTACACCACAGGTGAACGTCCGAGTAAACCGAATGCTGATTTTCACACTCGCAGGCTTACTATTAAACTATTCAGAAATCATTGGCATCTCCATTAGAGATTTTTCCATTCATTCACTGCGACTTTGGAAAACATCTGAATTCCAACTCCAGGCGAATTTTCGTTCCACCACTGGTGAATGTCCAAGTAACCCAATGCTGGTTTCCAGCGGCCTGTTCACACTCACAGGCGTGCTGTTCATCTGGCTATCCATGCAACCCTGGTCAGCTCTTCATTTTCCTCTCCACAAAACCCAGACGTCAGAAATCATTGGAATCTCCACTACAGAATGTTCCACTCATTCACGGCGAATGTGGAATTCATCTGAAACTCCACTCCAGTCCGCCTTACATTACACAACTGGTGAATGTCCACGTAACCGAATGCTGATTTTCACACTCGCAGGCTTACTATTAAACTATTCAGAAATCATTGGCATCTCCCTTAGAGATTTTTCCATTCTTTCACTGCGAGTTTGGAAAACATCTGAATTCCAACTCCAGGCGAGTTTTCGTTCCACCCCTGGTGAATGTCCAAGTAACCCATTGCTGGCTCTCAGCGGCCTGTTCTGACTCGCAGGCATGCTGTTCACCTGGCTATACACTCAACGCTGGTCAGCTCTTCATTTTCCTGACCACAAAAGCGAGACTTCAGAAATCATTGGAATCTCCACTACAGAATGTTCCAAACATTCACGGCGACTCTGGAATTCATTTGTATGTCCACTCCAGGCAGATTTTCGTTACACCACTTGTGAATGTCCAAGTAACACAATGCTGGATTTTTGCGACCTGTTCACAATCGCAGGGGTGATGTTCAACTTTCTATCCACTCAACCCTAGTCAGCCCTTCATTTTCCTGTCCACACAACCCAGCCTTCAGAAACCATTATTATCTCCAGTACAGAATGTTCCATTCATTCACTGCGTATCCGGAATTCTTCTGAATCTCCACTCCATGCAGGTGTTCGTTACACTGCTGGTGAATATCCAAGAAACACAATGCTGGTTTTCAGCAGCCTGTTCAATCTCACAGGCGTGCTCTTCTACTGGCTATCCACTCAAACCTGGAAAACACTTCATTTTCCTGTACTCACAACCCAGACTATAGAAAACTTTGGAACCTCCACTAGAGAGTGTGCCATTCATTCGCTGAATCTGGAATTCATCTCAATCTCTACTCCAAACAGGCTTTGGTTTCACCACTGGTGAAAGTTCAAGTAACCCAATTCTGGTTTTCAGCGGCCTGTTCACACTCACAGGCGTGCTGTTAAACTGGCTATGCACTAAACTCTGGTCAGCTCTTCATTTTCCTTTCTACACAAAACAGACAGCAGAAATCATTGGATTCTCCACTATAAAATGTTCTATTAATTCAATCTGAATCTGGAATTCTTCCTCAATATCCACTGCAAGTAGACTTTCTTTACACCACTGGTGAATGTCCAAGTAACCCAATGCAGGTATTCAGCTGCCAATTCAAACCCGCAGGCGTGCTGTTCTACTGCCTGTCGACACAACTCTGGTAGGCTCTTCATTTTCCTGTCAACACAACCCATACTTCAGAAATCATTGGAATCTCCACTACAGAATGTGTCATTCATTCACTGAGAATCTGGAATTCATCTCATTCTCCAGAGGAGGTCGTCATTTTTTACTCCACTGGTGAATGTCCAAGAAACTCAAGGCTGGTTTTCATCGGCCTATTGACACTCGCAGGCGTGCTGTTAATCTGGCTGTCCATACAACTCTGGTCAGCTCTTCATTTTCCTTTCCACACAACCCAGACGTCAGAAATCATTGGAATCTCCACTACACAATTTTCCATTCATTCATTCCGAATCTGGAATTCATCTGAATCTGCAAATCCAGGTAGGCTTTCGTTACACCACAGGTGAACGTCCGAGTAAACCGAATGCTGATTTTCACACTCGCAGGCTTACTATTAAACTATTCAGAAATCATTGGCATCTCCATTAGAGATTTTTCCATTCATTCACTGCGACTTTGGAAAACATCTGAATTCCAACTCCAGGCAAGTTTTCGTTCCACCACTGGTGAATGTCCAAGTAACCCAATGCTGGTTTCCAGCGGCCTGTTCACACAGGCGTGCTGTTCATCTGGCTATCCATGCAACCCTGGTCAGCTCTTCATTTTCCTCTCCACACAACCCAGACGTCAGAAATCATTGGAATCTCCACTACAGAATGTTCCACTCATTCACGGCGAATGTGGAATTCATCTGAAACTCCACTCCAGTCCGCCTTACATTACACAACTGGTGAATGTCCACGTAACCGAATGCTGATTTTCACACTCGCAGGCTTACTATTAAACTATTCAGAAATCATTGGCATCTCCCTTAGAGATTTTTCCATTCTTTCACTGCGAGTTTGGAAAACATCTGAATTCCAACTCCAGGCGAGTTTTCGTTCCACTCCTGGTGAATGTCCAAGTAACCCATTGCTGGCTCTCAGCGGCCTGTTCTGACTCGCAGGCATGCTGTTCACCTGGCGATACACTCAACGCTGGTCAGCTCTTCATTTTCCTGACCACAAAAGCGAGACTTCAGAAATCATTGGAATCTCCACTACAGAATGTTCCAAACATTCACGGCGACTCTGGAATTCATTTGTATGTCCACTCCAGGCAGATTTTCGTTACACCACTTGTGAATGTCCAAATAACACAATGCTGGATTTTTGCGACCTGTTCACAATCGCAGGGGTGATGTTCAACTGGCTATCCACTCAACCCTAGTCAGCCCTTCATTTTCCTGTCCACACAACCCAGCCTTCAGAAACCATTATTATCTCCAGTACAGAATGTTCCATTCATTCACTGCGTATCCGGAATTCTTCTGAATCTCCACTCCATGCAGGTGTTCGTTACACTGCTGGTGAATATCCAAGAAACACAATGCTGGTTTTCAGCAGCCTGTTCAATCTCACAGGCGTGCTGTTCTACTGGCTATCCACTCAAACCTGGAAAACACTTCATTTTCCTGTACTCACAACCCAGACTACAGAAATCTTTGGAACCTCCACTAGAGAGTGTGCCATTCATTCGCTGAATCTGGAATTCATCTCAATCTCTACTCCACACAGGCTTTGGTTTCACCACTGGTGAAAGTTCAAGTAACCCAATTCTGGTTTTCAGCGGCCTGTTCACACTCACAGGCGTGCTGTTAAACTGGCTATGCACTAAACTCTGGTCAGCTCTTCATTTTCCTTTCTACACAAAACAGACAGCAGAAATCATTGGATTCTCCACTATAAAATGTTCTATTAATTCAATCTGAATCTGGAATTCTTCCTCAATATCCACTGCAAGTAGACTTTCTTTACACCACTGGTGAATGTCCAAGTAACCCAATGCAGGTATTCAGCTGCCAATTCAAACCCGCAGGAGTGCTGTTCTACTGCCTGTCGACACAACTCTGGTAGGCTCTTCATTTTCCTGTCAACACAACCCATACTTCAGAAATCATTGGAATCTCCACTACAGAATGTGTCATTCATTCACTGAGAATCTGGAATTCATCTCATTCTCCACAGGAGGTCGTCATTTTTTACTCCACTGGTGAATGTCCAAGAAACTCAAGGCTGGTTTTCATCGGCCTATTGACACTCGCAGGCGTGCTGTTAATCTGGCTGTCCATACAACCCTGGTCAGCTCTTCATTTTCCTCTCCACACAACCCAGACGTCAGAAATCATTGGAATCTCCACACAAAATTTTCCATTCATTCATTCCGAATCTGGAATTCATCTGAATCTGCAAATCCAGGTAGGCTTTCGTTACACCACAGGTGAACGTCCGAGTAAACCGAATGCTGATTTTCACACTCGCAGGCTTACTATTAAACTATTCAGAAATCATTGGCATCTCCATTAGAGATTTTTCCATTCATTCACTGCGACTTTGGAAAACATCTGAATTCCAACTCCAGGCGAGTTTTCGTTCCACCACTGGTGAATGTCCAAGTAACCCAATGCTGGTTTCCAGCGGCCTGTTCACAATCACAGGCGTGCTGTTCATCTGGCTATCCATGCAACCCTGGTCAGCTCTTCATTTTCCTCTCCACACAACCCAGACGTCAGAAATCATTGGAATATCCACTACAGAATGTTCCACTCATTCACGGCGAATGTGGAATTCATCTGAAACTCCACTCCAGTCCGCCTTACATTACACAACTGGTGAATGTCCACGTAACCGAATGCTGATTTTCACACTCGCAGGCTTACTATTAAACTATTCAGAAATCATTGGCATCTCCCTTAGAGATTTTTCCATTCTTTCACTGCGAGATTGGAAAACATCTGAATTCCAACTCCAGGCGCGTTTTCGTTCCACCCCTGGTGAATGTCCAAGTAACCCATTGCTGGCTCTCAGCGGCCTGTTCTGACTCGCAGGCATGCTGTTCACCTGGCTATACACTCAACGCTGGTCAGCTCTTCATTTTCCTGACCACAAAAGCGAGACTTCAGAAATCATTGGAATCTCCACTACAGAATGTTCCAAACATTCACGGCGACTCTGGAATTCATTTGTATGTCCACTCCAGGCAGATTTTCGTTACACCACTTGTGAATGTCCAAGTAACACAATGCTGGATTTTTGCGACCTGTTCACAATCGCAGGGGTGATGTTCAACTGGCTATCCACTCAACCCTAGTCAGCCCTTCATTTTCCTGTCCACACAACCCAGCCTTCAAAAACCATTATTATCTCCAGTACAGAATGTTTCATTCATTCACTGCGTATCCGGAATTCTTCTGAATCTCCACTCCATGCAGGTGTTCGTTACACTGCTGGTGAATATCCAAGAAACACAATGCTGGTTTTCAGCAGCCTGTTCAATCTCACAGGCGTGCTGTTCTACTGGCTATCCACTCAAACCTGGAAAACACTTCATTTTCCTGTACTCACAACCCAGACTACAGAAATCTTTGGAACCTCCACTAGAGAGTGTGCCATTCATTCGCTGAATCTGGAATTCATCTCAATCTCTACTCCACACAGGCTTTGGTTTCACCACTGGTGAAAGTTCAAGTAACACAATTCTGGTTTTCAGCGGCTTGTTCACACTCACAGGCGTGCTGTTAAACTGGCTATGCACTAAACTCTGGTCAGCTCTTCATTTTCCTTTCTACACAAAACAGACAGCAGAAATCATTGGATTCTCCACTATAAAATGTTCTATTAATTCAATCTGAATCTGGAATTCTTCCTCAATATCCACTGCAAGTAGACTTTCTTTACACCACTGGTGAATGTCCAAGTAACCCAATGCAGGTATTCAGCTGCCAATTCAAACCCGCAGGCGTGCTGTTCTACTGCCTGTCGACACAAATCTGGTAGGCTCTTCATTTTCCTGTCAACACAACCCATACTTCAGAAATCATTGGAATCTCCACTACAGAATGTGTCATTCATTCACTGAGAATCTGGAATTCATCTCATTCTCCACAGGAGGTCGTCATTTTTTACTCCACTGGTGAATGTCCAAGAAACTCAAGGCTTGTTTTCATCGGCCTATTGACACTCGTAGGCGTGCTGTTAATCTGGCTGTCCATACAACCCTGGTCAGCTCTTCATTTTCCTCTCCACACAACCCAGACGTCAGAAATCATTGGAATCTCCACTACAAAATTTTCCATTCATTCATTCCGAATCTGGAATTCATCTGAATCTGAAAATCCAGGTAGGCTTTCGTTACACCACAGGTGAACGTCCGAGTAAACCGAATGCTGATTTTCACACTCACAGGCTTACTATTAAACTATTCAGAAATCATTGACATCTCCATTAGAGATTTTTCCATTCATTCACTGCGACTTTGGAAAACATCTGAATTCCAACTCCAGGCGAGTTTTCGTTCCACCCCTGGTGAATGTCCAAGTAACCCATTGCTGGCTCTCAGCGGCCTGTTCTGACTCGCAGGCATGCTGTTCACCTGGCTATACACTCAACGCTGGTCAGCTCTTCATTTTCCTGACCACTAAAGCGAGACTTCAGAAATCATTGGAATCTCCACTACAGAATGTTCCAAACATTCACGGCGACTCTGGAATTCATTTGTATGTCCACTCCAGGCAGATTTTCGTTACACCACTTGTGAATGTCCAAATAACACAATGCTGGATTTTTGCGACCTGTTCACAATCGCAGGGGTGATGTTCAACTGGCTATCCACTCAACCCTAGTCAGCCCTTCATTTTCCTGTCCACACAACCCAGCCTTCAGAAACCATTATTATCTCCAGTACAGAATGTTCCATTCATTCACTGCGTATCCGGAATTCTTCTGAATCTCCACTCCATGCAGGTGTTCGTTACACTGCTGGTGAATATCCAAGAAACACAATGCTGGTTTTCCGCAGCCTGTTCAATCTCACAGGCGTGCTGTTCTACTGGCTATCCACTCAAACCTGGAAAACACTTCATTTTCCTGTACTCACAACCCAGACTACAGAAATCTTTCTAACCTCCACTAGAGAGTGTGCCATTCATTCGCTGAATCTGGAATTCATCTCAAACTCTACTCCAAACAGGCTTTGGTTTCACCACTGGTGAAAGTTCACGTAACCCAATTCTGGTTTTCAGCGGCCTGTTCACACTCACAGGCGTGCTGTTAAACTGGCTATGCACTAAACTCTGGTCAGCTCTTCATTTTCCTTTCTACACAAAACAGACAGCAGAAATCATTGGATTCTCCACTATAAAATGTTCTATTAATTCAATCTGAATCTGGAATTCTTCCTCAATATCCACTGCAAGTAGACTTTCTTTACACCACTGGTGAATGTCCAAGTAACCCAATGTAGGTATTCAGCTGCCAATTCAAACCCGCAGGCGTGCTGTTCTACTGCCTGTCGACACAACTCTGGTAGGCTCATCATTTTCCTGTCAACACAACCCATACTTCAGAAATCATTGGAATCTCCACTACAGAATGTGTCATTCATTCACTGAGAATCTGGAATTCATCTCATTCTCCACAGGAGGTCGTCATTTTATACTCCACTGGTGAATGTCCAAGAAACTCAAGGCTGGTTTTCATCGGCCTATTGACACTCGCAGGCGTGCTGTTAATCTGGCTGTCCATACAACCCTGGTCAGCTCTTCATTTTCCTGTCCACATAACCCAGACGTCAGAAATCATTGGAATCTCCACTACAAAATTTTCCATTCATTCATTCCGAATCTGGAATTCAACTGAATCTGCAAATCCAGGTAGGTTTTCTTTACACCACAGGTGAACGTCCGAGTAAACCGAATGCTGATTTTCACACTCGCAGGCTTACTATTAAACTATTCAGAAATCATTGGCATCTCCATTAGAGATTTTTCCATTCATTCACTGCGACTTTGGAAAACATCTGAATTCCAACTCCAGGCGAATTTTCGTTCCACCACTGGTGAATGTCCAAGTAACCCAATGCTGGTTTCCAGCGGCCTGTTCACACTCACAGGCGTGCTGTTCCTCTGGCTATCCATGCAACCCTGGTCAGCTCTTCATTTTCCTCTCCACACAACCCAGACGTCAGAAATCATTGGAATCTCCACTACAGAATGTTCCACTCATTCACGGCGAATGTGGAATTCATCTGAAACTTCACTCCAGTCCGCCTTACATTACACAACTGGTGAATGTCCACGTAACCGAATGCTGATTTTCACACTCGCAGGCTTACTATTAAACTATTCAGAAATCATTGGCATCTCCCTTAGAGATTTTTCCATTCTTTCACTGCGAGTTTGGAAAACATCTGAATTCCAACTCCAGGCGAGTTTTCGTTCCACCACTGGTGAATGTCCAAGTAACCCATTGCTGGCTCTCAGCGGCCTGTTCCGACTCGCAGGCATGCTGTTCACCTGGCTATACACTCAACGCTGGTCAGCTCTTCATTTTCCTGACCACAAAAGCGAGACTTCAGAAATCATTGGAATCTCCACTACAGAATATTCCAAACATTCACGGCGACTCTGGAATTCATTTGTATGTCCACTCCAGGCAGATTTTCGTTACACCACTTGTGAATGTCCAAGTAACACAATGCTGGATTTTTGCGACCTGTTCACAATCGCAGGGGTGATGTTCAACTGGCTATCCACTCAACCCTAGTCAGCCCTTCATTTTCCTGTCCACACAACCCAGCCTTCAGAAACCATTATTATCTCCAGTACAGAATGTTCCATTCATTCACTGCGTATCCGGAATTCTTCTGAATCTCCACTCCATGCAGGTGTTCGTTACACTGCTGGTGAATATCCAAGAAACACAATGCTGGTTTTCAGCAGCCTGTTCAATCTCACAGGCGTGCTGTTCTACTGGCTATCCACTCAAACCTGGAAAACACTTCGTTTTCCTGTACTCACAACCCAGACTACAGAAATCTTTGGAACCTCCACTAGAGAGTGTGCCATTCATTCGCTGAATCTGGAATTCATCTCAATCTCTACTCCACACAGCCTTTAGTTTCACCACTAGTGAAAGTTCAAGTAACCCAATTCTGGTTTTCAGCGGCCTGTTCACACTCACAGGCGTGCTGTTAAACTGGCTATGCACTAAACTCTGGTCAGCTCTTCATTTTCCTTTCTACACAAAACAGACAGCAGAAATCATTGGATTCTCCACTATAAAATGTTCTATTAATTCAATCTGAATCTGGAATTCTTCCTCAATATCCACTGCAAGTAGACTTTCTTTACACCACTGGTGAATGTCCAAGTAACCCAATGCAGGTATTCAGCTGCCAATTCAAACCCGCAGGCGTGCTGTTCTACTGCCTGTCGACACAACTATGGTAGGCTCTTCATTTTCCTGTCAACACAACCCATACTTCAGAAATCATTGGAATCTCCACTACAGAATGTGTCATTCATTCACTGAGAATCTGGAATTCATCTCATTCTCCACAGGAGGTCGTCATTTTTTACTCCACTGGTGAATGTCCAAGAAACTCAAGGCTGGTTTTCATCGGCCTGTTGACACTCGCAGGCGTGCTGTTAATCTGGCTGTCCATACAACCCTGGTCAGCTCTTCATTTTCCTCTCCACACAACCCAGACGTCAGAAATCATTGGAATCTCCACTACAAAATTTTCCATTCATTCATTCCGAATCTGGAATTCATCTGAATCTGCAAATCCAGGTAGGCTTTCGTTACACCACAGGTGAACGTCCGAGGAAACCGAATGCTGATTTTCACACTCGCAGGCTTACTATTAAACTATTCAGAAATCATTGGCATCTCCATTAGAGATTTTTCCATTCATTCACTGCGACTTTGGAAAACATCTGAATTCCAACTCCAGGCGAGTTTTCGTTCCACCACTGGTGAAAGTCCAAGTAACCCAATGCTGTCTTTCAGCGGCCTGTTCACACTCCTAGGCGTGCTGTTCTACTGGCTATCCACTCAACCCTGGTCAATTCTTCATTTTCCTGTCCACACAACCCCGACTTCAAAAATCATTGGAATGTCCACCCCTGAATGTGCCATTCATTCACTGAGAATCTGAAATTCATCTCCATCTCCAAATAAATAAAGGCAGACTTTCGTTACACCACTGGTGAATGTACAAGTAAACCAATGCTGGTTTTCAGAGGCCTGTTCACATTCTCAGGCGTGTTGTTTAACTGGATATCCACTCAACCCTGGTCAGCTCTTCATTTTCCTGCGCACACAAACCAGACGTCAGAAATCATTGGAATCTTGACTACAGAATGTTCCGTTCATTCACTGCGAATCTTGAATTCATCTGCATCTGCACTCCAGGAAGTTACACCACTGGTTAATGTTCCAGTAATCCAATTCTGATTTTCACCGTCCTGGTCACTCTCGCTGGCGTTCTGTTCAATTGATTATCTAATCAAACATGGTCAGCCCTTCATTTTTCTGGTCACGAAACCCAGATGTCAGAAAAAATTGGAATCTCCGCTAGAGAATGTGCCATTCGTTCACTGCGAATCTGATATTCATCTCAATATCCACTTGAAGGCAGACTTCCTTTACACCACAGGTAAATGTCCAAGTAATGCAGTGCTTGTGTCCTGCGGCCTGTTCACACTCGCAGGCGTGCTGTTCTTCTGGCTATCCACTCAAACCAGGTCAGCTCTTCATTTTCCTGTCGATACAACACAGATGTCAGAAATCATTGGAATCTCCTCGACAGACTCTACTATTCATTCACTGCGAATCTGGAATTCATCTCAATCTCCACTCCACGCAGTCTTTCGTTACACCAGTGGAGAATGTCCAAGTAGCCCAATGCTGGTTTCCAGCGGCCTGTTCACACTCACAGGCGTGCTGTTCATCTGGCTATCCATGCAACCCTGGTCAGCTCTTCATTTTCCTCTCCACACAACGCAGACATCAGAAATCATTGGAATCTTCACTACAGAATGTTCCACTCATTCACGGCGAATGTGGAATTCATCTGAAACTCCACTCCCGTCCGCCTTACATTACACAACTGGTGAATGTCCACGTAACCGAATGCTGATTTTCACACTCGCAGGCTTACTATTAAACTATTCAGAAATCATTGGCATCTCCCTTAGAGATTTTTCCATTCTTTCACTGCGAGTTTGGAAAACATCTGAATTCCAACTCCAGCCGAGTTTTCGTTCCACCACTGGTGAATGTCCAAGTAACCCATTGCTGGCTCTCAGCGGCCTATTCCGACTCGCAGGCATGCTGTTCACCTGGCTATACACTCAACGCTGGTCAGCTCTTCATTTTCCTGACCACAAAAGCGAGACTTCAGAAATCATTGGAATCTCCACTACAGAATGTTCCAAACATTCACGGCGACTCTGGAATTCATTTGTATGTCCACTCCAGGCAGATTTTCGTTACACCAATTGTGAATGTCCAAGTAACACAATGCTGGATTTTTGCGACCTGTTCACAATCACAGGGGTGATGTTCAACTGGCTATCCACTCAACCCTAGTCAGCCCTTCATTTTCCTGTCCACACAACCCAGCCTTCAGAAACCATTATTATCTCCAGTACAGAATGTTCCATTCATTCACTGCGTATCCGGAATTCTTCTGAATCTCCACTCCATGCAGTGTTCGTTACACTGCTGGTGAATATCCAAGAAACACAATGCTGGTTTTCAGCAGCCTGTTCACTCTCACAGGCGTGCTGTTCTACTGGCTATCCACTCAAACCTGGAAAACACTTCATTTTCCTGTACTCACAACCCAGACTACAGAAATCTTTTGAACCTCCAATAGAGAGTGTGCCATTCATTCGCTGAATCTGGAATTCATCTCATTCTCCACAGGAGGTCGTCATTTTTTACTCCACTGGTGAATGTCCATGAAACTCAAGGCTGGTTTTCATCGGCCTGTTGACACTCGCAGGCGTGCTGTTAATCTGGCTGTCCATACAACCCTGGTCAGCTCTTCATTTTCCTCTCCACACAACCCAGACGTCAGAAATCATTGGAATCTCCACTACAAAATTTTCCATTCATTCATTCCGAATCTGGAATTCATCTGAATCTGCAAATCCAGGTAGGCTTTCGTTACACCACAGGTGAACGTCCGAGTAAACCGAATGCTGATTTTCACACTCGCAGGCTTACTATTAAACTATTCAGAAATCATTGGCATCTCCATTAGAGATTTTTCCATTCATTCACTGCGACTTTGGAAAACATCTGAATTCCAACTCCAGGCGAGTTTTCGTTCCACCACTGGTGAAAGTCCAAGTAACCCAATGCTGTCTTTCAGCGGCCTGTTCACACTCGTAGGCGTGCTGTTCTACTGGCTGTCCACTCAACCCTGGTCAATTCTTCATTTTCCTGTCCACACAACCCCGACTTCAAAAATCATTGGAATCTCCACCCCTGAATGTGCCATTCATTCACTGAGAATCTGAAATTCATCCCCTTCTCCAAATAAATAAAGGCCGACTTTCGTTACACCACTGGTGAATGTACAAGTAAACCAATGCTGGTTTTCAGAGGCCTGTTCACATTCTCAGGCGTGTTGTTTAACTGGATATCCACTCAACCCTGGTCAGCTCTTCATTTTCCTGCGCACACAACCCAGACTTCAGAAATCATTGGAATCTCGACTACAGAATGTTCCGTTCATTCACTGCGAATCTGGAATTCATCTGCATCTGCACTCCAGGAAGTTACACCACTGGTTAATGTACCAGTAATCCAATTCTGATTTTCACCGTCCTGGTCACTCTCGCTGGCGTTCTGTTCAATTGATTATCTAATCAAACATGGTCAGCCCTTCATTTTTCTGGTCACGAAACCCAGATGTCAGAAAAAATTGGAATCTCCGCTACAGAATGTGCCATTCGTTCACTGCGAATCTGATATTCATCTCAATATCCACTTGAAGGCAGACTTCCTTTACACCACAGGTAAATGTCCAAGTAATGCAGTGCTTGTGTCCTGCGGCCTGTTCACACTCGCAGGCGTGCTGTTCTTCTGGCTATCCACTCAAACCAGGTCAGCTCTTCATTTTCCTGTCGATACAACACAGATGTCAGAAATCATTGGAATCTCCTCGAAAGACTCTGCTATTCATTCACTGCGAATCTGGAATTCATCTCAATCTCCACTCCACGCAGTCTTTCGTTACACCAGTGGTGAATGTCCAAGTAGCCCAATGCTGGTTTCCAGCGGCCTGTTCACACTCACAGGCGTGCTGTTCATCTGGCTATCCATGCAACCCTGGTCAGCTCTTCATTTTCCTCTCCACACAACGCAGACGTCAGAAATCATTGGAATCTCCACTACAGAATGTTCCACTCATTCACGGCGAATGTGAAATTCATCTGAAACTCCACTCCAGTCCGCCTTACATTACACAACTGGTGAATGTCCACGTAACCGAATGCTGATTTTCACACTCGCAGGCTTACTATTAAACTATTCAGAAATCATTGGCATCTCCCTTAGAGATTTTTCCATTCTTTCACTGCGAGTTTGGAAAACATCTGAATTCCAACTCCAGGCGAGTTTTCGTTCCACCACTGGTGAATGTCCAAGTAACCCATTGCTGGCTCTCAGCGGCCTGTTCAGACTCGCAGGCATGCTGTTCACCTGGCTATACACTCAACGCTGGTCAGCTCTTCATTTTACTGTCCACAAAAGCGAGACTTCAGAAATCATTGGAATCTCCACTACAGAATGTTCCAAACATTCACGGCGACTCTGGAATTCATTTGTATGTCCACTCCAGGCATATATTCGTTACACCACTTGTGAATGTCCAAGTAACACAATGCTGGGTTTTTGCGACCTGTTCACAATCGCAGGGGTGATGTTCAACTGGTTATCCACTCAACCCTAGTCAGCCCTTCATTTTCCTGTCCACACAACCCAGCCTTCAGAAACCATTATTATCTCCAGTACAGAATGTTCCATTCATTCACTGCGTATCCGGAATTCTTCTGAATCTCCACTCCATGCAGGTGTTCGTTACACTGCTGGTGAATATCCAAGAAACAAAATGCTGGTTTTCAGCAGCCTATTCACTCTCACAGGCGTGCTGTTCTACCGGCTATCCACTCAAACCTGGAAAACACTTCATTTTCCTGTACTCACAACCCAGACTACAGAAATCTTTGGAACCTCCACTAGAGAGTGTGCCATTCATTCGCTGAATCTGGAATTCATCTCAATCTCTACTCCAAACAGGCTTTGGTTTCACCACTGGTGAAAGTTCAAGTAACCCAATTCTGGTTTTCAGCGGCCTGTTCACACTCACAGGCGTGCTCTTAAACTGGCTATGCACTAAACTCTGGTCAGCTCTTCATTTTCCTTTCTACACAAAACAGACAGCAGAAGTCATTGGATTCTCCACTATAAAATGTTCTATTAATTCAATCTGAATCTGGAATTCTTCCTCAATATCCACTGCAAGTAGACTTTCTTTACACCACTGGTGAATGTCCAAGTAACCCAATGCAGGTATTCAGCTGCCAATTCAAACCCGCAGGCGTTCTGTTCTACTGCCTGTTGACACAACTCTGGTAGGCTCTTCATTTTCCTGTCAACACAACCCAGACTTCAGATATCATTGGAATCTCCACTACAGAATGTGTCATTCATTCACTGAGAATCTGGAATTCATCTCATTCTCCACAGGAGGTCGTCATTTTTTACTCCACTGGTGAATGTCCAAGAAACTCAAGGCTGGTTTTCATCGGCCTGTTGACACTCGCAGGCGTGCTGTTAATCTGGCTGTCCATACAACCCTGGTCAGCTATTCATTTTCCTCTCCACACAACCCAGACGTCAGAAATCATTGGAATCTCCACTAGAAAATTTTCCATTCATTCATTCCGAATCTGGAATTCATCTGAATCTGCAAATCCAGGTAGGCTTTCGTTACACCACAGGTGAACGTCCGAGTAAACCGAATGCTGATTTTCACACTCGCAGGCTTACTATTAAACTATTCAGAAATCATTGGCATCTCCATTAGAGATTTTTCCATTCATTCACTGCGACTTTGGAAAACATCTGAATTCCAACTCCAGGCGAGTTTTCGTTCCACCACTGGTGAAAGTCCAAGTAACCCAATGCTGTCTTTCAGCGGCCTGTTCACACTCGTAGGCGTGCTGTTCTACTGGCTATCCACTCAACCCTGGTCAATTCTTCATTTTCCTGTCCACACAACCCCGACTTCAAAAATCATTGGAATCTCCACCCCTGAATGTGCCATTCATTCACTGAGAATCTGAAATTCATCTCCATCTCCAAATAAATAAAGGCCGACTTTCGTTACACCACTGGTGAATGTACAAGTAAACCAATGCTGGTTTTCAGAGGCCTGTTCACATTCTCAGGCGTGTTGTTTAACTGGATATCCACTCAACCCTGGTCAGCTCTTCATTTTCCTGCGCACACAACCCAGACCTCAGAAATCATTGGAATCTCGACTACAGAATGTTCCGTTCATTCACTGCGAATCTGGAATTCATCTGCATCTGCACTCCAGGAAGTTACACCACTGGTTAATGTTCCAGTAATCCAATTCTGATTTTCACCGTCCTGGTCACTCTCGCTGGCGTTCTGTTCAATTGATTATCTAATCAAACATGGTCAGCCCTTCATTTTCCTGGTCACGAAACCCAGATGTCAGAAAAAATTGGAATCTCCGCTAGAGAATGTGCCATTCGTTCACTGCAAATCTGATATTCATCTCAATATCCACTTGAAGGCAGACTTCCTTTACACCACAGGTAAATGTCCAAGTAATGCAGTGCTTGTGTTCTGCGGCCTGTTCACACTCGCAGGCGTGCTGTTCTTCTGGCTATCCACTCAAACCAGGTCAGCTCTTCATTTTCCTGTCGATACAACACAGATGTCAGAAATCATTGGAATCTCCTCGACAGACTCTGCTATTCATTCACTGCGAATCTGGAATTCATCTCAATCTCCACTCCACGCAGTCTTTCGTTACACCAGTGCTGAATGTCCAAGTAGCCCAATGCTGGTTTCCAGCGGCCTGTTCACACTCACAGGCGTGCTGTTCATCTGGCTATCCATGCAACCCTGGTCAGCTCTTCATTTTCCTCTCCACACAACGCAGACGTCAGAAATCATTGGAATCTCCACTACAGAATGTTCCACTCATTCACGGCGAATGTGGAATTCATCTGAAACTCCACTCCAGTCCGCCTTACATTACACAACTGGTGAATGTCCACGTAACCGAATGCTGATTTTCACACTCGCAGGCTTACTATTAAACTATTCAGAAATCATTGGCATCTCCCTTAGAGATTTTTCCATTCATTCACTGCGAGTTTGGAAAACATCTGAATTCCAACTCCAGGCGAGTTTTCGTTCCACCACTGGTGAATGTCCAAGTAACCCATTGCTGGCTCTCAGCGGCCTGTTCAGACTCGCAGGCATGCTGTTCACCTGGCTATACACTCAACGCTGGTCAGCTCTTCATTTTACTGTCCACAAAAGCGAGACTTCAGAAATCATTGGAATCTCCACGACAGAATGTTCCAAACATTCACGGCGACTCTGGAATTCATTTGTATGTCCACTCCAGGCAGATATTCGTTACACCACTTGTGAATGTCCAAGTAACACAATGCTGGGTTTTTGCGACCTGTTCACAATCGCAGGGGTGATGTTCAACTGGTAATCCACTCAACCCTAGTCAGCCCTTCATTTTCCTGTCCACACAACCCAGCCTTCAGAAACCATTATTATCTCCAGTACAGAATGTTCCATTCATTCACTGCGTATCCGGAATTCTTCTGAATCTCCACTCCATGCAGGTGTTCGTTACACTGCTGGTGAATATCCAAGAAACAAAATGCTGGTTTTCAGCAGCCTATTCACTCTCACAGGCGTGCTGTTCTACTGGCTATCCACTCAAACCTGGAAAACACTTCATTTTCCTGTACTCACAACCCAGACTACAGAAATCTTTGGAACCTCCACTAGAGAGTGTGCCATTCATTCGCTGAATCTGGAATTCATCTCAATCTCTACTCCAAACAGGCTTTGGTTTCACCACTGGTGAAAGTTCAAGTAACCCAATTCTGGTTTTCAGCGGCCTGTTCACACTCACAGGCGTGCTCTTAAACTGGCTATGCACTAAACTCTGGTCAGCTCTTCATTTTCCTTTCTACACAAAACTGACAGCAGAAATCATTGGATTCTCCACTATAAAATGTTCTACTAATTCAATCTGAATCTGGAATTCTTCCTCAATATCCACTGCAAGTAGACTTTCTTTACACCACTGGTGAATGTCCAAGTAACCCAATGCAGGTATTCAGCTGCCAATTCAAACCCGCAGGCGTTCTGTTCTACTGCCTGTCGACACAACTCTGGTAGGCTCTTCATTTTCCTGTCAACACAACCCATACTTCAGAAATCATTGGAATCTCCACTACAGAATGTGTCATTCATTCACTGAGAATCTGGAATTCATCTCATTCTCCAGAGGAGGTCGTCATTTTTTACTCCACTGGTGAATGTCCAAGAAACTCAAGGCTGGTTTTCATCGGCCTATTGACACTCGCAGGCGTGCTGTTAATCTGGCTGTCCATACAACCCTGGTCAGCTCTTCATTTTCCTCTCCACACAACCCAGACGTCAGAAATCATTGGAATCTCCACTAGAAAATTTTCCATTCATTCATTACGAGTCTGGAATTCATCTGAATCTGCAAATCCAGGTAGGCTTTCGTTACACCACAGGTGAACGTCCGAGTAAACCGAATGCTGATTTTCACACTCGCAGGCTTACTATTAAACTATTCAGAAATCATTGGCATCTCCATTAGAGATTTTTCCATTCATTCACTGCGACTTTGGAAAACATCTGAATTCCAACTCCAGGCGAGTTTTCGTTCCACCACTGGTGAAAGTCCAAGTAACCCAATGCTGTCTTTCAGCGGCCTGTTCACACTCGTAGGCGTGCTGTTCTACTGGCTATCCACTCAACCCTGGTCAATTCTTCATTTTCCTGTCCACACAACCCCGACTTCAAAAATCATTGGAATCTCCACCCCTGAATGTGCCATTCATTCACTGAGAATCTGAAATTCATCTCCATCTCCAAATAAATAAAGGCAGACTTTCGTTACACCACTGGTGAATGTACAAGTAAACCAATGCTGGTTTTCAGAGGCCTGTTCACATTCTCAGGCGTGTTGTTTAACTGGATATCCACTCAACCCTGGTCAGCTCTTCATTTTCCTGCGCACACAACCCAGACCTCAGAAATCATTGGAATCTCGACTACAGAATGTTCCGTTCATTCACTGCGAATCTGGAATTCATCTGCATCTGCACTCCAGGAAGTTACACCACTGGTTAATGTTCCAGTAATCCAATTCTGATTTTCACCGTCCTGGTCACTCTCGCTGGCGTTCTGTTCAATTGATTATCTAATCAAACATGGTCAGCCCTTCATTTTCCTGGTCACGAAACCCAGATGTCAGAAAAAATTGGAATCTCCGCTAGAGAATGTGCCATTCGTTCACTGCAAATCTGATATTCATCTCAATATCCACTTGAAGGCAGACTTCCTTTACACCACAGGTAAATGTCCAAGTAATGCAGTGCTTGTGTTCTGCGGCCTGTTCACACTCGCAGGCGTGCTGTTCTTCTGGCTATCCACTCACACCAGGTCAGCTCTTCATTTTCCTGTCGATACAACACAGATGTCAGAAATCATTGGAATCTCCTCGACAGACTCTGCTATTCATTCACTGCGAATCTGGAATTCATCTCAATCTCCACTCCACGCAGTCTTTCGTTACACCAGTGGTGAATGTCCAAGTAGCCCAATGATGGTTTTCAGCGGCCTGTTCACACTCACAGGCGTGCTGTTCATCTGGCTATCCATGCAACCCTGGTCAGCTCTTCATTTTCCTCTCCACACAACCGAGACGTCAGAAATCATTGGAATCTCCACTACAGAATGTTCCACTCATTCACGGCGAATGTGGAATTCATCTGAAACTCCACTCCAGTCCGCCTTACATTACACAACTGGTGAATGTCCACGGAACCGAATGCTGATTTTCACACTCGCAGGCTCACTATTAAACTATTCAGAAATCATTGGAATCTCCATTAGAGATTTTTCCATTCTTTCACTGCGAGTTTGGAAAACATCTGAATTCCTACTACAGGCAAGTTTTCATTACACCACTGGTGAATGTCCAAGTAACCCATTGCTGGCTCTCAGCGGCCTGTTCCGACTCGCAGGCATGCTGTTCACCTGGCTATACACTCCACGCTGGTCAGCTCTTCATTTTCCTGTCCACAAAAGCGAGACTTCAGAAATCATTGGAATCTCCACTACAGAATGTTCCAAACATTCACGGTGACTCTGGAATTCATTTGTATGTCCACTCCAGGCAGATTTTCGTTACACCACTTGTGAATGTCCAAGTAACACAATGCTGGATTTTTGCGACCTGTTCACAATCGCAGGGGTGATGTTCAACTGGCTATCCACTCAACCCTGGTCAGCTCTTCATTTTCCTGTCCACACAACCCTTACTTCAGAAATCATTGGAATTACCACGACAGAATGTTTGAGTCATTCACTGCATATCTGGAATTCATCTGAATCTCCAAATAAAGGCAGACTTTTGTTACACCATTGGTAAACCAATGCTGTTTTTCAGAGGCCTGTTCAAATTCTCAGGCGTGTTGTTTAACTGGATATCCACTCAACCCTGTTCAGCTCTTCATTTTCATGTGCACACAACCCAGACGTCAGAAAACATTGGAATCTCCACGACACAATGTGCCATTAATTCACTGTGATTTTAGAATTCATCTGAATCTTCACTCCAGGCAGGCATTCATTACAGCATTGGAGAATGTCCAAGTAACCCAGTGCTGTCGGTCTTCGGTCTGTTCACACTCGCAGGCGTGCTCTTCTTGTGTCTACTCACTTAACCCTAGTTTGCTCTTCATTTTCCTGCCCACACTACACACACTAGAGAAATCAATGGACGCTCCACTATAGAATGTTCCATTCATTCAATGCGAATCTGGAATTCATCTGAATATCCAACTCCAGGCATGCTAACGGTACACTACTGGTGAATGTCAAAATAAAGTAATGTTTGTTTTCAGCAGCCTGTTAACAATCGCAGGCGTACTCTTCAACTGGCTATCGACACAAAACTGGTCAGCTCTTCATTTTTCTGTCCACCAACCCACCCTTCAGAAATTATTGGAATCTCCACTACAGAGTGTTTCATTCATTCACTGCGAATCTGGAATTCATCTGAATCTCCAATTCTGCGCATGCTTTCGTTAAACCACTGATGAATGTCCAAGTAACACAATGCTGGTTTTCAGCGGCCTGTTCACACTCGCAGGCGTGCTGTTCATCTGGCTATCCACTCACACCTGGTCAGCTCTTCATTTTTCTGTCCACCCAACCCAGAATTCAGAAATCATTGGAATTACCACGACAGAATGTTCGAGTCATTCACTGCATATCTGGAATTCATCTAAATCTCCACTCCAGTAGGCTTTAATTACACCACTGCTGGATGTCCAAGTAATCCAAAGCTGGTTTTCAGTGACCTGTTCACACTCGTAGGCCTGCTCTTAAACTCCCTATGCACTCAAGCCTAGTATGCTCTTCATTTTCCTGTGCACAAAACCAGAATGTTCAGAAATCATTCGAATCTCGACTACAGAATGTTCCGTTCATTCACTTCGATTCTGGAATTCATCTGAATCTCCACTCCAGGAAGTTTAATGTTACACCACTAGTTAATGTTCCAGTAATCCAATGCTGATTTTCACCGTCCTGGTCACTATCGCTGGCATTCTGTTCAATTGAGTATCTAATCAAACCTGGTCAGCTCTTCATTTTCCTGTCCACGAAACCCAGACGTCAGAAAAAATTGGAATCTCCGCTACAGAATGTGCCATTCATCCACTGCGAATCTGATATTCACCACAGGTAAATGTCCGAGTAATGCAGTGCTTGTGTTCTGCGGCCTGGTCACACTCGCAGGCGTGCTGTTCATCTGACTATCCACACAACCCTGTTCAGCTCTTCATTTTCCTCTCCACACAACACAGACGTCAGAAATCATTGGAATCTCCACTACAGAATGTTCCATTCATTCACGGCGAATCTGGAGTTCATCTGAAACTCCACTCCAGTCAGCCTTACTTTACACAACTGGTGAATGTCCATGTAACCGAATGCTGATTTTCACACTCGCAGGCTTACTATTAAACTATTCAGAAGTCATTGACATCTCCATTAGAGATATTTCCATTCATTCACTGCGAGTTTGGAAAACATCTGAATTCCAACTCCAGGCGAGTTTTCGTTACACCACTGGTGAATGTCCAAGTAACCCGTTCCTGGCTCTCAGCGGCCTGTTCAGATTCGCAGGCATGCTGTTCACCTGGCCATACACTCAACGCTGGTCAGCTCTTCATTTTCCTGTCCACACCAGCGAGACTTCAGAAATTATTGGAATCTCCACTACAGAATGTTCCAAACATTCACGGCGAATCTGGAATTCAGTTGTACATCCACTCCAGGCAGATTTTCGTTACACCACTTGTGAATGTCCAAGTAACCCAATGCTGGATTTTTGCGACCTGTTCACAATCGCAGGGTTGATGTTCAACTGGCTATCCACTCAACCCTAGTCAGCCCTTCATTTTCATGTCCACACAACCGAGACTTCAGAAATCATTGGTATCTTCTCTACAGAATGTGCCATTCATTCACTGCGAATCTGGAATTCTTGTCAATCTCCACTGAAGGCAAAATTTCTTAACACCACCTGTGAATGTCCAAGTAACCCAATGCTGGTTTTCTCTAGCCTGTTCACAATTGCAGACATGCTGTTCAATTGGCTTTCCGATCCAACCTGGTCAGGTCTTCATTTTCCTGTCCACACAACCCACCCTTCAGAAATTATTGGGATCTCCACTACATAGAGTTTCATTCATTCACTGCGAATCTGGAATTCATCTGATTAACCAATTCCACACGTGCTTTCGTTAAACCACTGATGAATATCCAAGTAACACAATGCTGGTTTTCAGCGGCCTGTTCACACTCGCAGGCGTGCTGTTCATCTGGCTATCCACTCACACCTGGTCAGCTCTTCATTTTTCTGTCCACCCAACCCAGAATTGAGAAATCATTGGAATTACCACGACAGAATGTTCGAGTCATTCACTGCATATCTGGAATTCATCTGAATCTCCACTCCAGAAGGCTTTAATTACACCACTGCTGGATGTCCAAGTAACCCAAAGCTGTTTTTCAGTGACCTGTTCACAATCGGGGGCATGTTGTTAAACTCCCTATGCACTCAACCCTAGTCAGCTCTTCATTTTCCTGTGCACACAACCAGAATGTTCAGAAATAATTGGATTCTCGACTACAGAATGTTCCGTTCATTCACTGCGAATCTGGAATTCATCTGAATCTCCACTCCAGGAAGGTTAATGTTACACCACTGGTTAATGTTCCAGTAATCCAATGCTGATTTTCACCGTCCTGGACACTCTCGCTGGCGTTCTGTTCAATTGCGTATCTAATCAAACCTGGTCAGCTCTTCATTTTCCTGTCCATGAAACCCAGACGTCAGAAAAAATTGGAATCTCCACTGGAGAATGTGCCATTCGTTCACTGCGTATCTCATATTCATCTCAATATCCACTTGAAGGCAGACTTTCTTTACACCACAGGTAAATGTCCGAGTATTGCAGTGCTTGTGTTCTGCGGCCTGGTCACAATCGCAGGCGTGCTGTTCATCTGACTATCCACACAACCCTGGTCAGCTCTTCATTTTCCTCTCCACACAACCCAGACGTCAGAAATCATTGGAATCTCCACTACAGAATGTTCCACTCATTCACAGAGAATCTGGAATTCATCTGAAACTCCACTCCAGTCAGGCTTACATTACACAACTGGTGAATGTCCATGTAACCGATTGCTGATTTTCACACTCGCAGGCTTACTATTAAACTATTCAGAAATCATTGCATCTCCATTAGAGATTTTTCCATTCATTCACTGCGAATTTGGAAAACATCTGAATTCCAACTCCAGGCGAGTTTCGTTACACCACTGGTGAATGTCCAAATAGCCCAAAGCTGGTTTTCAGCAGCCTGTTCACACGCTCAGGCCTGCTGTTTAAATGGCCATCCAGTCAACACTGGTAAGCTCTTTACCTTACTGTACATACACCCCAGATTCAGAAATTATTGGAATCTCCACTACAGAATATTCCATTCATTCACTGCGAATCTGAAATTCATCTGAATCTCCAAATCCAGGAGGCCTTTCGTTATACCACTGGTGATTGTCCAAGTAAACCAATGCTGGATTTCAGCGGCCTGTTCACACTCGTAGGCGTACTGTTAAATCTCGCTATCCACTCAACGCTGTTTAGCTCTACATTTTTCTGTCCACACAACCAAGACGTCAGAAAACAATTGGAATCTCCACTTCAGAATGCTCCACTGATTCACTGCAAATCTGGAATTCAGATGAATCTCCAACTTCAACGTTACACCACTGGTGAATGTCCAAGTAACCCAATGCTGGTTTTCAGCGGCCTGTTCAATCTCGCAGGCATGCTGTTATACTGGCTATCCACTTGACTCAGTTTAGCTGTTCATTTTCCTGTCCACACAAACCCGACTTCAGAAATAATTTTTATCTCCATTACAGAATGTTTCATTCATTCACTGTGAATCTGGAATTCATTTGAATCTCCACTCCAGGCAGAGAAACTTTACACCATTGGTGAATGTCCATGAAACCCAATGCTGGTTTTCAGCGGCCTGTTCAGATTTGCAGCCATGCTGATCAATTGGCTATGCACTCAACCCTGTTCAGATCTTCATTTTTCTGTCTACATAAGCAGCCTTCAGAATCGCTGGATTCTCCAATATAGAACGTTCCATTCATTCACTGCGAATCTGGAATATACCTGTCTATCTTCTCCAGGCAGGTTTTATTTACACGGCTCTTGAATGTCCAAGCAAACCAATGCTGATTTTCTGGAGCCTTTTCATATTCGCTGCCGTGCTGTTTTATTGGCTATTGATTCATCCTTCATTTTCCTGTCCACAGAAACCTGCCTTCACAAATCATTGGAATCTACACTACAGAATGTTCCAATCATTCACTACGAATCTGGAATTCATCTGACTCTCCACTCTAGTTATGTTTTCGTTACAAAACTTTTGAATGACCAAGAAACCCAATGCTAGTTTTCAGCGACCCGTTCACACTCGCAGTTGTGCTTTTGAATTAGCTATCCACTAAACCCTGCTCAGCTCTTCATTATCCTGACCACAAAACTCAGCCTTCAGAAATAATTGTTATATCTACCCTGGTGAATGTCCAAGTGACCCAATGCTGATATTGATGGGCCTGTTCACACTCGCAGCCCTGCTGCTCAATTGGCTATCCATTTAACCCTGGTCAGCTCTTCATTTTCCTGTCCACACAAACAAGCCTTCAGAAATCATTGGAATCTCCACTCCAGAATGTTCCATTCAATCATTGCGATTCTGGAATTCATCTGAATCTGCAGTGCAGGCAGTCTTTCGTTACACCACTGGTGAATGTCCAAGTGAACCAATGCTGGAATTCAGCGGCATGTTCACAGTGGGTAGCCATGTGGGTCAATTGGCTATCCACTCAACAGGTGTCAGTGTTCATTTTCTGGACCACACAATCCAGAATTCAGAAATCATTGTTAACTCCAATACAGAATATTCCATTAATCCACTGCAAATCTGGAATACATCTGACTCTCCAATCTAGGTAGGTTTTCATTACAACACTGGTGAATGACCAAGTAACCCAATGCTGAATTTCAGCGGCCTAGTCAGACTCGAAGCAGTGCTGTTCAATTGGTTATCCACTAAACCCTGCTCAGCTCCTTATTTTCCTGTCCACACAAACCTACCTTCAGAAATCATTGTACTCTCCACTACAGAATGTTCCATTCATTCACTGCCAATTTGGAATGCATCTGACACTGCACTGCAGGCAGTCTACTGTGACACCACTGGTGAATGTCCAAGTAACCCAGTGCTGGTTTTCAGCGGCATGTTCACACACAGAGATGTGCTGTTTAATTGGATTTCCACTCAAAGCTGGTCAGGTCTTCATTTTTCTGTCCACACAAACCATCCTTCAGAAATCATTATTATCTCCAGTACAGAAAGTTCCATTCATTCACTGCGAATCTCGAATTCATCTGAATCTCAACTCTGGCAATTTTTCATACAACACTGCTGATTTTCTTTTCTTTTTTTTTTTATTAGTGAAACACCATGAGGTTCAGTTGTAGATTTACAAATTTTTGTGCTTGGATCTCGGTCATACCACGATCACATACCCATCCCTCCACCAGTGCCCATTTTCCACCACCAGGATAATATCCCTCCCCCCCCCATCCTCCCATCCCCCCATCCCCCCCCTGCCACTGTGGCAGGGCATTCCCTTTTGTTTTCTCTCTCCTACTGGGTGTTGTGATCTGCCAAAGAGGCATTGAGTGGCGAACATGTTCAGTCCAGTCTACTTTCAACCTGCATCTCCCCTCCTGGGAGGATCCTCCAAACACACTCCACTTGGTGTTCCCCTTTCTATGTGAATTGTCCTTTCCCCTAGAATACCCAGCTGGCCTCTAAGTTATGGAGTAATTCTCCTGGTGTTGCTCTCAGCTATTTTTGGGTATTAATCTCATATTTTATTATTTTATATCCCCCAGATGAATGCTATCTTTCTATGTCTATCCCTCTCTTTCTGACTCATTTCGCTTAGCATGATACTTTCCATGTTGTACCACTTGTATGTAAAGTTCATGACTTCATATTTTCTAAGAGCCACATAGTACTCCATTGTGTAGATGTACCAAAGTTTCTTTAACCAGTCATCTGTTCTTGGGCACTCAGGTCTCTTCCAGTTTCTGGCTACTGTAAAGAGTGCTGCAATGAACAAACAAGTGCAGATGTCACATCGGCTACACATTTTTGCCTCTCTGGGATATATTCCCAGGAGTGGTATCGCTGGGTCAAATGGGAGCTCAATTTCTAATTTTTTGAGGAACGTCCATACTGTTTTCCAAAAGGGCTGAACCAGTCGGCATTCCCACCAACAGTGAAGGAGTGTCCCTTTCTCGCCACATCCGCGCCAGCAACGGTTGCTTTTGTTCTTTTGAATGTGGGCCAGTCTATGAGGTGTGAGATGGTATCTCATTGTGGTTTTGATCTGCATCTCCCTGATGATTAATGATGTAGAGCATTTTCTCATGTGCTTTTTTGCCATTCGGATTTCTTCTTTGAGAAAGTTTCTGTTCATTTCATTGCCCCATTTTTTGATGGGGTTGGATGTTTTCTTCTTGTGGAGTTCAACCAGTATTTTGTATATCCTTGATATCAACCCATTGTCAGATGTGTATTCGGCGAATATTCTTTCCCATTCTGTAGACTGTCTTTGTATTTTGGTCACTGTTTCTTTGGAGGTACAGAAACTTCTTAGTTTAAGGTAGTCCCATTTATCTATCTCTGTTTTCACTTGCTCAGCCAACACTGCTGAATTTCTAAGTAAGCCAATTCTGTTTATCACCGGCCTGTTCAGACTCTCAGCATAGGAATTCAATTGGCTATCGATTCATTCCTGGTCAGCTCTACATTTTCCTGTCCACACAAACCAGTCTTCAGAAATCATTGGAATCTCCACTACAGAATGTTCCATTCAATCATTGCGATTCTGGAATTCATCTGACACCTCTGGTGAATGTCCAAGTAACCCAGTGCTGGTTTTCTGTGGCATGTTCACACACACAGATGTGCTGTTTAATTGGATTTCCACTCAAAGCTGGTCAGATCTTCATTGTTCTGTCCACACAATCCATCCTTCAGAAATCATTATTATCTCCAGTACAGAAAGTTCCAATCATTCACTGCGAATCTCGAATTCATCTGAATCTCAACTTCGGCAATTTTTCATACAACAATGCTGAATTTCTAAGTAAGCAAATTCTGATTATCAGCGGCCTGTTCAGACTCACAGACTTGCTGTTCAATAGGCGGTCGATTCATTCCTTGTCAGCTCTACATTTTCTTGACCACAAAAACCAGCCTTCAGAAATCATTGGGATCTCCACGACAGAATGTTCCACTCAATCACTGCGACTCTGGAATTCATCTGAATCTGCCGTACAGGAAGTCTTTCGTTACACCGCTGGTGAATGCTCAAGAAAACCAATGCTGATTTTCAGCGTCCTGATCACACTCGCAGACATGCTGCTCAATTTGCTCTCCATTCAAACCTGATCAGCTCTTCATTTTCCTGTGAACACTAACAAGACTTCAGAAATCATTGGAATCTCCACTGCAGAATGTTCCATTTATTCATTCACTACGAATCTGGAATTCATCTGAACCTGCACTCCAGGCAATCTTTCGTGACACCACTGGTGAATATCCAAGTAAACCAATACTCGTTTTCAGTGACCTTTTCGTACTCGAAAATGGCTGCTTAATTGGCTATCGATTTATCCCTGGTCAGCTCTTCATTTTCCTGTCCACAAAACCAGGCCTTCAGATATCATTGGAATCTCTGATACAGAATGTTCCATTCAATCATTGCGATTCTGGAATTCATCTGAATCTGCAGTGCAGGCAGTCTTTCATTACACCACTGGTGAATGTCCAAGTGACTCCATGCTGGTTTTAAGCGGCATGTTCACAGGCGCAGCCATGCTGCTCAATTGGATATCCACTCAACAGGGGTCAGTTGTTCATTTTCTTGACCACACAATCCAGCCTTCAGAAATCATTGTTAACTCCAATAGAGAATATTCCATTAATTCACTGCGAATCTGGAATTCATCTGACTCTCCAATCTGCGTAGGTTTTCATTACAACACTGGTGAATGACCAAGTAACCCAATGCTGATTTTCAGCGTCCTGTTCACACTCGCAGCAGTGCTGCTAAATTTGCTCTCCATTCAACCCTGGTCAGCTCTTGATTTTCCTGTCCACACAAACAAGACTTCAGAAATCATTGGAATGTCCACTATAGAATGTTCCTTTCATTCACTGCGGATCTGGAATTCATCTGAATCTCAACTCCCGGCAGTTTCTCATACAGCACTGCTGAATTTCTAAGTAAGCCAATTCTGATTATCAGAGGCCTATTCGTACTCGCAGCCGTGCTGCTTAATTGGTTATCGATTTATCCCTGGTCAGCTCTTCATTTTCCTGTCCACACAAACCAGACTTCAGAAACCAAGGGAATCTCCGCTACAGAATGTTCCATTCATTCTGTGCGAATCTGGAATTCATCTGACTCTCCACTCTAGTTAGGTTTTCGTGACAACACTAGTGAAGGACCAAGAATCCCAATGCTGGTTTTCAGCTGCCTGTTCACACTCGCAGACGTGCTGTTCAATTGGATATCCGCTAAACCATGCTCAGCACTTCATTTTCCTCTCCACACTACCCCACCTTCAGAAATCATTGTTCTCGCCACTAGAGAATGTTTTTTCTCTCACTGCGAATTTGGAATTCATCTGAATCTGCATTGCAGGCAGTCTGCGGTGACACCTCTGGTGAATGACCAAGTAACCCAGTGCTGGTTTTCAGCAGCATGTTCACACATGCAGATGTGCTGTTTAATTGGATTTCCACTCAAAGCTGGTCAGGTCTTCATTTTCCTGTCCACACAACCCAGTTTTCAGAAATCATTATTAACTCCAGTACAGAATGTTCCTTTCATTCACTGCGAATCTGGAATTCATCTGAATCTCCACTCTAGTTAGGGTTTCTTTGCAACACTAGTGAATGACAAAGAATCCCAATGCTGGTTTTCAGCTGCCTGTTCACACTCGCAGACATGCTGTTCAATTGGCTATCCACTAAACCCTGCTCAGCACTTCATTTTCCTGTCCACAAAACCCAGCCTTCAGAAATCATTGTTAACTCAATTAGAGAATATTCCATTCAATCACTGCGAATCTGGAATTCAAATGACTCTCCACTCTAGGTACATTTTCCTTATACCACTGGTGAATGACCAAGTAACCCAATGCTGGTTTTCAGCGGCATGTTCACACTCGCAGATGTGCTGTTCAATTGGCTATCCTCTCGATGCTGGCTGGTCAGGTCTTCATTTTCCTGTTCACACAAACCAGCCTTCAGAAATCATTGGAATCTCCACTACAGAATGTTCCACTCAATCATTGCGTTTCTGGAATTCATCTGAATCGGCAGTACAGGCAGTCTTTCGTTACACCCCTGGTGAATGTTCAAGAAAACCAATGCTGATTTTCAGCTTCCTGTTCACACTCGCAGCCATGCTCTCAATTTCCTCTCCATTCAAACCTGGTCAGCTCTTAATTTCCTGTGTACACAAACAAGACTTCAGAAATCATTGGAATATCCACTGCAGAATGTTCCATTTATTCATTCACTACGAATCTGGAATTCATCTGAACCTGCACTCCAGGCAATCTTTCGTAACACCACTGGTGAATATCCAAGTAAACCAATACTCGTTTTCAGTGACCTTTTCGTACTCGAAAATGGCTGCTTAATTGGCTATCGATTTATCCCTGGTCAGCTCTTCATTTTCCTGTCCACAAAACCAGGCCTTCAGATATCATTGGAATCTCTGATACAGAATGTTCCATTCAATCATTGCGATTCTGGAATTCATCTGAATCTGCAGTGCAGGCAGTCTTTCATTACACCACTGGTGAATGTCCAAGTGACTCCATGCTGGTTTTAAGCGGCATGTTCACAGGCGCAGCCATGCTGCTCAATTGGATATCCACTCAACAGGGGTCAGTTGTTCATTTTCTTGACCACACAATCCAGCCTTCAGAAATCATTGTTAACTCCAATAGAGAATATTCCATTAATTCACTGCGAATCTGGAATTCATCTGACTCTCCAATCTGCGTAGGTTTTCATTACAACACTGGTGAATGACCAAGTAACCCAATGCTGATTTTCAGCGTCCTGTTCACACTCGCAGCAGTGCTGCTAAATTTGCTCTCCATTCAACCCTGGTCAGCTCTTGATTTTCCTGTCCACACAAACAAGACTTCAGAAATCATTGGAATGTCCACTATAGAATGTTCCTTTCATTCACTGCGGATCTGGAATTCATCTGAATCTCAACTCCCGGCAGTTTCTCATACAGCACTGCTGAATTTCTAAGTAAGCCAATTCTGATTATCAGAGGCCTTTTCGTACTCGCAGCCGTGCTGCTTAATTGGTTATCGATTTATCCCTGGTCAGCTCTTCATTTTCCTGTCCACACAAACCAGACTTCAGAAACCAAGGGAATCTCCGCTACAGAATGTTCTATTCATTCTGTGCGAATCTGGAATTCATCTGACTCTCCACTCTAGTTAGGTTTTCGTGACAACACTAGTGAAGGACCAAGAATCCCAATGCTGGTTTTCAGCTGCCTGTTCACACTCGCAGACGTGCTGTTCAATTGGATATCCGCTAAACCATGCTCAGCACTTCATTTTCCTCTCCACACTACCCCACCTTCAGAAATCATTGTTCTCGCCACTAGAGAATGTTTTTTCTCTCACTGCGAATTTGGAATTCATCTGAATCTGCATTGCAGGCAGTCTGCGGTGACACCTCTGGTGAATGACCAAGCAACCTAGTGCTGGTTTTCAGCAGCATGTTCACACATGCAGATGTGCTGTTTAATTGGATTTCCACTCAAAGCTGGTCAGGTCTTCATTTTCCTGTCCACACAACCCAGTTTTCAGAAATCATTATTAACTCCAGTACAGAATGTTCCTTTCATTCACTGCGAATCTGGAATTCATCTGAATCTCCACTCTAGTTAGGGTTTCTTTGCAACACTAGTGAATGACCAAGAATCCCAATGCTGGTTTTCAGCTGCCTGTTCACACTCGCAGACATGCTGTTCAACTGGCTATCCACTAAACCCTGCTCAGCACTTCATTTTCCTGTCCACAAAACCCAGCCTTCAGAAATCATTGTTAACTCAAATAGAGAATACTCCATTCAATCACTGCGAATCTGGAATTCAAATGACTCTCCACTCTAGGTACATTTTCTTTATACCACTGGTGAATGACCAAGTAACCCAATGCTGGTTTTCAGCTGCATGTTCACACTCGCAGATGTGCTGTTCAATTGGCTATCATCTCGATGCTGCTCAGGTCTTCATTTTCCTGTTCACACAAACCAGCCTTCAGAAATCATTGGAATCTCCACTACAGAATGTTCCACTCAATCATTGCGTTTCTGGAATTCATCTGAATCGGCAGTACAGGCAGTCTTTCGTTACACCCCTGGTGAATGTTCAAGAAAACCAATGCTGATTTTCAGAGTCCTGTTCACACTCGCAGCCATGCTGCTCAATTTCCTCTCCATTCAAACCTGGTCAGCTCTTCATTTTCCTGTGTACACAAACAAGACTTCAGAAACCATTGGAATCTCCACTACAGAATGTTCCATTAATTCATTCACTGCGAATCTGGAATTCATATGAATCTGCACTCCAGGCAAACTTTCGTAACACCACTGTTGAATATCCAAATAAACCAATACTGCTTTTCAGTGGTCTTTTCGTACTCGCAACTGGCTGCTTAATTGGCTATCGATATATCCCTGGTCAGCTCTTCATTTTCCTGCCCACACAACCAGGCCTTCAGAAATCATTGGAATTTCTGCTACAGAATGTTCCATTCAATCATTGCGATTTTGGAATTCATCTGAATCTGCAGTGCAGGCAGTCTTTCGTTACACCACTGGTGAATGTCCAAGTGACTCCATGCTGTTTTTAAGCAGCATGTTCACAGGCACAGCCATGCTGGTCAATTGCCTATCCACTCAACAGGGGTCAGCTGTTCATTTTCTTGACCACACAATCCAGTCTTCAGAAATCATTGTTAACTCCAATACAGAATGTTCCATTCATTCACTGCGGATCTGGAATTCATCGGAATCTCAACTCCCAGCAGTTTCTCATACAACACTGCTGAATTTCTAAGTAAGCCAATTCTGATTATCAGCGGCCTGTTCGTACTCGCAGCCGTGCTGCTTAGTTGGTTATCGATTTATCCCTGATCAGCTCTTCATTTTCCTGTCCACAGAAAGCAGACTTCAGAAATTACTGGAATCTCCGCTACAGAATGTTCGATTCATTCTCTGTGAATCTGGAATTCATCTGACTCTCCACTCTAGTTAGGTTTTCGTGACAACACTAGTGAAGGACCAAGAATCCCAATGCTGGTTTTCAGCTGCCTGTTCACACTCGCAGACGTGCTGTTTAATTGGATATCCGCTAAACCATGCTCAGCACTTCATTTTCCTCTCCACACTACCCCACCTTCAGAAGTCATTGTTCTCGCCACTAGAGAATGTTTTTTCTCTCACTGCGAATTTGGAATTCATCTGAATCTGCATTGCAGGCAGTCTGCGGTGACACCTCTGGTGAATGACCAAGTAACCCAGTGCTGGTTTTCAGCAGCATGTTCACACATGCAGATGTGCTGTTTAATTGGATTTCCACTCAAAGCTGGTCAGGTCTTCATTTTCCTGTCCACACAACCCAGTTTTCAGAAATCATTATTAACTCCAGTACAGAATGTTCCTTTCATTCACTGCGAATCTGGAATTCATCTGAAGCTCCACTCTAGTTAGGGTTTCTTTGCAACACTAGTGAATGACAAAGAATCCCAATGCTGGTTTTCAGCTGCCTGTTCACACTGGCAGACATGCTGTTCAATTGGCTATCCACTGAACCCTGCTCAGCACTTCATTTTCCTGTCCACAAAACCCAGCCTTCAGAAATCATTGTTAACTCAATTAGAGAATATTCCATTCAATCACTGCGAATCTGGAATTCAAATGACTCTCCACTCTAGGTACATTTTCCTTATACCACTGGTGAATGACCAAGTAACCCAATGCTGGTTTTCAGCGGCATGTTCACACTCGCAGATGTGCTGTTCAATTGGCTATCCTCTCGATGCTGGCTGGTCAGGTCTTCATTTTCCTGTTCACACAAACCAGCCTTCAGAAATCATTGGAATCTCCACTACAGAATGTTCCACTCAATCATTGCGTTTCTGGAATTCATCTGAATCGGCAGTACAGGCAGTCTTTCGTTACACCCCTGGTGAATGTTCAAGAAAACCAATGCTGATTTTCAGCGTCCTGTTCACACTCGCAGCCATGCTCTCAATTTCCTCTCCATTCAAACCTGGTCAGCTCTTCAATTTCCTGTGTACACAAACAAGACTTCAGAAATCATTGGAATCTCCACTGCAGAATGTTCCATTTATTCATTCACTACGAATCTGGAATTCATCTGAACCTGCACTCCAGGCAATCTTTCGTAACACCACTGGTGAATATCCAAGTAAACCAATACTCGTTTTCAGTGACCTTTTCGTACTCGAAAATGGCTGCTTAATTGGCTATCGATTTATCCCTGGTCAGCTCTTCATTTTCCTGTCCACAAAACCAGGCCTTCAGATATCATTGGAATCTCTGATACAGAATGTTCCATTCAATCATTGCGATTCTGGAATTCATCTGAATCTGCAGTGCAGGCAGTCTTTCATTACACCACTGGTGAATGTCCAAGTGACTCCATGCTGGTTTTAAGCGGCATGTTCACAGGCGCAGCCATGCTGCTCAATTGGATATCCACTCAACAGGGGGCAGTTGTTCATTTTCTTGACCACACAATCCAGCCTACAGAAATCATTGTTAACTCCAATAGAGAATATTCCATTAATTCACTGCGAATCTGGAATTCATCTGACTCTCCAATCTGCGTAGGTTTTCATTACAACACTGGTGAATGACCAAGTAACCCAATGCTGATTTTCAGCGTCCTGTTCACACTCGCAGCAGTGCTGCTAAATTTGCTCTCCATTCAACCCTGGTCAGCTCTTGATTTTCCTGTCCACACAAACAAGACTTCAGAAATCATTGGAATGTCCACTATAGAATGTTCCTTTCATTCACTGCGGATCTGGAATTCATCTGAATCTCAACTCCCGGCAGTTTCTCATACAGCACTGCTGAATTTCTAAGTAAGCCAATTCTGATTATCAGAGGCCTTTTCGTACTCGCAGCCGTGCTGCTTAATTGGTTATCGATTTATCCCTGGTCAGCTCTTCATTTTCCTGTCCATACAAACCAGACTTCAGAAACCAAGGGAATCTCCGCTACAGAATGTTCCATTCATTCTGTGCGAATCTGGAATTCATCTGACTCTCCACTCTAGTTAGGTTTTCGTGACAACACTAGTGAAGGACCAAGAATCCCAATGCTGGTTTTCAGCTGCCTGTTCACACTCGCAGACGTGCTGTTCAATTGGATATCCGCTAAACCATGCTCAGCACTTCATTTTCCTCTCCACACTACCCCACCTTCAGAAATCATTGTTCTGCCACTAGAGAATGTTTTTTCTCTCACTGCGAATTTGGAATTCATCTGAATCTGCATTGCAGGCAGTCTGCGGTGACACCTCTGGTGAATGACCAAGTAACCCAGTGCTGGTTTTCAGCAGCATGTTCACACATGCAGATGTGCTGTTTAATTGGATTTCCACTCAAAGCTGGTCAGGTCTTCATTTTCCTGTCCACACAACCCAGTTTTCAGAAATCATTATTAACTCCAGTACAGAATGTTCCTTTCATTCACTGCGAATCTGGAATTCATCTGAATCTCCACTCTAGTTAGGGTTTCTTTGCAACACTAGTGAATGACCAAGAATCCCAATGCTGGTTTTCAGCTGCCTGTTCACACTCGCAGACATGCTGTTCAATTGGCTATCCACTAAACCCTGCTCAGCACTTCATTTTCCTGTCCACAAAACCCAGCCTTCAGAAATCATTGTTAACTCAAATAGAGAATATTCCATTCAATCACTGCGAATCTGGAATTCAAATGACTCTCCACTCTAGGTACATTTTCCTTATACCACTGGTGAATGACCAAGTAACCCAATGCTGGTTTTCAGCGGCATGTTCACACTCGCAGATGTGCTGTTCAATTGGCTATCATCTCGATGCTGCTCAGGTCTTCATTTTCCTGTTCACACAAACCAGCCTTCAGAAATCATTGGAATCTCCACTACAGAATGTTCCACTCAATCATTGCGTTTCTGGAATTCATCTGAATCGGCAGTACAGGCAGTCTTTCGTTACACCCCTGGTGAATGTTCAAGAAAACCAATGCTGATTTTCAGCGTCCTGTTCACACTCGCAGCCATGCTGCTCAATTTCCTCTCCATTCAAACCTGGTCAGCTCTTCATTTTCCTGTGTACACAAACAAGACTTCAGAAACCATTGGAATCTCCACTACAGAATGTTCCATTAATTCATTCACTGCGAATCTGGAATTCATATGAATCTGCACTCCAGGCAAACTTTCGTAACACCACTGTTGAATATCCAAGTAAACCAATACTGCTTTTCAGTGGTCTTTTCGTACTCGCAACTGGCTGCTTAATTGGCTAACGATATATCCCTGGTCAGCTCTTCATTTTCCTGCCCACACAACCAGGCCTTCAGAAATCATTGGAATCTCTGCTACAGAATGTTCATTCAATCATTGCGATTCTGGAATTCATCTGAATCTGCAGTGCAGGCAGTCTTTCGTTACACCACTGGTGAATGTCCAAGTGACTCCATGCTGGTTTTAAGCAGCATGTTCACAGGCACAGCCATGCTGGTCAATTGCCTATCCACTCAACAGGGGTCAGCTCTTCATTTTCTTGACCACACAATCCAGTCTTCAGAAATCATTGTTAACTCCAATACAGAATGTTCCATTCATTCACTGCGGATCTGGAATTCATCGGAATCTCAACTCCCAGCAGTTTCTCATACAACACTGCTGAATTTCTAAGTAAGCCAATTCTGATTATCAGCGGCCTGTTCGTACTCGCAGCCGTGCTGCTTAGTTGGTTATCGATTTATCCCTGATCAGCTCTTCATTTTCCTGTCCACAGAAAGCAGACTTCAGAAATTACTGGAATCTCCGCTACAGAATGTTCGATTCATTCTCTGTGAATCTGGAATTCATCTGACTCTCCACTCTAGTTAGGTTTTCGTGACAACACTAGTGAAGGACCAAGAATCCCAATGCTGGTTTTCAGCTGCCTGTTCACACTCGCAGACGTGCTGTTCAATTGGATATCCGCTAAACCATGCTCAGCACTTCATTTTCCTCTCCACACTACCCCACCTTCAGAAGTCATTGTTCTCGCCACTAGAGAATGTTTTTTCTCTCACTGCGAATTTGGAATTCATCTGAATCTGCATTGCAGGCAGTCTGCGGTGACACCTCTGGTGAATGACCAAGTAACCCAGTGCTGGTTTTCAGCAGCATGTTCACACATGCAGATGTGCTGTTTAATTGGATTTCCACTCAAAGCTGGTCAGGTCTTCATTTTCCTGTCCACACAACCCAGTTTTCAGAAATCATTATTAACTCCAGTACAGAATGTTCCTTTCATTCACTGCGAATCTGGAATTCATCTGAAGCTCCACTCTAGTTAGGGTTTCTTTGCAACACTAGTGAATGACAAAGAATCCCAATGCTGGTTTTCAGCTGCCTGTTCACACTGGCAGACATGCTGTTCAATTGGCTATCCACTGAACCCTGCTCAGCACTTCATTTTCCTGTCCACAAAACCCAGCCTTCAGAAATCATTGTTAACTCAATTAGAGAATATTCCATTCAATCACTGCGAATCTGGAATTCAAATGACTCTCCACTCTAGGTACATTTTCCTTATACCACTGGTGAATGACCAAGTAACCCAATGCTGGTTTTCAGCGGCATGTTCACACTCGCAGATGTGCTGTTCAATTGGCTATCCTCTCGATGCTGGCTGGTCAGGTCTTCATTTTCCTGTTCACACAAACCAGCCTTCAGAAATCATTGGAATCTCCACTACAGAATGTTCCACTCAATCATTGCGTTTCTGGAATTCATCTGAATCGGCAGTACAGGCAGTCTTTCGTTACACCCCTGGTGAATGTTCAAGAAAACCAATGCTGATTTTCAGCGTCCTGTTCACACTCGCAGCCATGCTCTCAATTTCCTCTCCATTCAAACCTGGTCAGCTCTTCAATTTCCTGTGTACACAAACAAGACTTCAGAAATCATTGGAATCTCCACTGCAGAATGTTCCATTTATTCATTCACTACGAATCTGGAATTCATCTGAACCTGCACTCCAGGCAATCTTTCGTAACACCACTGGTGAATATCCAAGTAAACCAATACTCGTTTTCAGTGACCTTTTCGTACTCGAAAATGGCTGCTTAATTGGCTATCGATTTATCCCTGGTCAGCTCTTCATTTTCCTGTCCACAAAACCAGGCCTTCAGATATCATTGGAATCTCTGATACAGAATGTTCCATTCAATCATTGCGATTCTGGAATTCATCTGAATCTGCAGTGCAGGCAGTCTTTCATTACACCACTGGTGAATGTCCAAGTGACTCCATGCTGGTTTTAAGCGGCATGTTCACAGGCGCAGCCATGCTGCTCAATTGGATATCCACTCAACAGGGGGCAGTTGTTCATTTTCTTGACCACACAATCCAGCCTACAGAAATCATTGTTAACTCCAATAGAGAATATTCCATTAATTCACTGCGAATCTGGAATTCATCTGACTCTCCAATCTGCGTAGGTTTTCATTACAACACTGGTGAATGACCAAGTAACCCAATGCTGATTTTCAGCGTCCTGTTCACACTCGCAGCAGTGCTGCTAAATTTGCTCTCCATTCAACCCTGGTCAGCTCTTGATTTTCCTGTCCACACAAACAAGACTTCAGAAATCATTGGAATGTCCACTATAGAATGTTCCTTTCATTCACTGCGGATCTGGAATTCATCTGAATCTCAACTCCCGGCAGTTTCTCATACAGCACTGCTGAATTTCTAAGTAAGCCAATTCTGATTATCAGAGGCCTTTTCGTACTCGCAGCCGTGCTGCTTAATGGGTTATCGATTTATCCCTGGTCAGCTCTTCATTTTCCTGTCCATACAAACCAGACTTCAGAAACCAAGGGAATCTCCGCTACAGAATGTTCCATTCATTCTGTGCGAATCTGGAATTCATCTGACTCTCCACTCTAGTTAGGTTTTCGTGACAACACTAGTGAAGGACCAAGAATCCCAATGCTGGTTTTCAGCTGCCTGTTCACACTCGCAGACGTGCTGTTCAATTGGATATCCGCTAAACCATGCTCAGCACTTCATTTTCCTCTCCACACTACCCCACCTTCAGAAATCATTGTTCTCGCCACTAGAGAATGTTTTTTCTCTCACTGCGAATTTGGAATTCATCTGAATCTGCATTGCAGGCAGTCTGCGGTGACACCTCTGGTGAATGACCAAGCAACCCAGTGCTGGTTTTCAGCAGCATGTTCACACATGCAGATGTGCTGTTTAATTGGATTTCCACTCAAAGCTGGTCAGGTCTTCATTTTCCTGTCCACACAACCCAGTTTTCAGAAATCATTATTAACTCCAGTACAGAATGTTCCTTTCATTCACTGCGAATCTGGAATTCATCTGAATCTCCACTCTAGTTAGGGTTTCTTTGCAACACTAGTGAATGACCAAGAATCCCAATGCTGGTTTTCAGCTGCCTGTTCACACTCGCAGACATGCTGTTCAATTGGCTATCCACTAAACCCTGCTCAGCACTTCATTTTCCTGTCCACAAAACCCAGCCTTCAGAAATCATTGTTAACTCAAATAGAGAATATTCCATTCAATCACTGCGAATCTGGAATTCAAATGACTCTCCACTCTAGGTACATTTTCCTTATACCACTGGTGAATGACCAAGTAACCCAATGCTGGTTTTCAGCGGCATGTTCACACTCGCAGATGTGCTGTTCAATTGGCTATCATCTCGATGCTGCTCAGGTCTTCATTTTCCTGTTCACACAAACCAGCCTTCAGAAATCATTGGAATCTCCACTACAGAATGTTCCACTCAATCATTGCGTTTCTGGAATTCATCTGAATCGGCAGTACAGGCAGTCTTTCGTTACACCCCTGGTGAATGTTCAAGAAAACCAATGCTGATTTTCAGCGTCCTGTTCACACTCGCAGCCATGCTGCTCAATTTCCTCTCCATTCAAACCTGGTCAGCTCTTCATTTTCCTGTGTACACAAACAAGACTTCAGAAACCATTGGAATCTCCACTACAGAATGTTCCATTAATTCATTCACTGCGAATCTGGAATTCATATGAATCTGCACTCCAGGCAAACTTTCGTAACACCACTGTTGAATATCCAAGTAAACCAATACTGCTTTTCAGTGGTCTTTTCGTACTCGCAACTGGCTGCTTAATTGGCTAACGATATATCCCTGGTCAGCTCTTCATTTTCCTGCCCACACAACCAGGCCTTCAGAAATCATTGGAATCTCTGCTACAGAATGTTCATTCAATCATTGCGATTCTGGAATTCATCTGAATCTGCAGTGCAGGCAGTCTTTCGTTACACCACTGGTGAATGTCCAAGTGACTCCATGCTGGTTTTAAGCAGCATGTTCACAGGCACAGCCATGCTGGTCAATTGCCTATCCACTCAACAGGGGTCAGCTCTTCATTTTCTTGACCACACAATCCAGTCTTCAGAAATCATTGTTAACTCCAATACAGAATGTTCCATTCATTCACTGCGGATCTGGAATTCATCGGAATCTCAACTCCCAGCAGTTTCTCATACAACACTGCTGAATTTCTAAGTAAGCCAATTCTGATTATCAGCGGCCTGTTCGTACTCGCAGCCGTGCTGCTTAGTTGGTTATCGATTTATCCCTGATCAGCTCTTCATTTTCCTGTCCACAGAAAGCAGACTTCAGAAATTACTGGAATCTCCGCTACAGAATGTTCGATTCATTCTCTGTGAATCTGGAATTCATCTGACTCTCCACTCTAGTTAGGTTTTCGTGACAACACTAGTGAAGGACCAAGAATCCCAATGCTGGTTTTCAGCTGCCTGTTCACACTCGCAGACGTGCTGTTCAATTGGATATCCGCTAAACCATGCTCAGCACTTCATTTTCCTCTCCACACTACCCCACCTTCAGAAGTCATTGTTCTCGCCACTAGAGAATGTTTTTTCTCTCACTGCGAATTTGGAATTCATCTGAATCTGCATTGCAGGCAGTCTGCGGTGACACCTCTGGTGAATGACCAAGTAACCCAGTGCTGGCTTTCAGCAGCATGTTCACACATGCAGATGTGCTGTTTAATTGGATTTCCACTCAAAGCTGGTCAGGTCTTCATTTTCCTGTCCACACAACCCAGTTTTCAGAAATCATTATTAACTCCAGTACAGAATGTTCCTTTCATTCACTGCGAATCTGGAATTCATCTGAAGCTCCACTCTAGTTAGGGTTTCTTTGCAACACTAGTGAATGACAAAGAATCCCAATGCTGGTTTTCAGCTGCCTGTTCACACTGGCAGACATGCTGTTCAATTGGCTATCCACTGAACCCTGCTCAGCACTTCATTTTCCTGTCCACAAAACCCAGCCTTCAGAAATCATTGTTAACTCAATTAGAGAATATTCCATTCAATCACTGCGAATCTGGAATTCAAATGACTCTCCACTCTAGGTACATTTTCCTTATACCACTGGTGAATGACCAAGTAACCCAATGCTGGTTTTCAGCGGCATGTTCACACTCGCAGATGTGCTGTTCAATTGGCTATCCTCTCGATGCTGGCTGGTCAGGTCTTCATTTTCCTGTTCACACAAACCAGCCTTCAGAAATCATTGGAATCTCCACTACAGAATGTTCCACTCAATCATTGCGTTTCTGGAATTCATCTGAATCGGCAGTACAGGCAGTCTTTCGTTACACCCCTGGTGAATGTTCAAGAAAACCAATGCTGATTTTCAGCGTCCTGTTCACACTCGCAGCCATGCTCTCAATTTCCTCTCCATTCAAACCTGGTCAGCTCTTCAATTTCCTGTGTACACAAACAAGACTTCAGAAATCATTGGAATCTCCACTGCAGAATGTTCCATTTATTCATTCACTACGAATCTGGAATTCATCTGAACCTGCACTCCAGGCAATCTTTCGTAACACCACTGGTGAATATCCAAGTAAACCAATACTCGTTTTCAGTGACCTTTTCGTACTCGAAAATGGCTGCTTAATTGGCTATCGATTTATCCCTGGTCAGCTCTTCATTTTCCTGTCCACAAAACCAGGCCTTCAGATATCATTGGAATCTCTGATACAGAATGTTCCATTCAATCATTGCGATTCTGGAATCCATCTGAATCTGCAGTGCAGGCAGTCTTTCATTACACCACTGGTGAATGTCCAAGTGACTCCATGCTGGTTTTAAGCGGCATGTTCACAGGCGCAGCCATGCTGCTCAATTGGATATCCACTCAACAGGGGGCAGTTGTTCATTTTCTTGACCACACAATCCAGCCTACAGAAATCATTGTTAACTCCAATAGAGAATATTCCATTAATTCACTGCGAATCTGGAATTCATCTGACTCTCCAATCTGCGTAGGTTTTCATTACAACACTGGTGAATGACCAAGTAACCCAATGCTGATTTTCAGCGTCCTATTCACACTCGCAGCAGTGCTGCTAAATTTGCTCTCCATTCAACCCTGGTCAGCTCTTGATTTTCCTGTCCACACAAACAAGACTTCAGAAATCATTAGAATGTCCACTATAGAATGTTCCTTTCATTCACTGCGGATCTGGAATTCATCTGAATCTCAACTCCCGGCAGTTTCTCATACAGCACTGCTGAATTTCTAAGTAAGCCAATTCTGATTATCAGAGGCCTTTTCGTACTCGCAGCCGTGCTGCTTAATTGGTTATCGATTTATCCCTGGTCAGCTCTTCATTTTCCTGTCCACACAAACCAGACTTCAGAAACCAAGGGAATCTCCGCTACAGAATGTTCCATTCATTCTGTGCGAATCTGGAATTCATCTGACTCTCCACTCTAGTTAGGTTTTCGTGACAACACTAGTGAAGGACCAAGAATCCCAATGCTGGTTTTCAGCTGCCTGTTCACACTCGCAGACGTGCTGTTCAATTGGATATCCGCTAAACCATGCTCAGCACTTCATTTTCCTCTCCACACTACCCCACCTTCAGAAATCATTGTTCTCGCCACTAGAGAATGTTTTTTCTCTCACTGCGAATTTGGAATTCATCTGAATCTGCATTGCAGGCAGTCTGCGGAGACACCTCTGGTGAATGACCAAGCAACCCAGTGCTGGTTTTCAGCAGCATGTTCACACATGCAGATGTGCTGTTTAATTGGATTTCCACTCAAAGCTGGTCAGGTCTTCATTTTCCTGTCCACACAACCCAGTTTTCAGAAATCATTATTAACTCCAGTACAGAATGTTCCTTTCATTCACTGCGAATCTGGAATTCATCTGAATCTCCACTCTAGTTAGGGTTTCTTTGCAACACTAGTGAATGACCAAGAATCCCAATGCTGGTTTTCAGCTGCCTGTTCACACTCGCAGACATGCTGTTCAATTGGCTATCCACTAAACCCTGCTCAGCACTTCATTTTCCTGTCCACAAAACCCAGCCTTCAGAAATCATTGTTAACTCAAATAGAGAATATTCCATTCAATCACTGCGAATCTGGAATTCAAATGACTCTCCACTCTAGGTACATTTTCCTTATACCACTGGTGAATGACCAAGTAACCCAATGCTGGTTTTCAGCGGCATGTTCACACTCGCAGATGTGCTGTTCAATTGGCTATCCTCTCGATGCTGGTTGGTCAGGTCTTCTTTTTCCTGTTCACACAAACCAGCCTTCAGAAATCATTGGAATCTCCACTACAGAATGTTCCACTCAATCATTGCGTTTCTGGAATTCATCTGAATCGGCAGTACAGGCAGTCTTTCGTTACACCCCTGGTGAATGTTCAAGAAAACCAATGCTGATTTTCAGCGTCCTGTTCACACTCGCAGCCATGCTGCTCAATTTCCTCTCCATTCAAACCTGGTCAGCTCTTCATTTTCCTGTGTACACAAACAAGACTTCAGAAACCATTGGAATCTCCACTACAGAATGTTCCATTAATTCATTCACTGCGAATCTGGAATTCATATGAATCTGCACTCCAGGCAAACTTTCGTAACACCACTGTTGAATATCCAAGTAAACCAATACTGCTTTTCAGTGGTCTTTTCGTACTCGCAACTGGCTGCTTAATTGGCTAACGATATATCCCTGGTCAGCTCTTCATTTTCCTGCCCACACAACCAGGCCTTCAGAAATCATTGGAATCTCTGCTACAGAATGTTCATTCAATCATTGCGATTCTGGAATTCATCTGAATCTGCAGTGCAGGCAGTCTTTCGTTACACCACTGGTGAATGTCCAAGTGACTCCATGCTGGTTTTAAGCAGCATGTTCACAGGCACAGCCATGCTGGTCAATTGCCTATCCACTCAACAGGGGTCAGCTCTTCATTTTCTTGACCACACAATCCAGTCTTCAGAAATCATTGTTAACTCCAATACAGAATGTTCCATTCATTCACTGCGGATCTGGAATTCATCGGAATCTCAACTCCCAGCAGTTTCTCATACAACACTGCTGAATTTCTAAGTAAGCCAATTCTGATTATCAGCGGCCTGTTCGTACTCGCAGCCGTGCTGCTTAGTTGGTTATCGATTTATCCCTGATCAGCTCTTCATTTTCCTGTCCACAGAAAGCAGACTTCAGAAATTACTGGAATCTCCGCTACAGAATGTTCGATTCATTCTCTGTGAATCTGGAATTCATCTGACTCTCCACTCTAGTTAGGTTTTCGTGACAACACTAGTGAAGGACCAAGAATCCCAATGCTGGTTTTCAGCTGCCTGTTCACACTCGCAGACGTGCTGTTCAATTGGATATCCGCTAAACCATGCTCAGCACTTCATTTTCCTCTCCACACTACCCCACCTTCAGAAGTCATTGTTCTCGCCACTAGAGAATGTTTTTTCTCTCACTGCGAATTTGGAATTCATCTGAATCTGCATTGCAGGCAGTCTGCGGTGACACCTCTGGTGAATGACCAAGTAACCCAGTGCTGGTTTTCAGCAGCATGTTCACACATGCAGATGTGCTGTTTAATTGGATTTCCACTCAAAGCTGGTCAGGTCTTCATTTTCCTGTCCACAAAACCCAGCCTTCAGAAATCATTATTAACTCGAGTACAGAATGTTCCTTTCATTCACTGCGAATCTGGAATTCATCTGAAGCTCCACTCTAGTTAGGGTTTCTTTGCAACACTAGTGAATGACAAAGAATCCCAATGCTGGTTTTCAGCTGCCTGTTCACACTGGCAGACATGCTGTTCAATTGGCTATCCACTGAACCCTGCTCAGCACTTCATTTTCCTGTCCACAAAACCCAGCCTTCAGAAATCATTGTTAACTCAATTAGAGAATATTCCATTCAATCACTGCGAATCTGGAATTCAAATGACTCTCCACTCTAGGTACATTTTCCTTATACCACTGGTGAATGACCAAGTAACCCAATGCTGGTTTTCAGCGGCATGTTCACACTCGCAGATGTGCTGTTCAATTGGCTATCATCTCGATGCTGGTCAGGTCTTCTTCTTCCTGTTCACACAAACCAGCCTTCAGAAATCATTGGAATCTCCACTACAGAATGTTCCACTCAATCATTGCGTTTCTGGAATTCATCTGAATCGGCAGTACAGGCAGTCTTTCGTTACACCCCTGGTGAATGTTCAAGAAAACCAATGCTGATTTTCAGCGTCCTGTTCACACTCGCAGCCATGCTCTCAATTTCCTCTCCATTCAAACCTGGTCAGCTCTTCAATTTCCTGTGTACACAAACAAGACTTCAGAAATCATTGGAATCTCCACTGCAGAATGTTCCATTTATTCATTCACTACGAATCTGGAATTCATCTGAACCTGCACTCCAGGCAATCTTTCGTAACACCACTGGTGAATATCCAAGTAAACCAATACTCGTTTTCAGTGACCTTTTCGTACTCGAAAATGGCTGCTTAATTGGCTATCGATTTATCCCTGGTCAGCTCTTCATTTTCCTGTCCACAAAACCAGGCCTTCAGATATCATTGGAATCTCTGATACAGAATGTTCCATTCAATCATTGCGATTCTGGAATTCATCTGAATCTGCAGTGCAGGCAGTCTTTCATTACACCACTGGTGAATGTCCAAGTGACTCCATGCTGGTTTTAAGCGGCATGTTCACAGGCGCAGCCATGCTGCTCAATTGGATATCCACTAAACAGGGGTCAGTTTTTCATTTTCTTGACCACACAATCCAGCCTTCAGAAATCATTGTTAACTCCAATAGAGAATATTCCATTAATTCACTGCGAATCTGGAATTCATCTGACTCTCCAATCTGCGTAGGTTTTCATTACAACACTGGTGAATGACCAAGTAACCCAATGCTGATTTTCAGCGTCCTGTTCACACTCGCAGCAGTGCTGCTAAATTTGCTCTCCATTCAACCCTGGTCAGCTCTTGATTTTCCTGTCCACACAAACAAGACTTCAGAAATCATTGGAATGTCCACTATAGAATGATCCTTTCATTCACTGCGGATCCGGAATTCATCTGAATCTCAACTCCCGGCAGTTTCTCATACAGCACTGCTGAATTTCTAAGTAAGCCAATTCTGATTATCAGAGGCCTATTCGTACTCGCAGCCGTGCTGCTTAATTGGTTATCGATTTATCCCTGGTCAGCTCTTCATTTTCCTGTCCACACAAACCAGACTTCAGAAACCAAGGGAATCTCCGCTACAGAATGTTCCATTCATTCTGTGCGAATCTGGAATTCATCTGACTCTCCACTCTAGTTAGGTTTTCGTGACAACACTAGTGAAGGACCAAGAATCCCAATGCTGGTTTTCAGCTGCCTGTTCACACTCGCGGACGTGCTGTTCAATTGGATATCCGCTAAACCATGCTCAGCACTTCATTTTCCTCTCCACACTACCCCCACCTTCAGAAATCATTGTTCTCGCCACTAGAGAATGTTTTTTCTCTCACTGCGAATTTGGAATTCATCTGAATCTGCATTGCAGGCAGTCTGCGGTGACACCTCTGGTGAATGACCAAGTAACCCAGTGCTGGTTTTCAGCAGCATGTTCACACATGCAGGTGTGCTGTTTAATTGGATTTCCACTCAAAGCTGGTCAGGTCTTCATTTTCCTGTCCACACAACCCAGTTTTCAGAAATCATTATTAACTCCAGTACAGAATGTTCCTTTCATTCACTGCGAATCTGGAATTCATCTGAATCTCCACTCTAGTTAGGGTTTCTTTGCAACACTAGTGAATGACCAAGAATCCCAATGCTGGTTTTCAGCTGCCTGTTCACACTCGCAGACATGCTGTTCAATTGGCTATCCACTAAACCCTGCTCAGCACTTCATTTTCCTGTCCACAAAACCCAGCCTTCAGAAATCATTGTTAACTCAATTAGAGAATATTCCATTCAATCACTGCGAATCTGGAATTCAAATGACTCTCCACTCTAGGTACATTTTCCTTATACCACTGGTGAATGACCAAGTAACCCAATGCTGGTTTTCAGCGGCATGTTCACACTCGCAGATGTGCTGTTCAATTGGCTATCCTCTCGATGCTGGCTGGTCAGGTCTTCTTTTTCCTGTTCACACAAACCAGCCTTCAGAAATCATTGGAATCTCCACTACAGAATGTTCCACTCAATCATTGCGTTTCTGGAATTCATCTGAATCGGCAGTACAGGCAGTCTTTCGTTACACCCCTGGTGAATGTTCAAGAAAACCAATGCTGATTTTCAGCGTCCTGTTCACACTCGCAGCCATGCTCTCAATTTCCTCTCCATTCAAACCTGGTCAGCTCTTCATTTTCCTGTGTACACAAACAAGACTTCAGAAACCATTGGAATCTCCACTACAGAATGTTCCATTAATTCATTCACTGCGAATCTGGAATTCATATGAACCTGCACTCCAGGCAATCTTTCGTAACACCACTGTTGAATATCCAAGTAAACCAATACTGCTTTTCAGTGGTCTTTTCGTACTCGCAACTGGCTGCTTAATTGGCTAACGATATATCCCTGGTCAGCTCTTCATTTTCCTGCCCACACAACCAGGCCTTCAGAAATCATTGGAATCTCTGCTACAGAATGTTCATTCAATCATTGCGATTCTGGAATTCATCTGAATCTGCAGTGCAGGCAGTCTTTCGTTACACCACTGGTGAATGTCCAAGTGACTCCATGCTGGTTTTAAGCAGCATGTTCACAGGCACAGCCATGCTGGTCAATTGCCTATCCACTCAACAGGGGTCAGCTCTTCATTTTCTTGACCACACAATCCAGTCTTCAGAAATCATTGTTAACTCCAATACAGAATGTTCCATTCATTCACTGCGGATCTGGAATTCATCGGAATCTCAACTCCCAGCAGTTTCTCATACAACACTGCTGAATTTCTAAGTAAGCCAATTCTGATTATCAGCGGCCTGTTCGTACTCGCAGCCGTGCTGCTTAGTTGGTTATCGATTTATCCCTGATCAGCTCTTCATTTTCCTGTCCACAGAAAGCAGACTTCAGAAATTACTGGAATCTCCGCTACAGAATGTTCGATTCATTCTCTGTGAATCTGGAATTCATCTGACTCTCCACTCTAGTTAGGTTTTCGTGACAACACTAGTGAAGGACCAAGAATCCCAATGCTGGTTTTCAGCTGCCTGTTCACACTCGCAGACGTGCTGTTCAATTGGATATCCGCTAAACCATGCTCAGCACTTCATTTTCCTCTCCACACTACCCCACCTTCAGAAGTCATTGTTCTCGCCACTAGAGAATGTTTTTTCTCTCACTGCGAATTTGGAATTCATCTGAATCTGCATTGCAGGCAGTCTGCGGTGACACCTCTGGTGAATGACCAAGTAACCCAGTGCTGGTTTTCAGCAGCATGTTCACACATGCAGATGTGCTGTTTAATTGGATTTCCACTCAAAGCTGGTCAGGTCTTCATTTTCCTGTCCACAAAACCCAGCCTTCAGAAATCATTATTAACTCGAGTACAGAATGTTCCTTTCATTCACTGCGAATCTGGAATTCATCTGAAGCTCCACTCTAGTTAGGGTTTCTTTGCAACACTAGTGAATGACAAAGAATCCCAATGCTGGTTTTCAGCTGCCTGTTCACACTGGCAGACATGCTGTTCAATTGGCTATCCACTGAACCCTGCTCAGCACTTCATTTTCCTGTCCACAAAACCCAGCCTTCAGAAATCATTGTTAACTCAATTAGAGAATATTCCATTCAATCACTGCGAATCTGGAATTCAAATGACTCTCCACTCTAGGTACATTTTCCTTATACCACTGGTGAATGACCAAGTAACCCAATGCTGGTTTTCAGCGGCATGTTCACACTCGCAGATGTGCTGTTCAATTGGCTATCATCTCGATGCTGGTCAGGTCTTCTTCTTCCTGTTCACACAAACCAGCCTTCAGAAATCATTGGAATCTCCACTACAGAATGTTCCACTCAATCATTGCGTTTCTGGAATTCATCTGAATCGGCAGTACAGGCAGTCTTTCGTTACACCCCTGGTGAATGTTCAAGAAAACCAATGCTGATTTTCAGCGTCCTGTTCACACTCGCAGCCATGCTCTCAATTTCCTCTCCATTCAAACCTGGTCAGCTCTTCAATTTCCTGTGTACACAAACAAGACTTCAGAAATCATTGGAATCTCCACTGCAGAATGTTCCATTTATTCATTCACTACGAATCTGGAATTCATCTGAACCTGCACTCCAGGCAATCTTTCGTAACACCACTGGTGAATATCCAAGTAAACCAATACTCGTTTTCAGTGACCTTTTCGTACTCGAAAATGGCTGCTTAATTGGCTATCGATTTATCCCTGGTCAGCTCTTCATTTTCCTGTCCACAAAACCAGGCCTTCAGATATCATTGGAATCTCTGATACAGAATGTTCCATTCAATCATTGCGATTCTGGAATTCATCTGAATCTGCAGTGCAGGCAGTCTTTCATTACACCACTGGTGAATGTCCAAGTGACTCCATGCTGGTTTTAAGCGGCATGTTCACAGGCGCAGCCATGCTGCTCAATTGGATATCCACTAAACAGGGGTCAGTTTTTCATTTTCTTGACCACACAATCCAGCCTTCAGAAATCATTGTTAACTCCAATAGAGAATATTCCATTAATTCACTGCGAATCTGGAATTCATCTGACTCTCCAATCTGCGTAGGTTTTCATTACAACACTGGTGAATGACCAAGTAACCCAATGCTGATTTTCAGCGTCCTGTTCACACTCGCAGCAGTGCTGCTAAATTTGCTCTCCATTCAACCCTGGTCAGCTCTTGATTTTCCTGTCCACACAAACAAGACTTCAGAAATCATTGGAATGTCCACTATAGAATGATCCTTTCATTCACTGCGGATCCGGAATTCATCTGAATCTCAACTCCCGGCAGTTTCTCATACAGCACTGCTGAATTTCTAAGTAAGCCAATTCTGATTATCAGAGGCCTATTCGTACTCGCAGCCGTGCTGCTTAATTGGTTATCGATTTATCCCTGGTCAGCTCTTCATTTTCCTGTCCACACAAACCAGACTTCAGAAACCAAGGGAATCTCCGCTACAGAATGTTCCATTCATTCTGTGCGAATCTGGAATTCATCTGACTCTCCACTCTAGTTAGGTTTTCGTGACAACACTAGTGAAGGACCAAGAATCCCAATGCTGGTTTTCAGCTGCCTGTTCACACTCGCGGACGTGCTGTTCAATTGGATATCCGCTAAACCATGCTCAGCACTTCATTTTCCTCTCCACACTACCCCCACCTTCAGAAATCATTGTTCTCGCCACTAGAGAATGTTTTTTCTCTCACTGCGAATTTGGAATTCATCTGAATCTGCATTGCAGGCAGTCTGCGGTGACACCTCTGGTGAATGACCAAGTAACCCAGTGCTGGTTTTCAGCAGCATGTTCACACATGCAGGTGTGCTGTTTAATTGGATTTCCACTCAAAGCTGGTCAGGTCTTCATTTTCCTGTCCACACAACCCAGTTTTCAGAAATCATTATTAACTCCAGTACAGAATGTTCCTTTCATTCACTGCGAATCTGGAATTCATCTGAATCTCCACTCTAGTTAGGGTTTCTTTGCAACACTAGTGAATGACCAAGAATCCCAATGCTGGTTTTCAGCTGCCTGTTCACACTCGCAGACATGCTGTTCAATTGGCTATCCACTAAACCCTGCTCAGCACTTCATTTTCCTGTCCACAAAACCCAGCCTTCAGAAATCATTGTTAACTCAATTAGAGAATATTCCATTCAATCACTGCGAATCTGGAATTCAAATGACTCTCCACTCTAGGTACATTTTCCTTATACCACTGGTGAATGACCAAGTAACCCAATGCTGGTTTTCAGCGGCATGTTCACACTCGCAGATGTGCTGTTCAATTGGCTATCCTCTCGATGCTGGCTGGTCAGGTCTTCTTTTTCCTGTTCACACAAACCAGCCTTCAGAAATCATTGGAATCTCCACTACAGAATGTTCCACTCAATCATTGCGTTTCTGGAATTCATCTGAATCGGCAGTACAGGCAGTCTTTCGTTACACCCCTGGTGAATGTTCAAGAAAACCAATGCTGATTTTCAGCGTCCTGTTCACACTCGCAGCCATGCTCTCAATTTCCTCTCCATTCAAACCTGGTCAGCTCTTCATTTTCCTGTGTACACAAACAAGACTTCAGAAACCATTGGAATCTCCACTACAGAATGTTCCATTAATTCATTCACTGCGAATCTGGAATTCATATGAACCTGCACTCCAGGCAATCTTTCGTAACACCACTGTTGAATATCCAAGTAAACCAATACTGCTTTTCAGTGGTCTTTTCGTACTCGCAACTGGCTGCTTAATTGGCTATCGATATATCGCTGGTCAGCTCTTCATTTTCCTGCCCACACAACCAGGCCTTCAGAAATCATTGGAATCTCTACTACAGAATGTTCCATTCAATCATTGCGATTCTGGAATTCATCTGAATCTGCAGTTCAGGCAGTCTTTCGTTACACCACTGGTGAATGTCCAAGTGACTCCATGCTGGTTTTAAGCAGCATGTTCACAGGCACAGCCATGCTGCTCAATTGCCTATCCACTCAACAGGGGTCAGCTCTTCATTTTCCTGACCACACAATCCAGTCTTCAGAAATCATTGTTAACTCCAATACAGAATGTTCCATTCAATCACTGCGGATCTGGAATTCATCGGAAACTCAACTCCCAGCAGTTTCTCATACAACACTGCTGAATTTCTAAGTAAGCCAATTCTGATTATCAGCGGCCTGTTCGTACTCGCAGCCGTGCTGCTTAGTTGGTTATCGATTTATCCCTGATCAGCTCTTCATTTTCCTGTCCACAGAAAGCAGACTTCAGAAATTACTGGAATCTCCGCTACAGAATGTTCGATTCATTCTCTGTGAATCTGGAATTCATCTGACTCTCCACTCTAGTTAGGTTTTCGTGACAACACTAGTGAAGGACCAAGAATCCCAATGCTGGTTTTCAGCTGCCTGTTCACACTCGCAGACGTGCTGTTCAATTGGATATCCGCTAAACCATGCTCAGCACTTCATTTTCCTCTCCACACTACCCCACCTTCAGAAGTCATTGTTCTCGCCACTAGAGAATGTTTTTTCTCTCACTGCGAATTTGGAATTCATCTGAATCTGCATTGCAGGCAGTCTGCGGTGACACCTCTGGTGAATGACCAAGTAACCCAGTGCTGGTTTTCAGCAGCATGTTCACACATGCAGATGTGCTGTTTAATTGGATTTCCACTCAAAGCTGGTCAGGTCTTCATTTTCCTGTCCACAAAACCCAGCCTTCAGAAATCATTATTAACTCGAGTACAGAATGTTCCTTTCATTCACTGCGAATCTGGAATTCATCTGAAGCTCCACTCTAGTTAGGGTTTCTTTGCAACACTAGTGAATGACAAAGAATCCCAATGCTGGTTTTCAGCTGCCTGTTCACACTGGCAGACATGCTGTTCAATTGGCTATCCACTGAACCCTGCTCAGCACTTCATTTTCCTGTCCACAAAACCCAGCCTTCAGAAATCATTGTTAACTCAATTAGAGAATATTCCATTCAATCACTGCGAATCTGGAATTCAAATGACTCTCCACTCTAGGTACATTTTCCTTATACCACTGGTGAATGACCAAGTAACCCAATGCTGGTTTTCAGCGGCATGTTCACACTCGCAGATGTGCTGTTCAATTGGCTATCATCTCGATGCTGGTCAGGTCTTCTTCTTCCTGTTCACACAAACCAGCCTTCAGAAATCATTGGAATCTCCACTACAGAATGTTCCACTCAATCATTGCGTTTCTGGAATTCATCTGAATCGGCAGTACAGGCAGTCTTTCGTTACACCCCTGGTGAATGTTCAAGAAAACCAATGCTGATTTTCAGCGTCCTGTTCACACTCGCAGCCATGCTCTCAATTTCCTCTCCATTCAAACCTGGTCAGCTCTTCAATTTCCTGTGTACACAAACAAGACTTCAGAAATCATTGGAATCTCCACTGCAGAATGTTCCATTTATTCATTCACTACGAATCTGGAATTCATCTGAACCTGCACTCCAGGCAATCTTTCGTAACACCACTGGTGAATATCCAAGTAAACCAATACTCGTTTTCAGTGACCTTTTCGTACTCGAAAATGGCTGCTTAATTGGCTATCGATTTATCCCTGGTCAGCTCTTCATTTTCCTGTCCACAAAACCAGGCCTTCAGATATCATTGGAATCTCTGATACAGAATGTTCCATTCAATCATTGCGATTCTGGAATTCATCTGAATCTGCAGTGCAGGCAGTCTTTCATTACACCACTGGTGAATGTCCAAGTGACTCCATGCTGGTTTTAAGCGGCATGTTCACAGGCGCAGCCATGCTGCTCAATTGGATATCCACTCAACAGGGGTCAGTTGTTCATTTTCTTGACCACACAATCCAGCCTTCAGAAATCATTGTTAACTCCAATAGAGAATATTCCATTAATTCACTGCGAATCTGGAATTCATCTGACTCTCCAATCTGCGTAGGTTTTCATTACAACACTGGTGAATGACCAAGTAACCCAATGCTGATTTTCAGCGTCCTGTTCACACTCGCAGCAGTGCTGCTAAATTTGCTCTCCATTCAACCCTGGTCAGCTCTTGATTTTCCTGTCCACACAAACAAGACTTCAGAAATCATTGGAATGTCCACTATAGAATGATCCTTTCATTCACTGCGGATCCGGAATTCATCTGAATCTCAACTCCCGGCAGTTTCTCATACAGCACTGCTGAATTTCTAAGTAAGCCAATTCTGATTATCAGAGGCCTATTCGTACTCGCAGCCGTGCTGCTTAATTGGTTATCGATTTATCCCTGGTCAGCTCTTCATTTTCCTGTCCACACAAACCAGACTTCAGAAACCAAGGGAATCTCCGCTACAGAATGTTCCATTCATTCTGTGCGAATCTGGAATTCATCTGACTCTCCACTCTAGTTAGGTTTTCGTGACAACACTAGTGAAGGACCAAGAATCCCAATGCTGGTTTTCAGCTGCCTGTTCACACTCGCGGACGTGCTGTTCAATTGGATATCCGCTAAACCATGCTCAGCCCTTCATTTTCCTCTCCACACTACCCCCACCTTCAGAAATCATTGTTCTCGCCACTAGAGAATGTTTTTTCTCTCACTGCGAATTTGGAATTCATCTGAATCTGCATTGCAGGCAGTCTGCGGTGACACCTCTGGTGAATGACCAAGTAACCCAGTGCTGGTTTTCAGCAGCATGTTCACACATGCAGATGTGCTGTTTAATTGGATTTCCACTCAAAGCTGGTCAGGTCTTCATTTTCCTGTCCACAAAACCCAGCCTTCAGAAATCATTATTAACTCGAGTACAGAATGTTCCTTTCATTCACTGCGAATCTGGAATTCATCTGAAGCTCCACTCTAGTTAGGGTTTCTTTGCAACACTAGTGAATGACAAAGAATCCCAATGCTGGTTTTCAGCTGCCTGTTCACACTGGCAGACATGCTGTTCAATTGGCTATCCACTGAACCCTGCTCAGCACTTCATTTTCCTGTCCACAAAACCCAGCCTTCAGAAATCATTGTTAACTCAATTAGAGAATATTCCATTCAATCACTGCGAATCTGGAATTCAAATGACTCTCCACTCTAGGTACATTTTCCTTATACCACTGGTGAATGACCAAGTAACCCAATGCTGGTTTTCAGCGGCATGTTCACACTCGCAGATGTGCTGTTCAATTGGCTATCATCTCGATGCTGGTCAGGTCTTCTTCTTCCTGTTCACACAAACCAGCCTTCAGAAATCATTGGAATCTCCACTACAGAATGTTCCACTCAATCATTGCGTTTCTGGAATTCATCTGAATCGGCAGTACAGGCAGTCTTTCGTTACACCCCTGGTGAATGTTCAAGAAAACCAATGCTGATTTTCAGCGTCCTGTTCACACTCGCAGCCATGCTCTCAATTTCCTCTCCATTCAAACCTGGTCAGCTCTTCAATTTCCTGTGTACACAAACAAGACTTCAGAAATCATTGGAATCTCCACTGCAGAATGTTCCATTTATTCATTCACTACGAATCTGGAATTCATCTGAACCTGCACTCCAGGCAATCTTTCGTAACACCACTGGTGAATATCCAAGTAAACCAATACTCGTTTTCAGTGACCTTTTCGTACTCGAAAATGGCTGCTTAATTGGCTATCGATTTATCCCTGGTCAGCTCTTCATTTTCCTGTCCACAAAACCAGGCCTTCAGATATCATTGGAATCTCTGATACAGAATGTTCCATTCAATCATTGCGATTCTGGAATTCATCTGAATCTGCAGTGCAGGCAGTCTTTCATTACACCACTGGTGAATGTCCAAGTGACTCCATGCTGGTTTTAAGCGGCATGTTCACAGGCGCAGCCATGCTGCTCAATTGGATATCCACTCAACAGGGGTCAGTTGTTCATTTTCTTGACCACACAATCCAGCCTTCAGAAATCATTGTTAACTCCAATAGAGAATATTCCATTAATTCACTGCGAATCTGGAATTCATCTGACTCTCCAATCTGCGTAGGTTTTCATTACAACACTGGTGAATGACCAAGTAACCCAATGCTGATTTTCAGCGTCCTGTTCACACTCGCAGCAGTGCTGCTAAATTTGCTCTCCATTCAACCCTGGTCAGCTCTTGATTTTCCTGTCCACACAAACAAGACTTCAGAAATCATTGGAATGTCCACTATAGAATGATCCTTTCATTCACTGCGGATCCGGAATTCATCTGAATCTCAACTCCCGGCAGTTTCTCATACAGCACTGCTGAATTTCTAAGTAAGCCAATTCTGATTATCAGAGGCCTATTCGTACTCGCAGCCGTGCTGCTTAATTGGTTATCGATTTATCCCTGGTCAGCTCTTCATTTTCCTGTCCACACAAACCAGACTTCAGAAACCAAGGGAATCTCCGCTACAGAATGTTCCATTCATTCTGTGCGAATCTGGAATTCATCTGACTCTCCACTCTAGTTAGGTTTTCGTGACAACACTAGTGAAGGACCAAGAATCCCAATGCTGGTTTTCAGCTGCCTGTTCACACTCGCGGACGTGCTGTTCAATTGGATATCCGCTAAACCATGCTCAGCCCTTCATTTTCCTCTCCACACTACCCCCACCTTCAGAAATCATTGTTCTCGCCACTAGAGAATGTTTTTTCTCTCACTGCGAATTTGGAATTCATCTGAATCTGCATTGCAGGCAGTCTGCGGTGACACCTCTGGTGAATGACCAAGTAACCCAGTGCTGGTTTTCAGCAGCATGTTCACACATGCAGGTGTGCTGTTTAATTGGATTTCCACTCAAAGCTGGTCAGGTCTTCATTTTCCTGTCCACAAAACCCAGCCTTCAGAAATCATTATTAACTCGAGTACAGAATGTTCCTTTCATTCACTGCGAATCTGGAATTCATCTGAAGCTCCACTCTAGTTAGGGTTTCTTTGCAACACTAGTGAATGAGAAAGAATCCCAATGCTGGTTTTCAGCTGCCTGTTCACACTGGCAGACATGCTGTTCAATTGGCTATCCACTGAACCCTGCTCAGCACTTCATTTTCCTGTCCACAAAACCCAGCCTTCAGAAATCATTGTTAACTCAATTAGAGAATATTCCATTCAATCACTGCGAATCTGGAATTCAAATGACTCTCCACTCTAGGTACATTTTCCTTATACCACTGGTGAATGACCAAGTAACCCAATGCTGGTTTTCAGCGGCATGTTCACACTCGCAGATGTGCTGTTCAATTGGCTATCATCTCGATGCTGGTCAGGTCTTCTTCTTCCTGTTCACACAAACCAGCCTTCAGAAATCATTGGAATCTCCACTACAGAATGTTCCACTCAATCATTGCGTTTCTGGAATTCATCTGAATCGGCAGTACAGGCAGTCTTTCGTTACACCCCTGGTGAATGTTCAAGAAAACCAATGCTGATTTTCAGCGTCCTGTTCACACTCGCAGCCATGCTCTCAATTTCCTCTCCATTCAAACCTGGTCAGCTCTTCAATTTCCTGTGTACACAAACAAGACTTCAGAAATCATTGGAATCTCCACTGCAGAATGTTCCATTTATTCATTCACTACGAATCTGGAATTCATCTGAACCTGCACTCCAGGCAATCTTTCGTAACACCACTGGTGAATATCCAAGTAAACCAATACTCGTTTTCAGTGACCTTTTCGTACTCGAAAATGGCTGCTTAATTGGCTATCGATTTATCCCTGGTCAGCTCTTCATTTTCCTGTCCACAAAACCAGGCCTTCAGATATCATTGGAATCTCTGATACAGAATGTTCCATTCAATCATTGCGATTCTGGAATTCATCTGAATCTGCAGTGCAGGCAGTCTTTCATTACACCACTGGTGAATGTCCAAGTGACTCCATGCTGGTTTTAAGCGGCATGTTCACAGGCGCAGCCATGCTGCTCAATTGGATATCCACTCAACAGGGGTCAGTTGTTCATTTTCTTGACCACACAATCCAGCCTTCAGAAATCATTGTTAACTCCAATAGAGAATATTCCATTAATTCACTGCGAATCTGGAATTCATCTGACTCTCCAATCTGCGTAGGTTTTCATTACAACACTGGTGAATGACCAAGTAACCCAATGCTGATTTTCAGCGTCCTGTTCACACTCGCAGCAGTGCTGCTAAATTTGCTCTCCATTCAACCCTGGTCAGCTCTTGATTTTCCTGTCCACACAAACAAGACTTCAGAAATCATTGGAATGTCCACTATAGAATGATCCTTTCATTCACTGCGGATCCGGAATTCATCTGAATCTCAACTCCCGGCAGTTTCTCATACAGCACTGCTGAATTTCTAAGTAAGCCAATTCTGATTATCAGAGGCCTATTCGTACTCGCAGCCGTGCTGCTTAATTGGTTATCGATTTATCCCTGGTCAGCTCTTCATTTTCCTGTCCACACAAACCAGACTTCAGAAACCAAGGGAATCTCCGCTACAGAATGTTCCATTCATTCTGTGCGAATCTGGAATTCATCTGACGCTCCACTCTAGTTAGGTTTTCGTGACAACACTAGTGAAGGACCAAGAATCCCAATGCTGGTTTTCAGCTGCCTGTTCACACTCGCAGACGTGCTGTTCAATTGGATATCCGCTAAACCATGCTCAGCACTTCATTTTCCTCTCCACACTACCCCCACCTTCAGAAATCATTGTTCTCGCCACTAGAGAATGTTTTTTCTCTCACTGCGAATTTGGAATTCATCTGAATCTGCATTGCAGGCAGTCTGCGGTGACACCTCTGGTGAATGACCAAGTAACCCAGTGCTGGTTTTCAGCAGCATGTTCACACATGCAGGTGTGCTGTTTAATTGGATTTCCACTCAAAGCTGGTCAGGTCTTCATTTTCCTGTCCACACAACCCAGTTTTCAGAAATCATTATTAACTCCAGTACAGAATGTTCCTTTCATTCACTGCGAATCTGGAATTCATCTGAATCTCCACTCTAGTTAGGGTTTCTTTGCAACACTAGTGAATGACCAAGAATCCCAATGCTGGTTTTCAGCTGCCTGTTCACACTCGCAGACATGCTGTTCAATTGGCTATCCACTAAACCCTGCTCAGCACTTCATTTTCCTGTCCACAAAACCCAGCCTTCAGAAATCATTGTTAACTCAATTAGAGAATATTCCATTCAATCACTGCGAATCTGGAATTCAAATGACTCTCCACTCTAGGTACATTTTCCTTATACCACTGGTGAATGACCAAGTAACCCAATGCTGGTTTTCAGCGGCATGTTCACACTCGCAGATGTGCTGTTCAATTGGCTATCCTCTCGATGCTGGCTGGTCAGGTCTTCTTTTTCCTGTTGACACAAACCACCCTTCAGAAATCATTGGAATCTCCACTACAGAATGTTCCACTCAATCATTGCGTTTCTGGAATTCATCTGAATCGGCAGTACAGGCAGTCTTTCGTTACACCCCTGGTGAATGTTCAAGAAAACTAATGCTGATTTTCAGCGTCCTGTTCACACTCGCAGCCATGCTCTCAATTTCCTCTCCATTCAAACCTGGTCAGCTCTTCATTTTCCTGTGTACACAAACAAGACTTCAGAAACCATTGGAATCTCCACTACAGAATGTTCCATTAATTCATTCACTGCGAATCTGGAATTCATATGAACCTGCACTCCAGGCAAACTTTCGTAACACCACTGTTGAATATCCAAGTAAACCAATACTGCTTTTCAGTGGTCTTTTCGTACTCGCAACTGGCTGCTTAATTGGCTATCGATATATCGCTGGTCAGCTCTTCATTTTCCTGCCCACACAACCAGGCCTTCAGAAATCATTGGAATCTCTACTACAGAATGTTCCATTCAATCATTGCGATTCTGGAATTCATCTGAATCTGCAGTTCAGGCAGTCTTTCGTTACACCACTGGTGAATGTCCAAGTGACTCCATGCTGGTTTTAAGCAGCATGTTCACAGGCACAGCCATGCTGCTCAATTGCCTATCCACTCAACAGGGGTCAGCTGTTCATTTTCCTGACCACACAATCCAGTCTTCAGAAATCATTGTTAACTCCAATACAGAATGTTCCATTCAATCACTGCGGATCTGGAATTCATCGGAAACTCAACTCCCAGCAGTTTCTCATACAACACTGCTGAATTTCTAAGTAAGCCAATTCTGATTATCAGCGGCCTGTTCGTACTCGCAGCCGTGCTGCTTAGTTGGTTATCGATTTATCCCTGATCAGCTCTTCATTTTCCTGTCCACAGAAAGCAGACTTCAGAAATTACTGGAATCTCCGCTACAGAATGTTCGATTCAATCTCTGTGAATCTGGAATTCATCTGACTCTCCACTCTAGTTAGGTTTTCGTGACAACACTAGTGAAGGACCAAGAATCCCAATGCTGGTTTTCAGCTGCCTGTTCACACTCGCAGACGTGCTGTTCAATTGGATATCCGCTAAACCATGCTCAGCACTTCATTTTCCTCTCCACACTACCCCACCTTCAGAAATCATTGTTCTCGCCACTAGAGAATGTTTTTTCTCTCACTGCGAATTTGGAATTCATCTGAATCTGCATTGCAGGCAGTCTGCGGTGACACCTCTGGTGAATGACCAAGTAACCCAGTGCTGGTTTTCAGCAGCATGTTCACACATGTAGATGTGCTGTTTAATTGGATTTCCACTCAAAGCTGGTCAGGTCTTCATTTTCCTGTCCACACAACCCAGTTTTCAGAAATCATTATTAACTCCAGTACAGAATGTTCCTTTCATTCACTGCGAATCTGGAATTCATCTGAATCTCCACACTAGTTAGGGTTTCTTTGCAACACTAGTGAATGACCAAGAATCACAATGCTCGTTTTCAGCTGCCTGTTCACACTCGCAGACATGCTGTTCAATTGGCTATCCACTAAACCCTGCTCAGCACTTCATTTTCCTGTCCACAAAACCCAGCCTTCAGAACTCATTGTTAACTCAATTAAAGAATATTCCATTCAATCACTGCGAATCTGGAATTCAAATGACTCTCCACTCTAGGTACATTTTCCTTATACCACTGGTGAATGACCAAGTAAGCCAATGCTGGTTTTCAGCGGCATGTTCACACTCGCAGATGTGCTGTTCAATTGGCTATCATCTCGATGCTGCTCAGGTCTTCATTTTCCTGTTCACACAAACCAGCCTTCAGAAATCATTGGAATCTCCACTACAGAATGTTCCACTCAATCATTGTGTTTCTGGAATTCATCTGAATCGGCAGTACAGGCAGTCTTTCGTTACACCCCTGGTGAATGTTCAAGAAAACCAATGCTGATTTTCAGCGTCCTGTTCACACTCGCAGCCATGCTGCTCAATTTCCTCTCCATTCAAACCTGGTCAGCTCTTCATTTTCCTGTGTACACAAACAAGACTTCAGAAACCATTGGAATCTCCACTACAGAATGTTCCATTAATTCATTCACTGCGAATCTGGAATTCATATGAACCTGCACTCCAGGCAAACTTTCGTAACACCACTGTTGAATATCCAAGTAAACCAATACTGCTTTTCAGTGGTCTTTTCGTACTCGCAACTGGCTGCTTAATTGGCTATCGATATATCCCTGGTCAGCTCTTCATTTTCCTGCCCACACAACCAGGCCTTCAGAAATCATTGGAATCTCTGCTACATAATGTTCATTCAATCATTGCGATTCTGGAATTCATCTGAATCTGCAGTGCAGGCAGTCTTTCGTTACACCACTGGTGAATGTCCAAGTGACTCCATGCTGGTTTTAAGCAGCATGTTCACAGGCACAGCCATGCTGCTCAATTGCCTATCCACTCAACAGGGGTCAGCTGTTCATTTTCCTGACCACACAATCCAGTCTTCAGAAATCATTGTTAACTCCAATACAGAATGTTCCATTCATTCACTGCGGATCTGGAATTCATCTGAATCTCAACTCCCAGCAGTTTCTCATACAACACTGCTGAATTTCTAAGTAAGCCAATTCTGATTATCAGCGGCCTGTTTGTACTCGCAGCCGTGCTGCTTAATTGGTTATCAATTTATCCCTGGTCAGCTCTTCATTTTCCTGTCCACAGAAAGCAGACTTCAGAAATTACTGGAATCTCCGCTACAGAATGTTCCATTCATTCTCTGTGAATCTGGAATTCATCTGACTCTCCACTCTAGTTAGGTTTTCGTGACAACACTAGTGAAGGACCAAGAATCCCAATGCTGGTTTTCAGCTGCCTGTTCACACTCGCAGACGTGCTGTTCAATTGGATATCCGCTAAACCATGCTCAGCACTTCATTTTCCTCTCCACACTACCCCACCTTCAGAAATCATTGTTCTCGCCACTAGAGAATGTTTTTTCTCTCACTGCGAATTTGGAATTCATCTGAATCTGCATTGCAGGCAGTCGGCGGTGACACCTCTGGTGAATGTCCAAGGAACCCAGTGCTGGTTTTCAGCGGCATATTCACAAACGCAGATGTGCTGTGTAATTGGATTTCCACTCAAAGCTGGTCAGGTCTTCATTTTCCTATCCACACAACCCAACCTTCAGAAATCATTATTATCTCCAGTACGGAATGTTCCTTTCATTCACTGCGAATCTTGAATTCATCTGAATCTCCACTCTAGTTAGGTTTTCGTGACAACACTAGTGAATGACCAAGAATCCCAATGCTGGTTTTCAGCTGCCTGTTCACACTCGCAGACGTGCTGTTCAATTGGCTATACACTGAACCCTGCTCAGCACTTCATTTTCCTGTCCACAAAACCCAGCCTTCAGAAATCATTGTTAATTCAAATAGAGAATATTCCAGTCATTCACTGCGCATCTGGAATTCAAATTACTCTCCACTCTAGGTTCATTTTCGTTATAACACTGGTAAATGACCAAGTAACCCAATGCTGGTTTTCAGCGGCATGTTCACACTCGCAGATGTGCTGTTCAATTGGCTATCCTCTCGATGAAGGTCAGGTCAACATTTTCCTGATCACACAAACCAGCCTTCAGAAATCATTGCAATCTCCACTACAGAATGATCCATTCAATCATTGTGATTCTGAATTCATCTGAATCGGCAGTACAGGCAGTCTTTCGTTACACCCCTGGTGAATGTTCAAGAAAACCAATGCTGATTTTCAGCGTCCTGTTCACACTCGCAGCCGTACTGCTCAATTTGCTCTCCATTCAACACTAGTCAGTTCTTCATTCTCCTGTGTAAACAAACAAGACTTCAGAAATCTTTGGAATCTCCACTACATAATGTTCCATTCATTCATTCACTGTGAATCTGGAATTCATCTGAACCTTCAAGCTAGCCAGTCTTTCGTAACACCACTGGTGAATAAACAAGTAACCCAATACTGGTTTTCAGCAGCCTTTTCATACTCGCAGCAGTGCTGCTTAATTGGCTCTTTATTTATCCCTGGTCAGCTCTTCATTTTCCTGTCCGCAAAAACCAGCATTCAGAAATCACTGGAATCTCCGCTACAGAATGTTCCTATCAGTCATCTCGATTCTGGAATTCATCTGAATCGGCAGTACAAGCCGTCTTTCGTTACACTACTGGTGAATGTTCAAGAAAACCAATGCTGATTTTCAGTGTCCTGTTCACACTTGCAGCCGTTCTGCCCAATTTGCTCTCCATTCAACCCTCGTGAGCTCTTCATTTTCCTGTGTACACAAACAAGACTTCAGAAATCATTGGAATCTCCACTACAGAATGTTCCATTCATTAATTCACTGCGAATCTGGAATTCATCTGAACCTTCACTCCAGGCAGTCTTTCGTAACACCACTGGTGAATATCCAAGTAACCCAATACTGCTTTTCAGTAGCCTTTTCGTACTTGCAGCCGGCTGCTTAATTGGCTATCGATTTATCCCTGGTCAGCTCTTCATTTTTCTGTCCACACAACCCAGACTTCAGAAATCATTGGAATCTCTGCTACACATTGTTCAATTCAATCTTTGCGATTCTGAAATTCATCTGAATCTGCAGTGCAGGCAGTCTATCGTTACACCACTGGTGAATGTCCAAGTGACTCCATGCTGGTTTTAAGCGGCATGTTCACAGCCGCAGCCTTGCTGCTCAATTGGATATCCACTCAACAGGTGTCAGTTGTTCATTTTCTTAACCACACAATCCAGCCTTTAGAAATCATTGATAACTCCAATACAGAATATTCCATTAATTCACTGCGAATCTGGAATTCATCTGACTCTCCAATCTAGGTAGGTTTTAATTACAACACTGATCAATTACCAAGTTACACAATTCTTGTTTTCAGCGTCCTGTTCACACTCGCAGCCTTGCTCCTTAATTTGGTCTCCATTCAACCCTGCTCAGCTCTTCATTTTCCTGCTATCTATTCATTCAGTGTCAGCTCTACGTTTTCCTTTTCACACAAACAAGTCTTCAGAAATCACTGTTAACTCCACTACAGACTTTTACATTTATTCATTGCCATTTTGGAATTCATCTGAATCTGCACTACAGGAAGTCTTTCCATACGCCCCTGGTGAATGTCCAAGTAACCCAATGCTGATTTTCAGCGTCCTGTTCAAACTCGCTGCCGTGCTGCTCAATTTGCTCTCCATTCAACCCTGGTCAGCTCTTCAATTTCCTGTCCACACAAACAGGACTTCAGAAATCATTGGAATCTCCACTACAGAATATTCCATTCATTCACTACGAATCTGGAATTCATCTGAATCTCAACATCCGGCAGTTTCTCATACAGCACTGCTGAATTTCTAAGTAAGCCAATTCTGATTATCAGCGGCCTGTTCGTACTTGCAGCCGTGCTGCTTAATTGGTTATCGATTTATTCCTGGTCAGCTCTTCATTTTCATATCCACACAAACCAGACTTCAGAAATTACTGGAATCTCCGCCACAGAATGTTCCATTCATTCTCTGCGAATCTGGAATTCATCTGACTCTCCACTCTAGTTAGGTTTTCGTGACAACACTAGTGAAGGACCAAGAATCCCAATGCTGGTTTTCAGCTGCCTGTTTACACTCGCAGTCCTGCTGTTCAATTGGATATCCACTAAACCATGCTCAGCACTTCATTTTCCTCTCCACACTACCCCACCTTCAGAAATCATTGTTCTCACCAATATAGAATGTTTTTTTCTCTCACTGCGAATTTGGAATTCATCTGAATCTGCATTGCAGGTAGTATGCTGTGACACCTCTGGTGAATATCCAATTAACCCAGTGCTGGTTTTCATCAGCATGTTCACACACGCAGATGTGCTGTGTAATTGGATTTCCACTCAAAGCTGGTCAGGTCTTCATTTTCCTCTCCACACAACCCAGAGGTCAGAAATCATTGGAATCTACACTACGGAATGTTCCACTCATTCACGGCGAATGTGGAATTCATCTGAAACTCCACTACAGTCAGCCTTACATTACACAACTTGTGAATGTCCATGTAACCGAATGCTGATTTTCGCACTCGCAGGCTTACTATTAAACTATTCGGAAATCTTTGACATCTCCATTAGAGATTTTTCCATTCGTTCACTGCGAATTTGTAAAACATCTGAATTCCAACTCCAGGCGAGTTTTCGTTACACCACTGGTGAATATCCAAGTAACCCGTTGCTGGCACTCAGCGGCCTGTTCAGACTCGCAGGCATGCTGTTCACCTGGCCATACACTCAACGCTGGTCAGCTCTTCATTTTCCTGTCCACAAAAGCGAGACTTCAGAAATCATTGGAATCTCTACTACAGAATGTTCCAAACATTCACGTCGACTCTGGAATTAATTTGTATGTCCACTCCAGGCAGATTTTCGTTACACCACTTGTGAATGTCCAAGTAACACAATGCTGGATTTTGGCAACCTGTTCACAATCGCAGGGGTGATGTTCAACTGGCTATCCACTCAACCCTAGTCAGCCCCTCATTTTCCTGTCCACACAACCGAGACTTCAGAAATCATTGGTATCCTCTCTACAGAATGTGCCATTCATTCACTGCGAATCTGGAATTCTTCTCAATCTCCACTGAAGGCAAAATTTATTAACGCCACCTGTGAATGTCCAAGTAACCCAATGCTGGTTTTCTCTAGCCTGTTCCCAATCGCAGACATGCTGATCAATTGGCTTTCCGATCCAAACTGGTCAGCTCTTCATTTTCCTGTCCACACAACCCACCCTTCAGAAATTATTGGAATCTCCACTACAGAGTGTTTCATTCATTCACTGCGAATCTGGAATTCATCTGAATCTCCAATTCCACACATGCTATGGTTAAACCACTGATGAATATCCAAGGAACACAATGCTGGTTTTCAGCGGCCTGTTCACACACGCAGGCGTGCTATTCATCTGGCTATCCACTCACACCTGGTCAGCTCTTCATTTTTCTGTCCACCCAACCCAGAATTCAGAAATCATTGGAATTACCACGACAGAATGTTCGAGTCATTCACTGCATATCTGGAATTCATCTGAATCTCCACTCCAGAAGGCTTTAATTACACCACTGCTGGATGTCCAAGTAACCCAAAGCTGTTTTTCAGTGACCTGTTCACACTCGTAGGCATGCTGTTAAACTGGCTATGCACTCAACCCTAGTCAGCTCTTCATTTTCCTGTGCACACAACCAGAATGTTCAGAAATCATTGGAATCTCGACTACAGAATGTTCCGTTCATTCACTGCGAATCTGGAATTCATCTGAATCTCCACTCCAGGAAGGTTAATGTTACACCACTGGTTAATGTTCCAGTAATCCAATGCTGATTTTCACCGTCCTGGACACTCTCGCTGGCGTTCTGTTCAATTGCGTATCTAATCGAACCTGGTCAGCTCTTCATTTTCCTTTCCATGAAACCCAGACGTCAGAAAAAATTGGAATCTCCACTAGAGAATGTGCCACTCGTTCACTGCGAATCTGATATTCATCTAAATATCCACTTGAAGGCAGACTTTCTTTACACCACAGGTAAATGTCCAAGTAATGCAGTGCTTGTGTTCTGCGGCCTGGTCACACTCGCAGGCGTGCTGTTCATCTGACTATCCACACAACCCTGGTCAGCTCTTCATTTTCCTCTCCACACAACCCAGACGTCAGAAATCATTGGAATCTCCACTACAGAATGTTCCACTCATTCACGGCGAATCTGGAATTCATCTGAAACTCCACTCTAGTCAGGCTTTCTTTACACAACTGGTGAATGTCCATGTAACCGAATGCTGATTTTCACACTCGCAGGCTTACTATTAAACTATTCAGAAATCATTGGAATCTCCATTAGAGATTTTTCCATTCATTCACTGCGAATTTGGAAAACATCTGTATTCCAACTCCAGGCGAGTTTTCGTTACACCACTGGTGAATGTCCAAATAGCCCAATGCTGGTTTTCAGCAGCCTGTTCACACATGCAGATGTGCTGTGTAAATGGATTTCCACTCAAAGCTGTTCAGGTCTTCATTTTCCTGTCCACACAACCCAGCCTTCAGAAATCATTATTATCTCCAGTACGGAATGTTTCTTTCATTCACTGCGAATCTGGAATTCATCTGAACCTTCACTCCAGGCAGTCTTTCGTAACACCGCTGGTGAATAACCAAATAACCCAATATTGGTTTTCAGTGGCCTTTTCATACTCGCAGCCGTGCTACTTAATTGGCTCTCGATTTATCACTGGTCAGCTCTTCATTTTCCTGTCCACACAATCCAGCCTTCAGAAATCATTGGAATCTCTGCTACAGAATGTTCCATTCAATCATTGCGATTCTAGAATTCATCTGAATCTGCAGTGCAGGCTGTCTTTCGTTACACCACTGGTGAATGTCCAGGTGACTCCATGCTGGTTTTCATCGGCATGTTCACCAGCCATTCTGGTCAATTAGCTTTGCACTCAACAGGGGTCAGTTGTTCATTTTCTTGACCACACAATCCAGCCTTCAGAAATCATTGTTAACTCCAATACAGAATATTCCATTAAGTCACTGCGAATCTTGAATTCATGTGACTCTCCAATCTACGTAGGTTTTCATTACAACACTGGTGAATGACCAAGTATCCCAATGGTGGTTTTCAGCGTCCTGATCACTCTCGCAGCCGTACTGCTCAATTTGCTCTCCATTCAACCCTGGTCAGCTCTTCTTTTTCCAGTTCACCAAAACAAGACTTCAGAAATCATTGGAATCTCCACTACAGAATGTTCCATTCATTCATTCACTGCGAATCTGGAATTCATATGAACCTTCACTACAGGCAGTCTTCCCTAGCACCTCTGGTGAATATCCAAGTAACCCAATACTGCTTTTCAGTAGCCTTTTTGTACTTCCAGCCGGCTGGTTAATTGGCTATCGATTTATCCCTGGTCAGCTCTTCCATTTCCTGTCCACACAACCCAGACTTCAGAAATCATTGGAATCTCCACTACAGAATGTTCTATTCAATCATTGCAATTCTGAATTCATCTGAATCGCAAAACAGGCATTCTCTCTTTACACCCCTGGTGAATGTTCCAGAAAACCAATGCTGATTTTCAGCGTCCTGTTAACACTCGCAGCCGTGCTGCTCAATTTGCTTTCCATTCAACCCTGGTCAGCTCTTCATTTTCCTGTGTACACAAACAAGACTTCAGAAATCATTGGAATCTCCACTACAGAATGTTCCATTCATTCATTTACTGCGAATCTGGAATTCATCTGAATCTTCAAGCCAGGCAGTCTTTCATAACACCAGTGGTGAATAAACAAGTAACCCAATACTGGATTTCAGCAGCCTTTTCAAACTCGCAGCAGTGCTGCTTAATTGGCTCTTGATTTATCCCTGGGCAGCTCTTCATTTTCCAGTGCACAAAAAACAGCCTTCAGAAATCACTGGAATCTCCGCTACAGAATGTTCCATTCAAAAATTGCGATTCTGTAATTCATCTGAATCTGCAGTGCAGGCAGCCTTTCGTTACACCACTGGTGAATGTCCAAGTGACTCCATGCTGGTTTTCAGCGGCATGTTCACAGGCGCAGCCATGCTGCTCAATTGGCTATCAACTCAACAGGGGGCAGTTGTTCATTTTCTTGACCACACAATCCAGCTTTCAGAAATCATTGTTAACTCCAATACAGAATATTCCATTAATTCATTGCGAATCTGGAATTCATCTGACTCTCCAATCTACATAGGTTTTCATTACAACACTGGTGAATGACCAAGTAACCCAATGCTGGTTTTCAGCGTCCTGTTCACACTGGCAGCCGTGCTGCTCAATTTGCTCTCCATTCAACCCTGCTCAGCTCTTCATTTTCCTGTTCACAAAAACAAGTCTCAGAAATCATTGGAATCTCCACTGTAGAATGTTCCATTCAATCATTGCGATTCTGGAATTCATCTGAATCTGCAGAACAGGCCGTCTTTCGTTACATCCCTGGTGAATGTTCAAGAAAACCAATGCTGATTTTCAGTGTCCTGTTCACACTCGAATCCGTGCTGCTCAATTGGCTCTCCATTCAACCCTGGTTAGATCTTCATTTTCTGTGTACACAAACAAGACTTCAGAAATCATTGGCATCTCCACTACAGAATGTTCCATTCATTCATTCACTGCAAATCTGGCATTCATCTGAACCTTCAAGACAGGCAGTCTTTAATAACACCACTGGTGAATAAACAAGTAAATCAATTCTGTTTTTCAGTAGCCTTTTCAAAATTGCAGCCGGCTACTTAATTGGCTCTTGATTTATCCCTGGGCAGCTCTTCATTTTCCTGTCCACAAAAACCAGTCTTCAGTAATCACTGGAATCTCCGCTACAGAATGTTCCATTCAATCATTGCGATTCTGGAATTCCTCTGAATCTGCAGTACAGGCAGTCTTTCGTTACACCACTGGTGAATGTCCAAGTGACTCCATGCTGGTTTTAAGCGGCATGTTCACAGGCGCAGCCATGCTGCTCAATTGGATATCCACTCAACAGGGGGCAGTTGTTCATTTTCTTGACCACACAATCCAGCCTTCAGAAATCATTGTAAACTCCAATACAGAATATTCCATTAATTCACTGCGAATCTGGAATTCATCTGACTCTACAATCTACGTAGGTATTCATTACAACACTGGTGAATGAACAAGTAACCCAATGCTGGTTTTTAGGGTCCTGTTCACACTGGCAGCCGTGCTGCTCAATTTGCTCTCAATTCAACCCTGCTCAGCTCTTCATTATCCTGTTCACAAAAACAAGACTTCAGAAATCATTGGAATCTCCACTCCAGAATGTTCCTTTCAAAAATTGCGATTCTGGAATTCATCTGAATCTGCAGTGCAGGCAGTCTTTCGTTACACCACTGGTGAATGTCCAAGTGAGTCCATGCTGGTTTTAAGCGGCATGTTCACAGGCGCAGCCATGCTGCTCAATTGGATATCCACTCAACAGGGGTCAGTTGTTCATTTTCTTGACCACACTATCCAGCCTTCAGAAATCATTGTTAACTCCAATACAGAATATTCCATTAATTCACTGCGAATCATGAATTTATCTGACTCTCCAATCTACGTAGGTTTTCATTACAACACTGGTGAATGACCAAGTAACCCAATGCTGATTTTCAGCGTCCTGTTCACACTCGCAGCCGTGCTGCTTAATTTGCTCTCCATTCAACCCTGGTCAGCTCTTGATTTTCCTGTCCACACAAACAAGACTTCAGAAATCATTGGAATATCCACTATAGAATGTTCCATTCATTCACTGCGGAACTGGAATTCATCTGAATCTCAACTCCCGGCAGTTTCTCATATAGCACTGCTGAATTTCTAAGTCAGCCAATTCTGATTGTCAGCGGCCTGTTCGTACTCGCAGCAGTGCTGCTTAATTGGTTATGGATTTATCCCTGGTCAGCTCTTCATTTTCCTGTCCACAGAAAGCAGACTTCAGAAATTACTGAAATCTCCGCTACAGAATATTCCTATCATTCTCTGTGAATATGGAATTCATCTGACTCTCCACTCTAGTTAGGTTTTCGTGACAACACTAGTGAAGGACCAAGAATCCCAATGCTGGTTTTCAGCTGCCTGTTCACACTCGCAGACGTGCTGTTCAATTGGATATCCGCTAAACCATGCTCAGCACTTCATTTTCCTCTCCACACTACCCCACCTTCAGAAATCATTGTTCTCGCCACTAGAGAATGTTTTTTCTATCACTGCGAATTTGGAATTCATCTGAATCGGCATTGCAGGCAGTCTGCTGTGACACCTCTGGTGAATGACCAAGTAACCCAGTGCTGGTTTTCAGCAGCATGTTCACACATGCAGATGTGCTGTGTAAATGGATTTCCACTCAAAGCTGGTCAGGTCTTCATTTTCCTGTCCACACAACCCAGCCTTCAGAAATCATTATTATCTCCAGTACGGAATGTTTCTTTCATTCACTGCGAATCTGGAATTCATCTGAACCTTCACTCCAGGCAGTCTTTCGTAACACCGCTGGTGAATAACCAAATAACCCAATACTGGTTTTCAGTGGCCTTTTCATACTCGCAGCCGTGCTACTTAATTGGCTCTCGATTTATCACTGGTCAGCTCTTCATTTTCCTGTCCACACAATCCAGCCTTCAGAAATCATTGGAATCTCTGCTTCAGAATGTTCCATTCAATCATTGCGATTCTGGAATTCATCTGACTCTCCAATCTGCGTAGGCTTTCATTACAACACTGGTGAATGACCAAGTAACCCAACGCTGGATTTCATCGGCCTAGTCAGACTCCCAGCCGTGCTGTTCAATTGGTTTTCCACTCAACCCTGCTCAGCTCTTCATTTTCCTGTCCACACAACCCGACCTTCAGAAACCATTGTTCTCTCCACTATAGAATGTTCCATTCATTCACTATGAATTTGGAATTCATCTGAATCTGTATTGTAGGCAGTCTACTGTGACAACTCTGGTGAATGTCCAAGTAACCTAGTGCTGGTTTTCAATGCCATGTTCCCACACGCAGATGTGCTGTTTAATCTTTTTAATCTGGAATTCATCTGAATCTCATCTCTAGCAATTTTTCATACAACACTGCTGAATTTCTAAGTAAGCCAATTCTGATTATCAGCGGCCTGTTCAGACACTCAGCCTTGCTGTTCTATAGGCTATCGATTCATTCCTGGTCAGCTCTACATTTTCCTGTCCACACAAACCAGCCTACAGAAATCACTGCTATCTCCAATACAGACTATTACATTTATTCATTGTGAATTTGGAATTGATCTGAATCTGCACTACAGGCAGTCTTTCCTTACGCCCCTGGTGAAAGTCCAAGTAACCCAATGCTGATTTTTAGCGTCGTGTTCACACTCGCATCCGTGCTGCTCTATTTGCTATCCATTCAACACTGGTCAGCTCTTCATTTTCATGTCCACAAAAAGAAGACTACAGAAATCATTGGAATCTCCACTCCAGAATGTTCCATTCAATCATTGCGATTCTGGAATTCATCTGAATCTGCAGTGCAGGCAGTTTTTCATTACACCACTGGTGTTTGTCCACGTGACTCCAGGCTGGTTTCCAAGGGCATGTTCACAGGTGCAGACATGCTGGTCAACTGGCTTTGCACTCAACAGGGTTCAGTTGTTCATTTTCTTGACCACAATATCCAGCCTTCTGAAATCATTGTTAACTCCAATACAGAATATTCCATTAAGTCACTGCGAATCTTGAATTCATGTGACTCTCCAATCTACGTAGGTTTTCATTACAACACTGGTGAATGACCAAGTATCCCAATGGTGGTTTTCAGCGTCCTGTTCACTCTCGCATCCATACTGCTCAATTTGCTCTCCATTCAACCCTGGTCAGCTCTTCTTTTTCCAGTTCACAAAAACAAGACTTCAGAAATCATTGGAATCTCCACTACAGAATATTCAATCCATTCATTCACTGCGAATCTGGAATTCATATGAACCTTCACTACAGGCAGTCTTCCCTAGCACCTCTGGTGAATATCCAAGTAACCCAATACTACTTTTCAGTAGCCTTTTTGTACTTCCAGCCGGCTGGTTAATTGGCTATCGATTTATCCCTGGTCAGCTCTTCCATTTCCTGTCCACACAACCCAGACTTCAGAAATCATTGGAATCTCCACTACAGAATGTTCCATTCAATCATTGCGATTCTGAATTCATCTGAATCGACAGTACAGGCAGTCTTTCGTTACACCCTGGGTGAATGTTCCAGATAACCAATGCTGATTTTCAGCGTCCTGTTCACACTCGCAGCCGTACAGCTCAATTTGTTCTCCATTCAACACTAGTCAGCTCTTCATTTTCCTGTTCACAAAAACAAGACTCAGAAATCAGTGCAATCTCCACTCCAGAATGTTCCATTCAACCATTGCAATTCTGGAATTCATCTGAATCCGCAGTACAAGACGTCTTTCGTTACACCACTGGTGAATGTTCAAGAAACCAATGCTGATTTTCAGCGTCCTGTTCACACTTGCTGCCGTTCTGCACAATTTGCTCTCCATTCAACCCTCGTGAGCTCTTCATTTTCCTGTGTACACAAACAAGACTTCAGAAATCATTGGAATCTCCACTACAGAATGTTCCATTCATTTATTCACTGCGAATCTGGAATTCATCTGAATCTTCACGCCAGGGAGTCTTTCGTAACACCACTGGTGAATATCCAAGTAACCCAATACTGCTTTTCAGTAGCCTTTTCGTACTTGCAGCCGGCTGCTTAATTGGCTATCGATTTATCCCTGGTCAGCTCTTCATTTTCCTGTACACACAACCCAGACTTTAGAAATCATTGGAATCTCTACTACAGATTGTTCAATTCAATCTTTGCGATTCTGGAATTCATCTGAATCTGCAGTGCAGGCAGCCTTCGTTACACCACTGGTGAATGTCCAAGTGACTCCATGCTGGTTTTAAGCGGCATGTTCACAGGCGCAGCCGTGCTGCTCAATTGGTTATCCACTCAAGAGGTGTCAGTTGTTCATTTTCTTGACCACACTATCCAGCCTTCAGAAATCATTTTTAACTCCAATTCAGAATATTCCATTAATTCATTGCGAATCTGGAATTCATCTGACTCTCCAATCTAGGTAGATTTTCATTACAACACTGGTCAACTACCAAGTTACACAATGCTTGTTTTCAGCGTCCTGTTCACACTCGCAGGCGTGCTGCTCAATTTGCTCTCCATTCAACCCTGCTCAGCTCTTCATTTTCCTGCTACCTATTTATTCAGTGTCAGCTCTACATTTTCCTGTTCACACAAACCAGGCTTCAGAAATCACTGTTAACTCCACTACAGACTTTTACATTTATTAATTGCGATTTTGGAATTCATCTGAATCTGCACTACAGGAAGTCTTTCCTTAGGTCCCTGGTGATTGTCCAAGTAACCCAATGCTGATGTTCACCGTCCTGTTCACATTGGCAGCCGTGCTGCTCAATTGGTCTCCATTCAACCCTGGTCAGCACTTCATTTTCCTGTCCACACAAAGAAGACTTCAGAAATCATTGGAATCTTCACTACAGAATGTTCCATTCATTCACTGCGAATCTGGAATTCATCTGAATCTCAACTCCCGGCAGTTTCTCATACAGCACTGCTGAATTTCTAAGTAAGCCAATTCTGATTATCATCGGCCTGTTCGTACTCGCAGCCGTGCTGCTTAATTGGTTATCGATTTATCCCTGGTCAGCTCTTCATTTTCCTGTCCACACAAACCAGACATCAGAAACCAAGGGAATCTCCGCTACAGAATGTTCCATTCATTCTCTGCGAATCTGGAATTGATCTGACTCTCCACTCTCGTTAGGTTTTTGTGACAACACTAGTGAAGGACCAAGAATCCCAATGCTGGTTTTCAGCTGCCTGTTCACACTCGCAGACGTGCTGTTCAATTGGATATCCGCTAAACCATGCTCAGCACTCCATTTTCCTCTCCACACGACCCCACCTTCAGAAATCATTGATCTCGCCACTAGAGAATGTTTTTTCTCTCACTGCGAATTTGGAATTCATCTGAATCTGCATTGTAGGCAGTCTGCTGTGACACCTCTGGTGAATGTCCAAGGAACCCAGTGCTGGTTTTCAGCGGCATGTTCACACAAGCAGATGTGCTGTGTAATTGGATTTCTACTCAAAGCTGGTCAGCTCTTCATTTTCCTGTCCACACAAACCAGACTTCAGAAATCACTGGAATCTCTACTACAGAATGTTCATTCATTCTCTGCGCATCTGGAAATCATCTGACACTCCACTCTCGTTAGGTTTTTGTGACAACACTAGTGAATGACCAAGAATCCCAATGCTGGTTTTCAGCTGCCTGTTCACACTCGCAGACGTGCTGTTCAATTGGCTATCCACTAAACCCTGCTCAGCACTTCATTTTCCTGTCCACAAAACCCAGCCTTCAGAAATCATTGTTAACTCAAATAGAGAATATTCCAGTCATTCACTGCAAATCTGGAATTCAAATGACTCTCCACTCTAGGTACATTTTCGTTATAACACTGGTGAATGACCAAGTAACCCAATGCTGGTTTTCAGCGCCATGTTCACACTCGCAGGTGTGCTGTTCATTTGGCTATCCTCTCGATGCTGGTCAGGTCTTCATTTTCCTGATCACACAAACCAGCCTTCAGAAATCATTGGAATCTCCACTACAGAATGTTCCATTCAATCATTACGATTCTGAATTCATCTGAATCGGCAGTACAGGCAGTCTTTCGTTACACCCCTGGTGAATGTTCAAGAAAACCAATGCTGATTTTCAGTGTCCTGTTCACACTCGCAGCCGTACTGCTCAATTTGCTCTCCATTCAACACTACTCAGCTCTTCATTTTCCTGTGTACACAAACAAGACTTCAGAAATCTTTGGAATCTCCACAACAGAATGTTCCATTCATTAATTCACTGCGAATCTGGAATTCATCTGAACCTTCAAGGCAGGCAGGCTTTTGTAACAGCACTGGTGAATAAACAATACTGGTTTTCAGCAACCTTTTAATACTCGCAGCCGTGCTGCTTAATTGGCTCTTGATTTATCCCTGGTCAGCTCTTCATTTTCCTGTCCACAAAAACCAGCCCTCAGAAATCACTGGAATCTGGGCTACAGAATGTTCTATTCAATCATTGCGATTCTTTAATTCATCTGAATCTGCAGTGCAGGCAGTCTTTCGTTACACCACTGGTGAATGTCCAAGTGACTCCATGCTGGTTTTCAGCGGCATGTTCACAGGCGCAGCCATGCTGCTCAATTGGCTATCCACTCAACAGGGGGCAGTTGTTCATTTTCTTGACCACACAATCCAGCCTACAGAAATCATTGTTAACTCCAATACAGAATATTCCATTAATTCACTGCGAATCTGGAATTCATCTGACTCTCCAATCTAGTAGGTTTTCATGACAACACTGGTCAATTACCAAGTTACACAATGCTTGTTTTCAGCGTCCTGTTCACACTCGCAGCCGTGCTGCTCAATTTGCTCTCCATTAAACCCTGGTCAGCTCTTCATTTTCCTGTCCACAAAAACAAGACTTCAGAAATCATTGGAATCTCCACTACAAATGTTCCATTCATTCACTGCGAATCTGGAATTCATCTGAGTCTCAAATCCCGGCAGTTTCTCATACAGTACAGCTGAATTTCTAAGTAAGGCAATTCTGATTATCAGCAGCCTGTTCGTACTCGCACCAGTGCTGCTTAATTTGTTATCGATTTATCCCTGGTGAGATCTTCATTTTCCTGTCCACACAAACCAGACTTCAGAAATCACTGGAATCTCCGCTACAGAATATTCCATTCATTCTTTGCGAATCTCGAATTCATTTGACTCTCCACTCTAGTTAGGTCTTCGTGACAACACTAGTGAATGACCAAGAATCCCAATGCTGGTTTTCAGCTGCCTGTTCACACTCGCAGACGTGCTGTTCAATTGGATATCCGCTGAACCATGCTCAGCACTTCATTTTCCTCTCCACACTACCCCACCTTCAGAAATCATTGTTCTCACCGCTATAGAATGTTTTTTCTCTCACTGCGAATTTGGAATTCTTCTGAATCTGCTTCTCAGAAAGTCTGCTGTGACAACTCTGGTGAATGTCCAAGGAACCCAGTGCTGGTTTTCAGCGGCATGTTCACACACGCAGATGTGCTGTGTATTTGGATTTCCACTTCAAGGCAGGCAGGCTTTTGTAACAGCACTGGTGAATGAACAAGTAACCCAATACTGGTTTTTAGCAGCTTTTTCATACTCGCAGCAGTGCTGCTTAATTGGCTCTAGATTTATCCCTGGTCAGCTCTTCATTTTCCTGTCCAGAAAAACCAGCCCTCAGAAATCACTGGAATCTCCGCTACAGAATGTTCTATTCAATCATAGCGATTCTGGAATTCATCTGAATCTGCAGTTCAGGCAGCCTTTCGTTACACCACTGGTGAATGTCCAAGTGACTCCATGCTGGTTTTCAGCGGCATGTTCCCAGGCTCAGCCATGCTGCTCAATTGGCTATCCACTCAACAGGGGGCAGTTGTTCATTTTCTTGACCACACAATCCAGCCTTCAGAAATCATTGTTAACTCCAATACAAAATATTCCATTAATTCACTGCGAATCTGGAATTCATCTGACTCTCCAATCTAGGTAGGTTTTCATGACAACACTGGTCAATTACCAAGTTACACCATGCTTGTTTTCAGCGTCCTGTTCACACTCGCAGCCGTGCTGCTCAATTAGCTCTCCATTAAACCCTGGTCAGCTCTTCATTTTCCTGTGTACACAAACAAGACTTCAGAAATCACTGGAATCTCCGCTACAGAATATTCCATTCATTCTTTGCGAATCTCAAATTCATTTGACTCTCCACTCTAGTTAGGTCTTCGTGACAACACTAGTGAATGACCAAGAATCCCAATGCTGGTTTTCAGCTGCCTGTTCACACTCGCAGACGTGCTGTTCAATTGGATATCCGCTAAACCATGCTCAGCACTTCATTTTCCTCTCCACACTACCCCACCTTCAGAAATCATTGTTCTCGCCACTAGAGAATGTTTTTTCTCTCACTGCGAATTTGGAATTCATCTGAATCTGCATTGCAGGCAGTCTGCGGTGACACCTCTGGTGAATGACCAAGTAACCCAGTGCTGGTTTTCAGCAGCATGTTCACACATGCAGATGTGCTGTTTAATTGGATTTCCACTCAAAGCTGGTCAGGTCTTCCTTTTCCTGTCCACACATCCCAGCCTTCAGAAATCATTATTATCTCCAGTACAGAATGTTCCTTTCATTCACTGCGAATCTGGAATTCATCTTAATCTCCACTCTAGTTAGGTTTTCGTGACAACACTAGTGAAAGAGCAAGAATCCCAATGCTGGTTTTCAGCTGCCTGTTCACACTCGCAGACGTGCTGTTCAATTGGCTATCCACTAAACCCTGCTCAGCACTTCATTTTCCTGTCAACAAAACCCAGCCTTCAGAAATCATTGTTAACTGAAATTGAGAATATTCCAGTCATTCACTGCGAATCTGGAATTCAAATGACTCTCCACTCTAGGTACATTTTCGTTATAACACTGGTGAATGACCAAGTAACCCAATGCTGGTTTTCAGCGGCATGTTCACACTCGCAGATGTGCTGTTCAATTGGCTATCCTCATGATGCTGGTCAGGACTTCATTTTCCTTAATACACAAACCAGACTTCAGAAATCATTGGAATCTCCACTCCAGAATGTCCCATTCAATAATTGCGATTCTGGAATTCATCTGAATCGGCAGTATATACAGTCTTTCGATACACCACTGGTGAATGCCCAAGTGAGTCCATGCTGGTTTTCAGCGTTATGTTCACAGGCGCAGCCATGCTGGTCAATTGGCTACCCACGCAACAGTGGTCAGTTGTTCATTTTCTTGACCACAACACAATCCACTCTTCAGAAATCATTGTTAACTCCAATACAGAATATTCCTTTAATTAACTCCGAATTCTGAAATACATCTCACTCTCCAATCAAGGTACATTTTCGTTACAACACTGGTAAATGACCAAGTAACCCAGTGCTTGTTTTCAGTGGCATGTTCGCACACGCAGATGTGCTTTTTAATTGGATTTCCACTCAAAGGTGTTTGGGTCTTCATTTTCCTGTCCACACAACCCAGCCTTCAGAAATCATTATTATCTCCAGTACAGAATGATCCTTTCATTCACTGCAAATCTGGAATTCATCTGAATCTCCACTCTAGTTAGGGTTTCTTTGCAACACTAGTGAATGACCAAGAATCCCAATGCTGGTTTTCAGCTGCCTGTTCACACTCGCAGACGTGCTGTTCAATTGGCTATCCACTAAAACCAGTTCAGCTCTTCATTTTCCTGTCCACAAAACCCATCCTTCAGAAATCATTGTTAACTCAAATAGAGAATATTCCAGTCATTCACTGCGAATCTGGAATTCAAATGACTCTCCACTCTAGGTACATTTTCGTTATAACACTGGTAAATGACCAAGTAACCCAATGCTGGTTTTCAGCGGCATGTTCACACTCGCAGATGTGCTGTTCAATTGGCTATCCTCTCGATGCTGGTCAGGTCTTCATATTCCTGATCACACAAACCAGACTTCAGAAATCACTGGAATCTCCACTACAGAATATTCCATTCAATCATTGCGATTCTGAATTCATCTGAATCGGCAGTCCAGGCAGTCTTTCGTTACACCCCTGGTGAATGTTCAAAAAGGCCAATGCTGATTTTCAGCGTCCTGTTCACACTCGCATCCGTGCTGCTCAATTTGCTCTCCATTCAACACTAATCAGCTCTTCATTTTCCTGTGTACAAAAACAATACTTCAGAAATCTTTGGAATCTCCACTACAGAATGTTTCATTCATTCATTCACTGCGAATCTGGAATTCATCTGAACCTTCAAGCTAGGCAGTCTTTCGTAACATCAATGGTGAATAAACAAGTAACCCAATACTGGTTTTCAGCAGCCTTTTCATACTCGCAGCAGTGCTGCTTAATTGGCTGTTGATTTATCCCTGGGCAGCTCTTCATTTTCCTGTCCACAAAAACCAGCCTTCAGAAATCACTGGAATCTCCGCTACAGAATGTTCCATTCAATCATTGTGATTCTGGTATTCATCTGAATCTGCAGTGCAGGTAGTCTTTCGTTACAGCACTGGTGAATGTCCAAGTGACTCCATGCTGGTTTTCAGCGGCATGTTCACAGGCGCAGCCATGCTGTTCAATTGGCTATCCACTCAAAAGGGGTCAGTTGTTCATTTCCTTGACCACACAATCCAGCCTTCAGAAATCATTGTTAACTCCAATACAGAATATCCCATTAATTCACTGCGAATCTGGAATTCATCTGACTCTCCAATCTTCATAGGTTTTCATTACAACACCTGTGAATGACCTAGAAACCCAATGCTGGTTTTCAGTGTCCTGTTCACACTCGCAGCCGTGCTGCTCTATTTGCTCTCCATTCAACCCTGCTCAGCTCTTCTTTTTCCTGTTCACAAAAACAAGACTTCAGAAATCATTGGATTCTCCACTCCAGAATGTTCCATTCAATCATTGCGATTCTGGAATTCATCTGAATCTGCAGTACAGGCAGTATTTCGTTACACCCCTGGTGAATGTTCAAGAAATCCAATGCTGATTTTCAGCGTCCTGTTCACACTCGCATCCGTGCTGTTCAATTTTCTCTCCATTCAACGCTGATCAGCTCTTCATTTTCCAATGAATATCCAATACTGCTTTTCAGTAGCCTTTTCGAACTTGCAGCCGGCTGCTTAATTGGCTATGGATTTATCCCTGGTCAGCTCTTCATTTTCCTTTCCACACAACCCAGCCTTCAGAAATCATTGGAATCTCTACTACAGAATGTTCCTTTCAGTCATTTCGATTCTGGAATTCATCTGAATCAGCAGTACAGGCAGTCTTTCGTTACACCCCTGGTGAATGTTCAAGAAATCCAATGCTGATTTTCAGCGTCCTGTTCACACTCGCAACCATGCTGCTCAATTTTCTCTCCATTCAACCCTGATCAGCTCTTCATTTTCCTGTATACACAAAAAAGACTTCATAAATCATTAGAATCTCCTCTACAGAATGTTCCATTCATTCATTCACTGCGAATCTGGAATTCATCTGAACCTGCATTCCAGGCAATCTTTCGTAACACCACTGGTGAATATCCAATTAACCCAATACTGGTTTTCAGTGGCCTTTTCATACTTGAAACTGGCTGCTTAATTGGCTCTCGATTTATCCCTGGTCAGCTCTTCAATTTCCTGTCCACAAAACCAGGCCTTCAGAAATCATTGGAATCTCTGGTACAGAATGTTCCATCCAATCATTGCGATTCTGGAATTCATCTGAATCTGCAGTGCAGGCAGTCTTTCGTTACACCACTGGTGAATGTCCAAGTGACTCCATGCTGGTTTTAAGCCGCATGTTCACAGGCGCAGCCATGCTGCTCAATTGGATATTCAGTCAACAGGGGTCAGTTGTTCATTTTCTTGACCACACAATCCAGCCTTCAGAAATCATTGTTAACTCCAATACAGAATATCCCATTAATTCACTGCGAATCTGGAATTCATCTGACTCTCCAATCTAGGTAGGTTTTCATTACAACACTGGTGGATGACCAAGTAACACAATGCTGAATTTCAGCGGACTAGTCAGACTTGCAGCCGTGCTATTCAATAGGTTTTCCTCTCAAAGATGCTCAGCTCTTCATTTTCCTGCTTTCGATTCATTCAATTTCAGCTCTACATTTTCCTATTTACACAAACCGGCCTTCAGAAATCACTGTTAACTCCACTACAGACTTTTACTTTTATTCATTGCGATTTTGGAATTCATCTGAATCTGCACTACAGGAAGTCTTTACTTACGCCCCTGGTAAATGTCCAAGTAACCCAATGCTGATTTTCAGCGTCCTGTTCACACTCGCAGCCGTGCTGCTCAATTTGCTCTCCATTCAACCCTGGTCAGCTCTTCATTTTCCTGTCCACACAATCAAGACTTCAGAAATCATTGGAATCTCCACTACAGAATGTTCCATTCATTCACTGCGAATGTGGAATTCATCTGAATCTCAACTCCCGGCAGTTTCTCATACAACACTGCTGAATTTTAGTAAGCCAATTCTGATTATTAGTGGCCTGTTCGTACTCGCAGCCGTGCTGCTTAATTGGTTATCGATTTATCCCTGGTTAGCTCTTCATTTTCCTGTCCACACAAACCAGACTTCAGAAATCACTGGAATCTCTGCTACAGAATGTTCCATTCATTCTCTGCGAATCTGGAATTCATCTGACTCTCAACTCTCGTTTTCGTGACAACACTAGTGAATGACCAAGAATCCCAATGCTGGTTTTCAGCTGCCTGTTGACACTTGCAGACGTGCTGTTTAATTGGCTATCCACTAAACCCTGCTCAGCTCTTCATTTTCCTGTCAACAAAACCGAGCCTTCAGAAATCATTGTTAACTCAAATAGAGAATATTCCAGTCATTCACTGCGAATCTGGAATTCAAATGACTCTCCAATCTAGGTTCATTTTCGTTATAACACTGGTGAATGACCGAGTAACCCAATGCTGGTTTTCAGCGGCATGTTCACAGGCGCAGCCATGCTGGTCAATTGGCTACCCACGCAACAGTGGTCAGTTGTTCATTTTCTTGACCACACAATCCAGCCTTCAGAAATCATTGTTAACTCCAATACAGAATATTCCTTTAATTAACTCCGAATTCTGAAATACATCTCACTCTCCAATCGAGGTACATTTTCATTACAACACTGGTGAATGACCAAGTACCCCAATGCTGGATTTCAGTGCTTGTTTTCAGCGGCATGTTCGCACACGCAGATGTGCTTTTTAATTGGATTTCCAATCAAAGGTGTTCGGGTCTTCATTTTCCTGTCCACACAACCCAGCCTTCTGAAATCATTATTATCTCCAGTACAGAATGTTCCTTTCATTCACTGGAAATCTGGAATTCATCTGAATCTCCACTCTAGTTAGGTTTTCGTTCCAACACTAGTGAATGACCTAGAATCCCAATGCTGGTTTTCAGCTGCCTGTTCACACTCGCAGACGTGCTGTTCAATTGGCTATCCACTAAAACCTGTTCAGCTTTTCATTTTCCTGTCCACAAAGCCCATCCTTCAGAAATCATTGTTAACTCAAATAGACAATATCCCATTCATTCACTGCCAATCTGGAATTCATCTGACTCTGCACTCTAGGTACATTTTCGTTATAACACTGGTGCATTACCAAGTAACCCAATGCTGGTTTTCAGCGTACTGTTCACACTCGCAGATGTGCTATACAATTGGCTATCCACTCTATGCTGGCCAGGTCTTGATTTTCCTGTTCGCACAAACCAGCCTTCAGAAATCATTGGAATCTCCGCGACAGAATGTTCCTTTGATTCACTGCAAATCTGGAATACATCTGACTCTCCACTACAGACTGTTACATTTATTCATTGCGAATTTGGAATTCATCTTAATCTGTACTACAGGCAGTCTTTCCTACGCCTCTGGTGAATGTCCCAGTAACCCAATGCTGAT